>NC_048597.1:198188005-198497630 GCF_003668045.3 Cricetulus griseus | reverse complement strand
ATCTTGACTTTATTGTTAAAGATGAAACAGAAAAGTCACCAAAACAGACCATAATTTGACCCATAACACAAATCCCCAAAATAAAATACTATATATTCTCTGAATATAAATAAATCCTTTAAATAAGAAACCAATATCAAAACAAGAGTTCAGGAAAGACTCAGTATTCAGAAAGTAAATACTATACTTTGAAATATACTGAAGTGAACTTGGGACAAAGTGAACTTGGGAATGAGCCACAACTACTGGACAATTCTTCCATATTTGGTGGAAACTAAATCCCCTTAAGTCTTACCAATAGCAATTGGTTTAATCAATGAAACATGGCAAAGGTACCATCTGGGAAATTCACAGGCAAGGATGCAAAAAATTAAATAATGAGAAGGGTCCCTACAGGTGTCATACAGAGAAATGAACCACTGAAGAGATATGAAAACCCAGGGGAGGGAGTGGTGCACGCCTTTAATCCCAGCACTGAGGAGGCAGAGGCAGGTAGATCTCTGAGTTTGAGGCCAGCCTGGTCTACAGAGCAAGTTCCACGACAGCCAGGGCAAAGAAGAAAGAAAGAAGAAAGAAGAAAGAAAAGAAAGAAGGAGGAAGAGGGAAGAGAGGAGGGAGGGAGGGAGGAGAAAGAATGAAAACCTGGTGCAGACTGACTTTGTCCACCTGGATCAGACTTTGGTGAGTCTAATGCCAGGCAGGTCATTGCCGGCCTATTTAAAACACAGTACATTTTGGGAGAAGCTTTCCAAGCAACAGTCTAATCAGTCCAATTCCAAGTGCACAGTGAAGCTTAAGGTGTGACTACATGGAGACTTCTACAAAGTTCATGTGACCATGAGGGTGGGTTCTGTAGCTAAAAGTCCTAGAATCTAATTTGGCCTCTGACCAATAGCATAAAGGTAAGCAGGCCATAAAGTACATGGAACATCTCCCCTAAGGATCAGTAATTGTCCAGGGAGGAAAGAAAGAGTCTGAAATAATCATTCTGGTGAATTTGGGTGAAGTCTGCCCCTATAGCAAAAGGTGGTAAGATCTGCCTCCACAGATAGGAAAAGGGTCACCAGGTTGTTAACAAAATCCATTCTCTGCTTTCTGAATGGAATAGTGGTATTTGATTTTTATCTCCTCCATTGAGGAGACACCCTGCAATGATTAACATTCTCTTCATGCTTCTCTGTGAGTACAAGGACCTCTGTGCACCCAACAACAGGATAATGCCTTGTTAGGAAAGGAGGCATTAGGTAGGAAATCCAGCTATCCTGAGACAACTGAAGAAGCACATGGAAAACCCAGAAGAACCCTCTTTCCTAGGACACATGGAACTTCCTGCAGCTGCCCACTGCCAGGCAACAGTGAAAGAGGTCTTGTATATCATCCCAGTTCTGCTTTCAACCACCCACTCCTGCTGCTAGATCACTGCAACACTGAGTAGAAGTCAGTCAGCCGAGAATCCATCACAGAACCAGAGTGTCATGAAGGTGTCACATTTTTAGGATGGTGTTTGATCCATGGTTTGAGTAGGGAAGATCCTCCACGGATTCATGCATTAGCTGCCTGGTCATAAGATGATGACATTATTTTTAGAAGTGAAGACAGCTTCAGGAATTTGGGACCAGTTAGAAGAACTAGATCACTGGGTCCATGTCCTTGTACATTATATTCTCTGGCTCTTTCTGAATCTTTCTTACTGATTGCTTTCTACACCCAGAAGAATAAGATTCAAGGTCACTCACACCTACCTGCATGATGTTCTGTTCAAGGCCATGAGAACAGGACACCATGGATTCAACCTTCAATTACCATGAACAGCAACAACAAAAAGTCCTTTCCAACAGGTTGTTGCTCTCAGGTTATCATACTACAACAGAAAGCCTAATTCAAGAAGAACAGCTAGCTTGATAAAATATAATCTGTTATGCAGAAATGGGATTTTGTCTTAAAAAGTTATAAACTATGACCCTGTCATTGCAAGTAAAGTGAGGTCTAAAGGTTACCCTAAATTCAAGCTAGGACCTCTTGATGAGGATGTGAAGAGTGATGATAAATGCATTCTCAGAAATGGGAGACAAATATGAAAGGAGTAAATGGGGGAATATGAACAAAATTCTTATCTAACATAACACGTAAAACTGAAAGCATAACTGAGTCTAAGCCAATTCCTGGGGAAAATGAACAAAGTACTACCTAGTTTCCTGTCTCTACCTTTGGAAGAAAGTGAATGTACAAAGATAAAACTAATAAAGGATGCTGAAATTTCAAGGATCAATGAGAGAAAATAAACAAACAAGTAGGATTTACTGAGATGAAAATATAATGACTTACCTGCAACAATTCAACCCAATGTTTTAGTAAAAAGATACAAGATCCAAAAGACATTCTCCTTTCTGAGGGAAACAGGATTGACCTAGTTAGACTCAAGGAAACAAGGTTGCTAATGTGGGTAGCTTCTGTGTAATGGATTTTAGTGAATTCTAAGTACATACATTTTAAAGAATACTTTGGTTTCATTTCCTGTACTAAATGGCCACAATCAGAAAAAAGAAAGCAAGAGTGCCATTAAGACTGAGTGGGACAGCTGGTCAGTAGCTCACACCTTTAATCCCAGAAGTTGGAAGGCAGAGGCAGGTGGATCTCTGGGAGTTCGAGGCCAGCCTGGTCTACAAAGTGAGTTCCAGGTCAGCCAGCACTGTTATACAGAGAAAGCCTGTCTCTGAAAAACCAAGAAAAAAAAAAAAAAAGAAAAACTGAGCAAGAGGAGACCTACATGCCCCACCCAGGGCTACCTGTCCTAGCCATGGAGGAGAAAACTCAGGTCTACCAGGGACCAAAAGGCACCCAGTGTTGGGCACTATATAGTGAGACAGAATGGCTCTTGTCCTGTGGAGAGAGGCAGACCTGAAGAGGTGAAGGCAATGATAAGCAAGCTGAGGTGGGTGGCCTGCTTGCCCAGGCCTGAGACTATGGTGGTGTCCAGGCCAGGGCTGCTGCAAAGTCCCATGTCTGGGTCTAGGCCCTGCTGCAGCCACAGTCTGTGTTGATGTCTGTGGCTCCTATTACCACCAAAGGCCAAGAAGATAGGATTGCTCAGAGTTGGCCCTGCCCCTCACCAGCTGCAGCATTAGGGAGAGCAGGTCCTGAACCTCACCTAGCAGCACAACAGAGCTGACCCTGTTGGCAGGGTGTGGGTGAGCTGGCCCTGAGGGCATGAGAATGGGAGAGCTGATCCTGCCGCCCCCATCTGCCATGTGGTGGTATGGGCAAAAGAAAGATGCCCTAACCCCTCACCCCTTGCCACCTGCAGCAGGCAAGAGAGCTGGCCCTGCCCCTCACCAGCAGCAGCACTTAGGAAAGTGGGCCCTGTACCTGTCCTGGGTAGCACAAGAGAGCTGACAATGTTGATGGGAGCATGGGTGAGCCACCCTGAGAATATGAGCATGGGAGATCTGCCCTGCTCATCCACCACACAGTGGCATGGATGAGGGAGAGATGCCCCCACCACCACCATATCGCACTGCCTGTGGCAGGTGGAAGATCTGGCCCTGAGGTCATGAGAGCAGAAGAACTGGCCCTGCCCCTCACCAACTGCATCACTGGGACGAACAGGCCCTGTTCCTCGCCTGGGCAGGACAGTAGAACTGACC
This sequence comes from Cricetulus griseus, assembly GCF_003668045.3. Lineage (NCBI taxonomy): Eukaryota > Metazoa > Chordata > Mammalia > Rodentia > Cricetidae > Cricetulus > Cricetulus griseus. The sequence goes on along the minus strand of NC_048597.1, from coordinate 198,493,986 downwards.
TTATTGGAGAGGGAGCAAGGGAGCCGGCTCTAAAAGCGTGAGAGGGGGAGAGCTGGCCCTCCCCCCTCTGCGATGTGGTAGAGAGGGCAAGGAAAAGATTCCCTCCCCCTCTCACTCCTTACCACCTGCAGTAGGCAAGAGAGCTGACCCTCACCTCACCTAGGGAGCACAATAGACTCTGCTGACACTGGCTCAGGTGAGCAAGCCCCAAGAACATGAGCATGGGAAATCTGGCCCCATCCTTCATTTGCCATATGGGCAAATGCCCTCCCCACAACCCCTTGCCACCTGTGGCAGGTGGAAGAGCTGTGCCTGCCCCTCACCAGCTGTAGCACTTAAGAGAATGGCCCCTGCACCTCACCTGGGCAACACAGTAGAGTTGGCCCAGGTAGTGTAGGCATGAGTGAGCCATCCCCAAGAGTGTGAGAGTGGGGAAAACCAGCCCCACCCCTTGCTGGTTGCTGCATAGGGTGAGCTAGCCAGGCAAGTGCTAGAGAGCTCACCCTGGTAGTGAGGGTGAGGGAGAGCTGGAGGGCTGACCAATCTAGCAACCACCTAGACCCAAAACCAAGGCTACAAGTTGGCCCATTCCAACATCCACACCATCTATCATCTGCTGGAGCACGTAAACCAGCCAGTCCTACAGACCCAAAGCTGCAGGGTCTTCATGACACAGCGAAACAACAGGATATCCAAGAGGAGTCCCAGTGAGGGCCCAGTATCGATAATGTAGCAAAACCCAGAGGCCTCAGGACCTCTGACTCCTTGCAATGAACACTTGTAAGTAAAGATATATGGACTAAAGGGTAAACTGTGTGACTCACTGTGTCACACTACAACTTCCACAATGAGGTTTTTCTTTTTTTTTTTTCCTTTCCTTTTAAAATTTATTTTATTTTATGGGGGGGGGGTGTTTCAAGGGCGGAAGGCAGATTTGAAGGGATGGGGAGATGAATGGGATCAAGATGCGCCAGGCAGTGGTGGTGCATACCTTTAATCAAAGCACTCGGGAGACAGAGGCAGGCGGATCTTTGTGAGTTCCAGACCAGACTGGTCTACAAGAGCTAGTTACAGGACAGCCTCCAAGCCACAGAGAAACCCTGTCTCAAAAACAAAAGAAAAAAAAAAGAAAAGAAGAGAAAAAAATGGAAGGGGGGCCTGGAGAGACAGCTCAGAGGTTAAGAGCACCGGCTGCTTTTCCAGAGGTCCTGAGTTCAATTCCCAGCAACCACATGGTGGCTTACAACCATCTCATTATGAGATCTGGTGCCCTCTTCTGGTGTGCAGATATACATGGAAGCAGAATGTTGTATACATAATAAATAAATAAAATGAGAGAGAGAAAGCATAGTTCAGTAATAGGGGAAGGTTTAACATTCATGAGACCCTGGGTTCAAGCCCCAACAGGTACATACACACAAATTAAATGTAAAAAAGATGGTTAATTGCAAATGGAGCCATTTGCTAGAGAAAGAGAATATCAACTGAGAGACTCAAAAGAGGCAGCAAGCAGAATGAAGACACATGAAGCATGGCCCTGGACTAGGCTTTTAGCAAAGAACTGTCATAGGTATCTAATGGGAATACACGCCCAAATCAGTATAAACAAGGTACCCTCACATCCCACCACCCTTGACTTCTCATAAGTGCCCATCATGTATGCACTTGCCAAACTCTTTACTATGTGTGGGATGTGTATGGAATAGGAGGTTAACAGGTACTTAATCATGATTCCATCCAGTTCCATAACTGCAAAAGCCTCATAGTGGAAATGACAGTGGTCAAAGATATTTTAAATAGGAGAAACATGAACAATGTGTGGTAATAAGAAAAACTATAATTCATTAAATGTTGCTATAATTATTACTAAAAGAGTTGAAGTCTAATTCTCTCCATAAGTTTGGGCAGGTCTTACTGATGGACAGATTATGAATAAAAGAGCAATATGTAACCAAGTAGGGAATGAACAACTTACCACATATTCATTCATGATGTCTGTAAGTTGCTTGGCTGTGGTTTTGCCCTTGGAAACACACATGTGATACCGGAGGTACAGCTGAGAAAAGGAGAATAGTGTAGAGTCATGAGAGTGAGAGGGTATTCATGGCTTGGTCCTAGATTCTCCACTCAAAACACTATACAATTAGCTGAAAAAGAAGAAAAAATAAAATTGTAAAAAACAAAATTATTGCTCCTAGGAGCTGCAGAAACGGCTCAGTGGTTAAGAGCACAGGCTGCCCTTCAAGAAGACCCATGGTTCAATTTCCAGCACCCACATGGCAGCTCACAACTGTCTGTAACTCCAGTTCCAGGGAATCTGGCACCCTCACATACACATACTTGCAGGTAAAACTCCAGTGTACACAAAAATAAATAAATCTTAAAGAAAGAAAGAGAGAAAGAAAGAAGAAAGAAAGAAAGAAAGAAAGAAAGAAAGAAAGAAAGAAAATAGTCCCATCTACAAGAAGGTACAACAAAGACACAATTGACAATGGACTCACAAGTACATTCACAGCCATTAAACATTACAGTTATGGTTGCTACAGAAAGTTCTGGAAGGAAAAGTCCAACCCAAGGAAGTTAACTACACCCACAAAAACATAGGCAATAGATAATCCCACTTTACCAACAGCCAAAAGAAAAGGGAGGTGGAAATCAATAAACAATACCAACAACAACAACAAATCCAAAACAAAGAATGAACATCAATGGTCATTAATATCCCTCAATATTAATGGTCTTAACTGGCCTATAAAAAGACACAGGCTAGCAGAATAGATATGAAGACAAAATCCATCTTTCTGCTGCATATAAGAAACACACCTAAACTTCAAAGACAGACAGTATCTCAGAGTTGGGAAAAGATTTTCCAATAAAATGGACCCAAGAAACAAGCTGGAGTAACAATCCTAATATCTAACAAATTAGACTTCAAACTAAAATCAATCAAAAGAGATGAAGGAGGTCATTTCATAATCATCACAGGAGAAATCCATCAATATGAAGTCTCAATTCTGAACACCTATGCCCCAATTACAAAGGCATCCACATTCTCGAAAGAAACATTACTAAAACACAAATCACACATAAAACCTCACACACTTATAGTGGGAGACTTCAGCACCCCATTATCACCACTAGACTCGAACCCCCCCCAAAAAAAAAAAATATCGGCAAATCGATTCCAAAAACACATCAGAAAAATCATCCACCATGATCAAGTAGGCTTCATTCCAGGAATGCAGGGATGGTTCAACATACGAAAATCCGTCAATGCAATCCACCATATAAACAAACTGAAAAAGAAAAATCACATGATCATCTCACTAGATGCTGAGAAAGCCTTTGACAAAATCCAACATCCCTTCATGATAAAGGTCTTGGAGAGATCAGGGATAACAGGAATATACCTGAACATAATAAAAGCAATATACAACAAACCAACAGCCAATATCAAACTAAATGGAGAGAAACTCAATGCGATTCTTCTAAAATCAGGAACAAGACAAGGCTTTCCACTCTCTCCATATCTCTTCAATATTGTACTTGAAGTTCTAGTTAGAGCAATAAGACAACAAAAGGAGATCAAGAGGATACAAATTGGAAAAGAAGAGGTCAAACTTTCACTATTTGCAGATGATATGATAGTCTACATGAGAGACCCAAAAAATTCTACCAGGGAACTCCTACAGCTGATAAACACCTTCAGCAAAGTGGCAGGATACAAGATTAACTCAAAAAAAAAAAAATCTGTAGCCCTACTATATACTGATGGCACATTGGTGGAGAAAGAAATCAGAGAAACATCACCCTTTACAATTGCCACAAACAACATAAAATACCTTGGGGTAACACTAACCAAACAAGTGAAAGACCTATATAACAAGAATTTTGAGTCCTTAAAGAAAGAAATTAAAGAAGATACTGAAAGACCCGCGAAGAGGTACTTTAGTAGAAGGAGACCCGCACCCAGGAATCAGCTAGACCACATTTGGATGCAAAACCGCAAGAGGCTTTATTGGTGGCGCGCGTACCCGGGAGCTTAGCTTCTGTTAGGCCAAGCCCCGAGCCCCGGAAGGGGAGTCCTTTTATAGGGGAAAAAGGCACAGTAGTAGTCAGGCGAAACGGCCTTTATCCCTTTATCTTCTGCAGCGTCCAGATGGCTGACCTTGGGACGGAGCGATCAGGCGGAGGCCGGGGCCGGCCTTGCGCGGCGGCGGGGAAGTGGGAGCCGGCAGCTGTGGGGATCAAGGGTCGGGGAGTGCAGGGGAGGATGCATTCCCCGCGCGCTCCGCCAGCTGCCAACCGTAGGAGGAGGCAAACTTAAAAGAAAAAGCTAAGGGCGGGGGTCTTTCAATACCAGAAAATGGAAAGATCTCCCATGCTCTAGGATAGGTAGAATCAAAGTAGTAAAAATGGCAATCTACAGATTCAATGCAATTTCCATCAAAATCCCAATACAATTCTTCACAGAACTTGAAAGAACAATACTCAATTTTATATGGAAAAACAAAAGACCCAGGATAGCCAAAACAACCCTGTACAATAAAGGAACTTCGGGAGGCATCACCATCCCTGACTTCAGGCTCTATTACAGAGCTATAGTCCTGAAAACAGCTTGGTATTGGCACAAAAATAGACAGGTAGATGAATGGAATCAAATTGAAAACCCTGATATTGCTGGGTGTTGGTGGCACACGCCTTTAATCCCAGCACCTGGGAGGCAGAGGCAGGTGGATCTCTGTGAGTTCGAGACCAGCCTAGTTCCAGGACAGCCTCCAAAGCCACAGAGAAACCCTGTATCAAAAAACCAAAAAAAAAAAAAAAAAGAAAGAAAGAAAGAAAACCCTGATAATAACCCACACAACAATGAACACCTGATTTTTGACAAAGAAGCTAAAATTATACAATGGAAAAAGAAAGCATTTTCAACAAATGGTGCTGGCATAATTGGATGCCGGCATGTAAAAGACTGCATACACAAAACTTAAGTCCAAATGGATCAAAGACCTCAACATAAATCCAGCCACACTGAACCTCTTAGAAGAGAAAGTAGGAGGTACCTTTGAATGTATTGGTACAGGAGACTGCTTCCTGAACATGACACCAATAGCACAGACACTGAGATCAACAATTAATAAATGGGACCTCCTGAAACTGAGAAGCTTCTGTAAGGCAAAGGACACAGTCAACGAGACAAAATGGCAGCCCACAGAATGGGAAAAGTTATTCACCAACCCCACATCTGACAGAGGGCTGATTTCCAAAATATACAAAAAACTCAAGAAGCTAGTCACCAAAACACCAAATAATCCAGATCTAAATAGACAATTCTCAATAGAGGAATCTAAAATGGCTGAAAGACACATAAGAAAGTGTTCAACATCCTTAGCCATTAGGGAAATGCAAATCAAAACAACTCTGAGATACCATTTTACACCTGTCAGAATGGCTAAAATCAAAAACACCAAGGACAGTTTATGCTAGAGAGGATATGGAGAAAGGGGAACACTCCACTGCTGGTGGGAGTGCAAACTTGTACAGCCACTTTGAAAATCAGTATGGTGGTTCCTCAGCAAAATGGGAATCATTCTGCTGAGATCCAGCAATTCCACTCTTAGGCATATGCCCAAAAGATGTACATTCATTCAACAGGGACATCTGTTCAACTATGTTTATAGCAGCATTATTTGTAATAGCCAGAACCTGGAAGCAACCTAGATGCTCCTCAACTGAAGAATGGATGGAGAAAATGTGGTACATTTATACAATGGAGTACTTCTCAGTGGAAAAAAAACAATGGAATCTTGAAATTCTCAGGCAAATGGATGGCCCTAGAAGAAACCATCCTGAGTGAGGTAACCCAGTCACAAAAAGACAAACATGGTATGTACTTGCTCATATATGGATTTTAGACATAGAACAAAGGATTACCAGCCTACAATCCACACCAACAGAGAAGCTAGGAAACAAGGGGGACCCTAAGAGAGACATACATGGTCCCCCAGAGAAGGGGAAAGGGACAAGATCTCCTGAGTTAATTGGGAGTGTGGGTGTAGGGGAGAGGGAGTTAGGAGAAAGAGAAGGGGAGAAAAGGAGGGGAGAGGAGGACATGAGGGAGCAGCAAGAATGAGTTAGGGAAAGAATAGAGGACAGCAAGATAAGAAATACCATAATAGAGGGAGCCATTATAAGCTTAAAGAGAACAGGCACTAGGGAAACATCCAGAGATCCAAAGGATGACACCAACTGGCAATCTAAGCAATAGTGGAGAGGCTTCCTTAAATGCCCTTCCCTGATAATGAGATTGATGACTACCTTATATGCCATCCTAGAGCCTTCATCCAGTAGCTGATGGAAGCAGAAGCAGACACCCATAGCTAAACACTGAGCTAAACTCTGGAATCCAGTTGCAGAGAGGGAGAAGTGATGAGCAAAGGGGTCAAGACCAGGCTGGTGAAACCCACAAAAACAGCTGACCTGATCAAGGAGGAGCTCATGGACCCCAGACTGATAGCTGGGAGACCAGCATAGGACTGTTCCAGACCCGCTGAATGTGGATGTCAATTTGGAGGTCTGGTTAATTTATGAGGTCTCTGGCAGTGGATCAGTATTTATCCCAAGTACACAAATGGACTTTGGGAGCCCCCTCCTCATAGAGGGATACTCTCTCAGCCTAGACACATCGGGGAGGGTCTAGGCTCTGCTCCAAATGATATGACAGGCTGTTAAGATCCCCCCATAGAATGCCTCACCCTCCCAGAGTCATTATGTTTTCCCTACTATTAATACAGAAATGCACCTGTTACATGAAATATTCTATTAATCCACCCAAATGATCTCCATATAAGCACTTCTTCTATACTACTTCTTCCTTTATCCAGCTCATGTTCATGGAAAATATGCAGATTGCAAGATTTTTTGTCCATACTTATACAGGAAAAAAAATTAAACAATACATATTTCTTACAAAACACTGATGCTCAAGATTGTTTCCAAATGGGGCATCTCTATGTATCCACAACCTGATTTAGTTCCCATAAATAATATGAGCCATCTGACTCACTTGATCAAGAGAACTCAGTAAATATGAAGACATGGTGCTTACCTACTATACACAGTTATGTTGTGAAGAACTTTGATACCAGCTTGATGGAAATAGAGTCTTGAAAAGACTCAGCAGGAACCACTAGATGTGAGATGGAACACAGAATGAGGCAGCCTCAAAGCACTGATGACTCAAACCCCATTCATCACCGAAGGAAGGAAGATGCAGCACTTTCCCAGCTGAGACCGGTCGGGATATCAACCTATGTGAAAAAAAATTAAATTGTTCTTCACAGCAAAATTTTTGTTGATTTGTTATACAAGAAAGGCTGATTAGTTCAATTGTTTTAACATATAATGGGAAGTAGTTTCCAGGCATGACAACACAATAAAAAGTACTCTGTAACCAGATGCCTAAGGTTTGAAAACCAAAGTAAGAATAGCTGAAGTCACATGATTCAAATAAGCAGTGTCTGGCTACAAAGAGGGTATCTAAACAGCTTTTACACAGAGAAGCTGTTACTTGTGAGTGTAGATTCTGTAGTATTTGCAGGTATATAGGTTTAGAGCATAAGTTTTTTTATGTGATCTAATTTCTTCATTTTACAAAACTGAGACTGAATCCTATTCTTTTCATCCTTATGAATTTTGGATAACAGAATGCTAGTATTAACACTTCTATTTTTAACCTATAAGGTGACACCATGTACAAAACATATTGATGATAACAATGGTAGGAAGCTTAGGACAAGGTATTTGGAAAGTGTTTGAAAATTGGGCACTTTGTTCTGTGGCAAAGCATTTGCAAATCACACTCAGACACTGAATTTCAACACCAAAAATAGAAGCGCCCAAATCTAAGACATGTACATGGTGACTATAAATCAGTATTAGAAAATACACAAACATTGATTTTTGTTAACTGAATGTGGTAAACAGACATACATGAAGACAGTATACTCAGACATACAAAATTAATTAAGGAGTTCACACACTGAAAACCGTGATGGAAGAGAAAGGGAAAAGTAAACTTAGCGACCACTGATTCAGCCAGGTGTGACAGGGCACCCCTCCACACTAGATCGCAACTTCCAGATCCAATAACTATTTCCCAGGTCCTTGCCTATCTTTATCAACTAAACTGGTAGAAGAGAGTTAACCTCAGCCTCCTAAAGAGGATCAAGCTCCTGATTATCACCCATATATTGATACCTTCTAAGAAGGTGATAGCTTTGCCCAAAAATTGTTCTAAGCAATAGTATCAGTGATTGCTTAGGTCACACAAAGCTAAGAGTTTCACCTTCACTCTGCCTCTGCTCAAACAAATAGTTGTGAAGAGAAGGCCATTAATAGTAGATCTTTCCTGCCGTGGAGCAGGTCCCCATTGGAGAATTTTCACAGGACTGAGATTGTTTGCATGGCCATTACACAGCTGGAACTGCATTCACAGTATCTCTTGCTTAACTCCCTAGAGACTACACAGACACATATGGACTGATCTTCACACACCATGTATTACATGCCAGAGAAATGCACACAAAGAAGGGACAAGATCTCCTGAGAAATTGGGAGCATAGGGGGAGGGGAGAGGGAGATAGGAGAATGAGATGGGGTGAAGAGGACAGGAGGGAGCAGGAAGGTTGAGTTGGGGGAAGAATAGAGGAAAACAAGAAAGGAGATACCATAATAAAGGGAGGCATTTTAGGTTTAAAGAGACATCAGGCACTAGGGATGTCTGGAAATCTACAAAGATGACACCAGCTAACAATCTAAGCAACAGAGGAGAAGCTACCTTAAATGCCCTTTCCTGGTAATGAGATTGATAACTGATTTATATGCCATCCTATAGCCTTCATCCAGTAGCTGATGGAGTAGAAGCAGACACCCACAACTAATCACTGAACTGAGCTGGAATCCAGTTGCAGAGAAGGACGAGTGATGAGCAAGGGGGTCAAGACCAGGCTGGTGAAACCCACAGAAACAGCTGACCTGAACAACAGGGAGCTCTGGGTCCCCAGACTGATAGCTGGGAAACCAGCATGGGACTGATCCAGACCCCAGGAATGTGGGTGTCAGTGAGGAGACCTCGGAAATCCATGGGGCCTCCTGTAGTGGATCAGTACTTATTCCTAGCATGGGTGTGGACTTTGGGAGCCCATTCCACTTAGAGGGATACTCCCTGAGCCAAGACACACAGGGGTGGGCCAAGGCCCTATCCCAAAGGGTATGACAGACTCTGAAGACACCCTATGGAAGGCCTCACCCTCCTGGGGAGCAGAAAGGTTTTAGTTGGGGAGGTGGTAGGGGAGGAGGGGAGGGAGAGGAACTGGGATTGACATGTAAAACAATCTTGTTTCTAATTCAAATAAAAAATGAAAAAAAGGAAAGAAATGCATGATGGGGGAAGTACTTCTGTGTATGTTTATCTTATTGATTGTTAAATAAAATACTGTTTGGCCAATGAGACAGCAAGTTAGACGGGACTAGGAGTCAAAGAGGATTCTGGGAAATGTAGTAGAGAAGTGGTGATCCAGGCAGAAAGTGACATAGCAAGGAGACTCATATTTGAGCGAAGAGAAACAGGAAGGATCCTTTTTCCCCTCCGCTCTTGCTCTAGCGGCAGACTGTGATCCACCTGCAAGGGAGGACGCCAACAAGGCGTCCGATAAGATAAGTCTTATAAAATATATAGATTTATGGTAATTAAGTGAGCTAACAGATGAGAATCCTAGTCATTGGCCAAGCATCATTGTACCTAATACAAGTTTCTGTGTATTCATTTGGGCCCTAACTCAGGCGGGCGGCTGGCGTAAAGCTCACACGTGGTGTTGGGGCTCAGGCGGCTTTTGGCAGAAAGATTTATCGTAACAAATGCACACAAAGAATCTCCCTCTAACTGAACTAGTATATCCCCTGCCTCCAACCTCACCCACGGCTCATTAGCCTATGAGGCAGGTGGTACTATAGTTGCTGCCCAGCTTACAGCTCTATTGCATTATACTCAATAACACACTTCCTATTCTGGTCTAAAGGGCAAATTCATTCACAGCTCAGCAATGTTTCCTGAACAGGCCACCAACACAGGCCGAGCACTAAGGTAATGGGGAAGGAACTGGGTAGTCCAGATTGGCCACTGTACAGTTGTGAAACGTTAATGTGTCGTGATGTACTGGTACTTTCAATTATGCAATCTCTGCCATGAAAATGTGGGTAGCCGCTGTTAATCGAAGTGCAGTCTTAGTCAAAGGGGCCAGTCTCACAAGGCACTGCAGTTCTTTGGAGTTAGGTTGCAGCATTATAAGGCTTGGACCCAGCACTTCCTGGTCTCTTATTAACAGTCTGGTCCATACTGGTGGGATGGAATCCTCCATCCTTCAGAACTTGTGGCTCCCCCTCCCACTTTATTCCCAAGAAAATGTTCCTATTTCAATACTAGAATCTTCTGAAAGAACTTCTTGTCTCTGGTGACTAGTTATTTGCAAAAACGAAACAAAACCTTCTTAGTGCTGTGACCCTTTAATACAGTTCCTCACACTATGGTGACCCCCAACCATAAAATTATCTTCGTTGCTACTTCATAACTGTAAGTATTATGAATCGTAATGTAAATGTCTGATATAGGGGATGTCTAATATTCGACCCCTGTGAAAGGGTCGTTCGACCCATAGGTTGAGAACCACTAAGAGCTCAAACCTGAAGTGCCAAGCCGGCCACTGTCAAGCATTGGAGGCACAAAAAAACCTGAGTTCGTGAATAGACAGGAAATTTAACGAAGACAATCGCCAACACGCGACAGGGTCTACAGTCACTACGTGACAATTTCCCTAGGAATTTCGGGTCAATTCATTACGATACAAACATCCTCCTGTGGGTCACAGGCTCCAGCACTGTGTTGTCAACTTACACTTTCCCAGGCTCATGGTTTGGTATTTCTGGGTCATGCTGGTGAAAATTCCCGGGTCTGTAGTCTGGTCTTCAATCAATGGCCTTTCTCCAGGCCAACCCGGTTTCAAAATAAAATAAAAAGATGCAAACAGGTAACAGGATTCTTCAGTGGCAAGGGCTGGCAATATGAGCTCACACCGCAGGCTTCCCGACCCCGGAAATCTAAAGACACGCACCGCCCTCACCCCCAAGTCGCCAAGTTAGGCTCTCGCCTCCTTGGCCGAGCTTCCGTAACGGCCCTTTGCACAGTTGGGATCACACACCCGGACACCTCCTAGCGCAGTCTTCTGACACAGCAACCATGAAAGCACGGGCCAGGCCGTCTGTACGGACCGAGAATGGTGGGTCTCGCAGTCTCCTCCAGACCCGGTCTGTTCGCACTGCGTCTGCGTCCCACCACCAAGACCCACCTATGTTTCCGCTTCCACCGAGACTTGAAGGGGTTCGGGTCCCGCCTCCGAGGATCGCAAGGCCACTCTCTCTCTTCTTCGCACCCGCCTCCAGGAAACCCGCACCAAACTCTCAGCGGGAGGAACGGCTTCGGCACGACGCCAGGAGGCGACTTTCTAAGCCATATTTCCCAGGAGAGTGCTGGACAGAGGCTCCTGCAAGCCGACTGCCAGAGCTGTTTACCTGAGCCTGTGTGGGATGCGTAGATGTGAGGGACTACATTACCCATGAGCCTCTGAGTAACTATGGCAAGAATAAAAGGACATTTCCCCATCAGATCCACAATCGAATTACCCGAACTAGTGGATTTCACGGTTCAGAACAGGTAGCTACCTTATAAAAGCGATGTGAAATTCCTTCACCTTTCTCTCGTTCGAACCCCAGGTGTCCCAAAGCAGTATAGAACCTGAGAAGAAGAAGCTCCGCTATGTTCACTCTAGAAACAAATCAAATATCTCTGTGGGAGACACGGAGTCAGGTATGATAGCTGCTGTGAGGTAGTCACCAGGAAGACTGCTCTGACACAGGTTTAAACCAATAGAAAGTCTTTATTAGCCGGCTGCGACTACCCTGGGTATTTAGGATCCCAGTGAAGCCCCAAACTTTTTTCTGGGTGAGCTTTTAAGCACAATAACCACGCCCTGAGTTACTTCAGTTAACAAGAACAGTTACCCAGAAGGAGAGCGATAGAAGCCAAAAAACAAGGTTGGTACATTTAGAGACTTTCCCATTATGGATTTTGATAGATTGTGCCTTTGTTTTAGTTTTGGCAGGTGGTGTTGTGTACATGTTGAGTTTCACAGTCTGAATGGTACTTCCATCATGGATTCAGTTGTGCCTCGGTCTCTGTTGCAATACCTTCTATTGGCTGTCCAGAGCACTGCTGAATGCTTAGTGTTCCCCAAAGCCTAAGAACCACTTCCAACATCACCAGCAAATTGTCCAGTTCATCATTCTGGTTATACTATATTGTAATTTTCAAAATCCATGTTGAAATAGAACCACCATTTTGGACCTCTTGTTAGAAGGAAATAACAAGGAACTATATAGATGGACAAGAGACAAAAGTCAGGGTATTTCCTATAAATTGCCAATAATGTATAGGAATAATGGGAATTTGAAATGAAAAAAATCACCTCCTTCTGGGCAGTAGTGGTGCATAACTTTAATTCCAGCGCTCAGAGGCAGAGGCAGGCAGAACTCTGAGTTCAAAGCAGCCTGGTCTACATAGGGGCTACACAGAAAAACCCTCTTTCCAAAACCCTAAATAAATAAATAGCCTTTTATGAAATTAATAAATTTCAGACAGCCAGGGCTACACAAAGAAACCCTACAAAAAATTCACTTCCTAAAATTGAAATGATTTTCAAAAACTCTTCAAAAGTGAACTAATGAAAGCTGGGGGTAGTGGCATACATCTTTAATCCCAGCAGAGAGATTAAGGAGGCAGATCTCTGAGTTCTAGGCCATTCTGGTCTACAGAGCAAGTTCCACAACAGCCAGAACTACACAGAGAAAACCTGCCTCAAAAAAAAGGAGGAAGAAGAAAAGAAAAAGAACTCAGTAAACCAGACAAACATGTAAGACAAATCAAACAAAATCTAAATAAATGTAGACATTCCTTGCTCATAGTTGAGTTGATAGATTTCACTTTTTTTTTTTTTTTTTTTTTGGTTTTTCGAGACAGGGTTTCTCTGTGTAGCTTTGGAGCCTATCCTGGCACTCGCTCTGGAGACCAGGCTGACCTCGAACTCACAGAGATCCACCTGCCTCTGCCTCCCAAGTGCTGGGATTAAAGACGTGCGCCACCAATGCCTGGCTAGATTTCACATTATTAAGATGAATTTTTCAATGTTATCTAAACATTCTCTATAATCTTAATAAGGCTCCCATGAAAGTGTTTCTGTCTGTAAAGTGAAAGACATATGGCCTCAAACTTACAGGGATCCACCTGTCTCTGCCTCCACAGTGCTGGGATTAAAGGTGTGCCCCTTAATAATTTATTAAAGGCCTGGCCCTTAATAATTTATTCCTAATGAAGTAATGAAGCATCATCCTGAGGACTATATTACAAAAAAAAATTGTAGCCTTCATTTGCACATTCTTTCTTCCTCTTACACCTTTTGGTCTGAAGGAAGCCAAATGTCATTTGCCAGGCTGTACTGTAGAGAGGTCCATGTGAGTGACTGATCTTAGAAGCCAATTACTCAACTCAAATGGAGCTTTCAATGACATACCCTGGATAAGAACTTGACTTAGAGCCAAAACCACCCTAATAAGCTTGTAATTTCTGGATCACAGAAATTATAATAAATTATTGAGATTTTAAGCCACTAAACTTTAGAAATTTGTTAAGCAACAATAATAGATAATACATAGCCAGGCATAGTGGTTCAAGCCTTTAATCCAATACTTTGAAGACAGAGGCAGGTGGATTTCTGTAAGTTCAAGGCCATCATGATCTATATATCAAGTTCCAGGTCCACTAAGGCTACATAGTAAAACCCTGTCTCGAAAACAACAGCAGCAAAAGGTAGATAGAGATATAATGCCAACAGCTGTTAAAACCACTGTCTGGGCCTTCAAGAGATGGTTCATGGATGAAGTCCTTGCCATAGAAAAGTGAGAACCAGATTTTGGATCCCCAGAACCTACATCAAACCAGGTATATGATAGCCACTGATTTTTGTTTCTCTTTGTTTTGTTTGAGGGATTTTTTGTTTGTTTGTTTGTTTTTCAAAACAAGGTTTCTCTGTATAGCCCTGGTTGTCCAGGAACTCCCTCTGTAGACCTGTTGCCCTCAAACTCAGAGATCTGCCTGCCTCTGCCTCCTGAGTGCTTCGATTAAAGTCATGTGCCATCACCACCCAGCTCATGATCACCACCCTTCATTCCCAGCACTGAGACTGGGAATCCACAATTGGCCAGGTTCAGCAAGAGACCCTGCCTCAAATAAAGCAGAGAGTGTACAGGAGGTACAGTGAAACCACTGAACTGAACCACGCCATGGGAGGGAAAGAAAAAGTCTATTGGGGATCAAACTGCCACGGCTGTGGAAGAGAAAAATGGAGGAAAAGCAAGTGGGTTTTATATGACAGTCAGCAGGGTGGGATCTTTGAGCTAATACTGGCTTGTGTGGATTGCTTGGGAATTAGCTGCCCTTGTTGAAGTAGTTGATCTTTGAGGGCAGGTTAAGGGAAGTTCCAGGTAATCAAACACCAGGTCTTTAGGACTCTGTTTACCCAACAACAATCCTCTGTTTACACATCCAAAGCTTTTCTGTTTAGGATATTGTCACCAGCACTACCATTCCCCACGCACTCCCTCCTATACTCCCACCCCAAGATAGGGTTTCTCTGTATAACAGCCCTAACTGCCTTGAACTAGCTCTGTAGATCAGGCTGGCCTCAAACTCACAGATTCACCTGCCTCTGCCTTCCTAGTGCTGGGATAAAAGGTGAAAGCCACCATCCACCCAGTCAGCACTGCCTTTTTAAGGGACCACATCTGACCTAACAGAAAGCAATCAAGGAAGACACCTGACATCAACTTCTGGCCTCCATACTCATATGCATGAGCACTGGCAGCACAAGTGAACACATATACCCACATGCATACACAAACAGAAAAAAATTAAGTGAATTGATACAATTTGTAAAATGTAAATTCTCTTGTCCAAAGAATAGATGTCTAGTAATGTTTACTAGTTAGTATGATAAACAATTAGTAACTTCAATTCAATAATTATATGACCAATAAAATGGTAATTGAATTTTATTTTTATTTGTTTGTTTGTTTGAGACAGGGTCTCTACATAGCCCTGGCTATACTAGAACTTATGTTTACCAAGCTGGTTTCAAACTCAGAGCTCTGCCTGCCTCTGTGTCCTGAGTGCTGGGATTAAAGTCCTGTGCCACCACGCTCTGCAGGTAATTGAACTTCTAACTAAAGAAGCTCTTGAATGACTCACCAAAAAAGAATTTGCATTTTGTATTATCTTTAAAAATCCTTTTATAGCAATACATGGCAGGCAGAACTCTGAGTTCAAAGCAGCCTGGTCTACATAGGGGCTACACAGAAAAACCCTCTTTCCAAAACCCTAAATAAATAAATAGCCTTTTATGAAATTAATAAATTTGCACAAACAGAACTCCCAGTGCTGTCAGATAATAACTGTCTGTTGAACTCCAAATTCATCCTGTGGGTCCAAATCATTCCTGTAGGGGTTTTTTTGTTTTTGGTTTGGTTTGGTTTTTTGGTTTTTTGGGTTTTTTTTTTGTTTTTTGTTTTTTTGTTTGTTTGTTTGTTTTTTTGAGGGGAGGTTGTTGTTGTTGGAGTTTTGTTTTGTTTTGGTTTTGGTTTTTTTTTTTTTTTTTTTTGGTTTTTCAAGACAGGGTTTCTTTCTCTGTGGCTTTGGGGAAACTAACTCTTGTAGACCAGACTGGTCTCCAAATCCCAGAGATCCACCTGCCTCTGCCTCCTGAGTACTGGAATTAAAGGTGTGCACCACCACTGCCCAACTCCTCTAGTGTTAATACTTGTTAAATTCCATACTCCAGACAAATGAAGGAGGAGCCTACTTAACATATCAAAGCAGACCCGGCCACCAGGTTCTCACAGCATACATGTCTCAGTTCCTACCTGTTACAGGGCAAGGCTGGCATACCCTGCCCTCTAGCCCAGGGGCTGGGTTGCCTTTCCCCCAGAGGCTCTTTCCTATATAATCCAGACATTTTTGTTACCAGTCCTTTTTGTACCTTTGGCCTCCTTTCTGCTGCATCTGGTTCCACTTTCTCCTCTCCCCCTCCCCCCAGGGCCCAGCTCAATCAGGTCACGTCCACTCTGGGATCTCCCAGATGTCCCTGCCCATGCCTCTACCTAACCTCTCCCTTTTACTTACCATAAACTTTCTCCTCTACCATACATACCTAGAAGCAGTCATGTTCTGCTTTTTTTTCCATTGACTACCCAGAGCAGCATTCACTTTAAAGAACAGGGCAAGAGTGCCCTCTTGTGACAGGCTAGGTGTATACATTTGTCTGTAATTTTCAGTAGTGTATGAAACAGTTTGAAATCAAATCATTTCACAAATGTAAAATGTTCAGCATTGCTACATCAATTTGTACCAGTGCTTTTAAGTAAAGGAAGGTCAAAGTCTCAGAGTGTGAACAGACAATGTGAGTAATTCACAGTAAAATGTTCTTCCTTAAATTATTCTGATAGCTCAAACAAAATCTTAGTGGGACAGAGGCTGATCACCATTTAACTGGGTAGCAAAGATTCCCCTTTCCAACTTTGAAATGCCAGGACAAGAGGAAGTCTTATTCCAAGGAAGTATCTGAGCTATGCTTCCACCTGGAATGTCTCACTGGATGAGGCATCTGCTTTTCAGAGGTTCCATTATGTTAAACAACTGAAAACTGGGGCAGGAGAGAGGGCTTAATGATTAAGAGCACTGGCTTCTCTTGCTGAAGACCTGGGGTTCAACTCCCAGACCATACATGGTGGCTCACACCATCTTTAACTCCAGTCCCAAGAGATCCAATGCCATCTTCTGCAGGTACTATATGCACATAGTACACAAACATACAGACAGGCAAAACACTTATGATGGGGAATGCCCTTCTGTGTATGTTTATCTTATTGGTTGTTGAAAAAAGCACTGTTTGGCCAATGAGGCAGCCAGTTAGGTGGGATTAGGAGTCAAGGAGGATTCTGGGAAATGTAGTAGAGATCCAGGCAGGAAGTGACATAGCAGGGAGACTCATATATAAGCAAGGGCAAGAAGGAAGTCCTTCCCTTTTCTCTTCCTCCTGGTCTCTGCTCTGCAGTTGCCATCTGACCCGGGAAGAGGACGCCTTCAGAAGGTGTCCTCCATAAGATAAATCTTATAAAATATATAGATTTATGATAATTAAGACTGAGCTAGCAAGTAAGAAATCCTAGGGATTGGCCAGCAGCATTTGTACCTAATATAAATCTCTGTGTGTTACTTGGGACCTTAATGTGGTGGCAGGTGGAACTCTGGCAGCTGGCAGAAAGCGCCCACGTGGTGGCAGGGCTTAGGCTGCTTTGGCGAAAGACTTATCATTACACACTTACATACATAAAATTAAATAAATGAATAAACACATCCAAACATTTTAAATAAAACCAAGCAATGGTGGTGCACATCTTTAATCCCAGCACTTGGGAGGCAGTCACAGGCAGATCCCTGAGTTTAAGGCTGGCCTGGTATACAGAGGGAGTTCCAAGACAGCCAGGGCTACTTAGAGAAACCCTGTCTTGATTAAATAATGAATAATATGTAAAACATTTATTACTAAAAAATGGTATTTAGGTAAAAGAGGACTAGGATGACACACTGAAATGACTTCAGAAAACATACTTGGTGGGGAATAAACTTTTTTGAAACTGAAAACATACAAGAAAGACATGAAAGATTGTTGTATCCCAGCTTTGCCAGTCAGATCCAGGCAACTTGCCCAGTTCATATCTGAGAGGGGAAGTGTGGATTGAGAAACAGCAGGTAAAGACACTTAAGAAAAAGATACACAGGATAGAGTTGGGAGGGCAATCCAGTGAATACTGTATGCCCCAAGTTTATTCTTCAACATTCTTAAACACCCCAACCAAAGGGTATCATGTACATGGTATCATGTACATGGAACAGACTTTCTTGCTTAATCCTCCAAATATTTGGAACCACACCTTGGACTCAATTTCTTGCTATCTGACCTTGAGGGTCAAGAATAACCACACCTCATACTAAGTCTGTTATTTAGCTAAGACATTCACTACCAAGATCAAACATCCTACTGTAGCCACGCCTTAGACCTTTAGGCCTTATTAGGTTAACCTTGGAAGAGTAAGGACAGTTTTGAACTCTCTGACCTTGAGCCAAGATGAAGCAGAACCATCTTTATGGACTCTGACAAAAGACAGAGAAATTTCTAGGTGTGGCAGTGTATACCTGTTATCTCAGCACTTGAAAACTAAGGCAGAAGAACTGTGCATGAAGTCAGCCTGGGCTACATAACAAGATCCTGAGAAAGGAGAGAAGGAAGGGAAAAAGGGAGGGAGGGAAAAGAGAGAGAAAGTCCTATAAGAACTCTAAATTTAAAAGCTAACTTCAGGGGTGCTGGAGAGATGGCTCAGAGGTCATCCAGAGGTCCTGAGTTCAATTCCCAGCAACCACATGGTGGCTCACAACCATCTGTAATGAGACCTGTCTTCTGGCATGTAGGCATACATACAGACAGAGCACTGATACCTAAATAAATACAGAAATAAAATGTTAAAAAAAAGCTAACTTCTGAAAACTTATAATTTTAATAAAAGCATTCACCAAAGTAAAACTATTCACAAAACATCCATATATATATATATATATATATATATATATATATACATATATATATATATATATCACACTAAGATGAAGTCATTTAGACACAAATTATCTCTTGATTTTCTTCTCTAGGAAACATTGGATTCACTAACACTGAAAGCTGCTTTAGATGAGAGAGAGATTAAAATATGCATGGACAGTGACTATGTCCAGGTTCTAAAATTAATTTGGGTCCATGTGACCCAAAAGTTTGACTCTCACAAACTATCATACAGTAGCATCTGTCACTGACATGTGGAAATATTTAAATTTTTCAAAAATGTATTATGGGAGAGGCACACACCTGGAGTAGTTCGGTCTCAAGGTTGGCAAGCTTGGGTGTCCTTACCCACAAGCTCACTCACTGGCTCTGTATGAACATTTGATGCCTAAAGGTACATTATTCCTTTTTTTTTTTTGCCACTACTGGGAATTGGACCTGGGGCCATGCATGCGAGTCAAGTACTCTACCACAGAGCTATACCCCCCAGCTGCACTGCCGTGGTATTTCCAATCTCAATAAAACATTCTGGAACGTTACTCTCTGGAGTCCTCACCAAAAGAGGGCACTCCACGACCATGTTAAACAAATCCAAAAGCCTGACATGCAAGATGGAGCACTGGTCTTCAGGTCAACAAGGTAAGGGATCGTCTACCTCGTTTTTTTACACAGCTGTTTAACTACCTAGAAAATTATGACTCTGATGAGTTCAGTGAATTACAGCATTTCAAGGACTTTTTGTTTGGGCTTGCACTGGTTTGGGGTTTGTTTTGTTTAGTTTGGGGGTGTTGTTTGTGTTTGGTTTGGTTTGGTTTGGTTTTGGTTTTTTTGGATTTTTTGGAGACAGGGTTTCTCTGGGTAACAGCCCCAGCTCTCCTGGAACTTGATTTGTAAACCAGGCTGGCCTTGAACTCACAGAGATCCACCTGCCTCTGCTTCCCCGGTGTTGGGATTAAAGGCATGTGCCACCTCATCCAGCTGCATTTCAAGTTTTGAACACTTACAATGTTCTTTTCAGATTTCTCCTCAAAGTTTATACAGGAGCCTCAGAAATCATCACATTAATTGGCAGATTTTTATATGTAACTATCCTTTGGATTCCATGAAACACTGTAAATTACTAAATTATGTGCTGGAGAGATGGCTCAGAGGTTAAAAGTACTGGCTGCTCTTCCAAAGGTCCTGAGTTCAATTCCCAGCAACCACATGGTGGTTTACAATCATCTATAATGAGATCTGGTGCCCTCTTCTGGTGTACAGGATTACATTCAGGGAAAAGGCTGTATTCATAATAAATAAATAAATCTTTAAAAAAAATACTAAATTACCAAAATTTGTGTATCCAGACATAATTTATTAATAATACTAGGCATCTCCTGCTAGCCAAACCATGAATAAAATAAGTATAGGTTCCTGGCCTCCAGGGACCTATATTTCACTAAGGGAAACATTTAAAAAAAATTTCACAAATAGAAAATGAAAGAGGTGAGTGAGAACTACTGGATCAGAACTGTAGCTTTAGTAAGCTTCTCAAGGAAGCCCACATTGAGAAGGTAATTTAGGTCAGAACATAAAGGAGATGAAGTAAGCCAGGAAGTAAGGAAAGAGCAATCTTGACCAGGTACTGAAACAGCAGTAACAAATTCTAATCATAAAACGACCTCAGCAGGTGTGAGAACTGGCTCTGATGTCACAAGAAGGGAGCTGTTTCTGCCCCTAACCAGCTGCAGTACTCAAGAGAGTTGCCCATGTACTTCACCTGGGCAACACAGAAGAGGAGGCCCTGCCCCTTGCTCATTGCTGCAAGAGGTGAAATAGCAGGGCAATGCTGCAGCGCTCAACCCCGGTGGAAAGGACAAGGGAGAACTGGCAGTTGGACCAACCCTCCAGGTGCCCAGACCCAGATCCAGCTTAGGACTTGACCCACCCAAACGTCCACCACATCCATGATCTAATAGAGCATGTGAAGGGACCGGACCAGCAGACCCAAAGCTGCAGGATCTCCACAATAACAGGATATCCAGGAAGAGTCCTGGGGCCCAGCATTGATAGTGTAGTAGAAACCAGAGGCCTCAAACCAGACCAATGACTCTTTTCAGGGAACACTGTGTCACACTGTAGCTTCCATGACAAGATTTTTAATTTTTCCCCCTTTTTTTTCTTTTTTCTCTTAAATTTTGCTTTAGGTGGGGGGGGGGGGTACAGGGAAATGGGAAGGCACACATACATGATGAAGGAACCAGCCCCCCATTTCGGCAGCCATGACAGTAACACATGCTCTCTATGACCTTGTCTTAGTCACTAGGAGGTTAGATGCCTGCCTCTTGGCAAGCAACCAATCAGAAGTTAGCTGGTGGCGCTATGCTTTACGACTCTGGGTGTGCTTTACGGACAAGTGCACAGCAATGACGCACAGAGCATAGCAACCACCCTGGGAGGGCCTATGGGCCATAACAACCAATTGGCCAATCAACACAGGGCAAGCCCTCCAAGCCTGGAGGCACACCAATCGTGAGCCTGTGCATACCCCTAGACACTCCCCTTACGCTGCCCTACAAGATCGCTGGGCAGCCGGTTCGAGGTGTCTTTGCTAGCCATCCGCTATGGCGGGTGGGTGAAAGACCCGAGCTAACATGGGGTTAGCTCGTTAAAAAACAATAAAGCCTCATGCAGTTTGCATCAAGCTCTCGAATCTGCCTGGTGATTGGGGTGACCGAGGTCGTGGCCTGGGACCCCGGATACCTGAGTTTTTCCCGGGGATCTAACAATGATGTGCCTGGAGAGACAACTCAGTGGTTAAGAACACTGGCTGCTCTTCATGAGGCCCTGAGTTCACTTCCCAGCAACAACACGGTGGCTCACAATTTGTAATGAGATCTGGTGCCCTCTTCTGGTCTGCAGGGATACACTCAGACAGGACACTGTATACATCTTTTTTTTTAAAGATACATGATGTAAAAGACATATAGAATAGATAAAAAGAGAAAGAGAGAGAGAGAAGGAAGGAAAGGAAGGAAGGAAGGAAGGAAGGGAGGGAAAGAGGGAGGGAGGGAGGGAGGGAGGGAGGGGAGGGAGGGAGGGAGGGAGGAGGGAGGGAGGGAGGAAGAAATGGCCTCAGAGGAAAGGTCTACAGGGAACATGAATTGCCGGGGCCCACAAAGATGGCTCCAAATCATCTTAGGTCAGGGAGTTTAAAACTGTCCTTAGCCTTTGAAGGTTAAAGTCATAAGACCTAAAGGTCTAAGGCCTGGCTGTGGTAGGATGCTTGATCTTGGTAGTGGATGTCTTATTTAAATAACAACAGACTTGGTCTGAGGTGTGGTTACTCTTGACCCTCAAGGCCAGATAATAAAAAAAAATTGAGTCTAAGATGTAGTTACCAAATTTTGGAGAACTAAGGAAGAAAGTCCTTTAGTTTTCTTTTTTGTTTTTTTGTTTTGTTTTGTTTTTGTTGTTTTTTTTCTTCGAGACAGGGTTTCTCTGTGGCTTTGGAGGCTGTCCTGGAACTAGCTCTTGCAGACCAGGCTGGCCTCAAACTCACAAAGATCCACCTGCCTCTGCCTCCCAAGTGCTGGGACTAAAGGCATGCACCACCAATACCCGACTGGAAGAAAGTCTGTTTGTTCCAGTACATGATAAAGAAGTTTTTTGCCATGTCCCCTTTTGTGTTGGAGAACTTAAGAATGTTGAAGAATAAACTTAGCGCATCCAGTTTTCACTGGATTGCCCTCCCAACTCTATCCTGTGTCTCTTTTTCTTAGCATCTTTACCTCCATTTCTCAACCCACACTCCCTCTCTCAGACACGAACCAGGCAGGTCAGCTGGATCCAACTGAGGCCCCACAAAGATGGGTTACAACAGTGAATCTCCCTGGGGAGGGTGGGGCAGGGAGAAATAGAATAGATTTTATGAGCAAACTAGGGGCAGGTGGGGAGGGGAACAGAGGATCAGGCTGAGACTAGGAGCAGAGATAGGGGAGAGGGACAGCTGGAATTGAGGGGCATTTGAAGGATGATATGGAAAACTAGTACAGTGAAAACTTCCTAAATATATGAAGGTGATCGATCCTAAAGAGATCTCTTAATAATGGGGGGAGTCTCAACTGGCTGTCTCTTTCACCAGAGGAGGCTTCCAGCCCTGGGACTGGGTTACATTCCATTGTTGGCCAAGGGGGTCCCATGGAAATCCCTAAATAACCCAGGCTGTTGCTAAGACAAAGGGTTGCTCTCTGCAAACTGTCAGCCAGGCTCCATTGCTGAGGACAACACCCACACAACTTGTTGAACGTGGAGAAGTCAAGCTGGTGTCTACATGGAGCTCTCATCACATGATCTAGTCTCTTTGATGCAGGAAGGTACTCTGCAGGCTACCAAAAGAGAAATAAAAACACCAGCATCAAAACCTTAGATCTGCAATCTGTCAGGCCTGCAAAGTATACTGGGCAATGGAAGCATAAAACTTGTAGGAGTAACCAACCCATGTCTGATTCGACTTAAGGCCAACTCCATGAGAAGAAACTCATCCTCAACCCTGCTTGGGTAAACAAGAACCAGATACTAAATAGTCCAGAGACCTAGAGTAAAACCAAACACTACTGGTCTTTATCAACCCGGGTAATGCTGTCGAACACCTTTCATCCCAGCACTCAGGAGGTACAGACAGGCAGATCTCTGTGAGTTCAAAGACAGCCTGGTCTCCAGAGTTTCAGGGCAAGCTCCAAAGTTACAGAGAAACCCTGAATCAGAAAATGTGTGTGTGAGAGAGAGAACAAATGACTCTTAATGGTATTCTGCTTTACCCATAAATCAGAGCCTTCTTCTGTCATCATCAAAGAAGTTACCTCTGGTAGCAGATGGAAACAGATGCAGAGACCCACAGTCAGACATTATGCGGAGAGTCTAAATGGAAGGTCTCTATCAAATCCCTCCCCTCAGAGCTCAAGGAATCCTGTGGAAGAGGAAGCAGAAAGAATATAAGAGCCAGAGGAAGCCAGGTGGTGTAATCCCAGCACTTCGGAGGCAGAGACAGATGGATCTCTGTGAGTTTGAGGCCAGTCTGGTCTACAGAGCAAGTTCCAGGACAAACTCTAAAGCTACACAAAGAAAGCCTGTCTTGGGGTGGGGGGGAGAGCCAGAGGGGACTAAGTATACCAAGAGAATAAAGTCTTCTGAATCAACTAAGCAAGGTTTATAATAAGTTCCCAGAAACTAAAGCAGCAATCACAGGCCTACATCAATCTACATCGGGTCCTCTGCATTTATATTATAGCTTTTAGTTCAGTATTTTTATGGAACTCCTAAGAGTAAGAAAGAGTGGGTCTCTAATTCTTGTGCTTGCTCTTGGGGCATTTTTCTTTCTGTTGGTTTGCCATCCATGTTCAACTTTGACATGATAGTTTTTGCCTCATCTTCATAGATTTTACTTTGTCGTGTTTTGTTATCTCTTAGAAGCCTATTTTTTGTTGTTTTTAATAAACTTTTATTTAAATTAGAAACAATCTTATTTTACATATCAATTCTAGTTCCCTCTCCCTCCCATGCCCCCCACTGACCCCCCATCCCACCCCCCATCCATTCCCCAGGGAGGGTGAGGCCTTCCATGGTTGGGTGGGGGGTCATCAGAGTCTGTCACATCATTTGGGGCAGGACCTAGGCCCTTCCCACCTGTTCATTTCTAATGAGAGACAGAAAGGGCAAGAGGAGGTGGGGAGGAACTGGGAGGAGCAAAGGGAAGGGAAACTATAATCAGGATATATTGTATGAAAAAGGAATATTTTCAAGCAGCCTGTGGCATAAACTCTAAAGAGATTTGTCATGGTTAATTAACTTTGTCAGCTTGAGGGGCTGGAGAGATGGCTCAGAGGTTAAGAGCACTGACTGCTCTTCCAGAGGTCCTGAGTTCAACTTCCAGCAACCACATGGTGGCTCACAGCCATCTGTAATGAGATCTGGTGCCCTCTTCTGGTGTGCAAGCATGCATGTGGATAACTGTATACATAATAAATAAATAAAATCTTTTTAAAAAAATTGTCAGTTTGAAACACCTGGGAAAAAAGACTCTGAACTGAGGAACTGCCTCTCTCACACTGCCCTGTGTACAAGCCTGCGGGGCATTTTCTCCATGCTAATTGATGTAGGAGGGCCTAGTCCACTGTGAGAGATGCTATCCCTAGGCAGATGGACTGGGGCTATGCAAAGAAAGTAGCTGAATGTGAGCCTGGGAGCAAGCCAGCAAGCAGGGGTCCTCTGTGGTCTCTGCTTCAGTCCCAGCCTCCTGGTTTCTGTCTTGACTTCCTGTCTTGGCTTCCTTTCGTTTGGACTGGAACCTGTAAGAAAATTAACTCTTTCGTTCCCCTATTTGCTTTTGGGCCGGTGGTGTTTATCACAGCTATAAAAACCAAACTGGAACAAACACTACAGATGTGGGAAATGTAATACTCCTCCCTTCTAGAGACTCAGTCCTTCCCACCCTGCTATCACTCTGGTACTTACTCTCCCTGGACCTGGTGAGACAGCCAGAGGACCCATGAGAGAGATCTGGTACAATGTGTGGCCTCAGGTTGAGAGGCATGGATGCCTTCGCCCACTTCCCCAAATAGACGCAGGGCAAGGTCTGACTCCCCAGAGACACTCAGTGCACACGCACAACTTAGGTAATTGATAGAGCCTGAGGCTATCAAAGAGAAGAAAAAAATTACTGGACCCAGTCAGGCAGTGGTGGCACAAGCCTTTCATCCTAGCACTTGGGAGGCCTCTAGAGGCAGGTGGATCTCTGAGTCCAAGGCCTCTTTTCCTCCTGCCCTTTATTATCCTTCACCCCAATAGATGCCAGTTGCAGGATGAAGAGGATCTAAGCTTAGAGGTTTTTAACATGTTTGCCCTAAACATCACTGATTTGTGTCCCTGGTATGTCCAGAAATAGATTCCCCCCCCAAAAAAAATAATCACACACAGTCAAGGCATAAATTGTGTCTGCTAGAAGAAGCCTCCAGTAATGGCATGAGTAAGCAAAAGTTTAAAGATCTGAGGTAAAAGGCATGGAAGATGAGAATAGTGTCTATTATGTAGATGGTGACAGATAAGGGAAGTGGCTGGGCAAGCCAACAAGACTATTCAGAAGCCTGTTCTTCTGATCCCCTTCCCATGTACATCCTATGGCATCCCGTGGCATTCCTTAGACATGCCAGGCTCTATCAGGTTCAGTGTAGATGTCTTATGCTGAGGTGTGTGATCCCAGTGGAATAAAGGGATCGATCAAAAGTTCAAGTTCAGTCTCAGCTAGATAGCTAGCTCAAGGCTAGCTTGAAACACATGAGACTGTCTCAAAAAAAAAAATCTACACCATGCATGTGGGATGGTTGTAATTTTCTTTCTTTCTCTCTTTCTCTTTCTTTCTTTTAGATTATTTATTTATGTTCTGCCTGCATATATGCCTGCAGGCCAGAAGAGGGCACCAGATCTTATTACAGATGGTTGTGAGCCACTATGTGATTGCTGGGAATTGAACTCAGGACCTTTGGAAAAACAGGCAGTGCTCTTCACCTCTAAGCCATCTCTCCAGCCCCCCCGTCATAATTTTCTAGGCTAATTAGATGATTGGGAGAGTTGAGAAGAACCTGTGAGGGCCAGTGAAGATGACACAACACTGAGTCTATAACATGTACTCATGTTCCTCCTTCCAATCTCCAGTGTGTACAGAGTCTTTCTCTGTCCTGCCAGCCAGATCCCAAATAATGACACTGAGACTTCTTGCTAAATTATGAAAGCTTGACCTATAGCTTAAGCTTGTCCCTAACTATCTTAAATTGACCCATTTTTTAAATCTATATTCTACCAGGTGACTTTTTGCCTTTCTTTCATTCTGTACCTGTAACTTGTTCTGTATCTCCTGGCATCTCCTCTGTATACCTAGATTTATCCCCAATTCCTCCCTTTGCCCAGAAGTCCAGCCTATTCTCCCCTCCTAGCTATTGGACAATTAACTTTTTATTAAATCAATCACAGTGACACATCTTTACACAGTGCGATCAAATATCTCACAGCAAGTGTGAGTTCTTATGGTAGAGTCCATTAGTTAAGGGAGTAGGTAGGAAGACTGTGCCAGAAGGCAGGCCAAGGTCAGCACTAACAGTAAGTCTAGTCATTTTCTGAATGGAAATGAGAAAGAAAATTTGCATTGAAAAGATTTGTTTCCGATAAATGTGACTGAGATTCTTGAAATGTTGCCTCTCTGATTTAACGTGTTCTATCAAGATACGAACTTTTTGAGAAAACCTTGAGAAACTTAATTTTTTCACTTTATTATTATTGTGAGTGTGTGTGTGTGTGTCTGTCTGTCTGTCTGTCTGTCTGTCTGTCTGTCTGTGTGAACAATATACATGTCCTGACACACACATGCCATAGATCATGTTTGGAGGTCAGAGGGTTCTGGTGATTGAACTCAGATTGTCCAGCTTGCACAGCAATTGCTTTTACCTACTGAGACAAATTTCATGGGCCCCATCTTGGGGATTTTAATAGACAGGAAAGCTGCTAGCTAGAGCAGGAGAAATGAGTTTAGAATACTATTAAGTAAATATTTGGCTAGGTGGTGGTGGTGGTGCCTTTAATCCCAACACTAGGGAGGCAGAAGCAGGAGGATCTCTGTGAGTTCGAGACCAGCCTGGTCTACAAGAGCTAGTTCCAGGACAGCCTCCAAAGCCACAAAGAAACCTTGTCTCAACCCCCCCCAAAAAAAAAGAAAAAGAAAAAGAAATGGGGAAGAAGTCTTCTGGTCAAATGGCAGAGTAGAAGCTGCTTCTGTGTGGCCTAGTGAAAAGTGTTAGCATTAGAAAAACTGTAGTCCCAAAAGAGAAAGAAAGAAAGTGCTTCAGAAATTCAAAGAAGTAGTGACTGAAAAGCTGGAAAGTTTGGAGACAGGATCAGGCATCAAGAAGAAAGTCAAGCCCTCAGCTGCAGCCATGCAGCTCCCAGAATGGTAAGAAGCACAAGACTCATCAGAAGGTAGACTAGACGGTCCCAATAAAAGACTGGAAGTGATACTTTCAGGAAAAGCCCCAAGTCCCCACAAGTGTAAATCCAGTTGCAGGCTTTAGTGAGTCAGAGATTCTTCCAATAATATGGATCATCAGCAAAAAGGATTCTCAGTCACTCTATATAGCTTAGAGGGCAGTGACCAGCTGCCATCCTCAAGGAATTTATTGTTTAAAACCCACTTACTTGAAGGCCTGAAGACAGAGAAGAAGTCAGGACACCTAAATTAAACTGCCACAGTCCCCTGGGTGAGAGACAGCCTGGAAGACATGTATAGAGAGCAGGAAAGCTAGACATTAACAAGCACAAATTGTGTGCTGTAGAAAGCTCAGCTCTAACAGTGAAGTCTATCTGGAAAGACAGATCTACCTTCAGTGGCCAGGAACTGATCTCATCAACTGAATAGCTCCAAAGAATGAGGTCAGTGGGTGGATCAAATGCTAGAGCCAGCATTCTGCCTGAGGTTTGCTGTTAAGGAGTCCAGGAATTCTGAGGCTCCAGAAGAATACTTAACAGCTGTTCATTGCTTCAACAAGGTGATTAATGCCTAGTGGGTTTCAAAAGTACCAAGAGAGGTGCACTTGGTCAGATCTCAGTGCTATGGGTGCATTCTCCACTCCCGTTGCATTTAGGACACCTCCCAACTAGACTATTAGCCACCCTGAGGGTAGGAACTGTGGCAACTCTAAAGGACAAGAGAATCTGTCCAACTCATAGCTGTAAAACTAAGAGCATTCAGCAGAGAACCCTGGCATTCAAAGAAGGAAAATTATGAAGGGAAGGCAGTTCTGATAGATATCATATGCTTGTCCTGTACAAGCTCAGACCCAGGAAGACTTAAGTAAACAGATTCAGCCCACCCTCCCCAGCTCCCAGGAAGAAAAGAGTTCCACATTTTATTTTTTGTTTTTCTTCCCCCGCCCCCATATTCCCTTTGTTCATCTTTTTTTACTATAATTTTAGTGTTATTTTTACTTTATTAGATTTTTTAAACTTTCATTTTCCCCTTTATACATTTATCTCAATTTGTTTGTTGTTTTATTTCTTTATTATTGGACAGTCTTTTTCTTTTCTTCTGATCCCCTGTTTTCCCTTCCAGTTTTTAAGGGGCAGAGGATTTACTTTGACTGATAATTTTAAGAAAACATTCCATTTGTGATAGGCAAAACATGGAGACAAGAAATTTTGGCCATGCCAGTAGGAGCATCAGACTGGTTGCTAACATCTGGGCAGACAAGGAAGCACAGAATAGGAAAAGCCGATGCTCTTCTGGCTTCTTCTTTGTCCCATCTTACTCAACCTGGCCCCTCAGACCTAAAGTGTTGCCATCCACATTCAGGATGGGTCATCCACACCTCAGAGTGAAAACCCTCACAGACATGTCCAGAAGTCTATCTACTGGAAGACTCAAAATCCACTTAAAATGATAGTATAGATTAACCACCATAAGTCCACCCCTTGTCAAATATACCACTTTTAAACCAAATATTGTATGAACAGAGGTGCCCTGCCCAAGTGCACAATGCTGCTGCCAGAAGACACACTGAAAAAATCTCTGGGGCTAAAGAAATGGGTCAGCAGTTAAGAACACTGATTGAGCACGCCTTTAATCCCAGCACTTGAGAGGCAGAGGCAGGAGGATCTCTATGAGTTTGAGACCAGCCTGGTCTACAACAGCTAGTTCCAGGACAGCCTCCAAAGCCACAGAGAAATCCTGTCTCAACCCCACCCCCCCAAAAAAGAACACTGATTGAGGCCGGGCAATGATGGTGTAGGCCTTTAATCCCAGCACTCAGTAGGCAGAGGCAAGCAGATCTCTGTGAGTTCCAGGCCAGCCTGGTCTACAAAGCTACACATAGAAACCCTGTCTCTCAGGAAACACACACACACACACACACACACACACACACACACACGAACACTGGTTGCTCTTCCAAAGGATACAAATTCAATTCCCATCACCTGTAGTGTGGCTCATAGCCACCTGTAATCCCAATTCAAGGGGATCCAACACCCTCTTCTGACCTCCACAGGCAACAGGCGTATATGTGGTGCAGCGATATCATGCAGGCAAAACACTCATTCACATAAAATAAAAATGAAATAAATCTTTAAAAAGGATTCTTTACAATTATATATATATATATATATATATATATTATATATATAAACACAAAAGTAGAAAGTCAACTCCAATAGAATTCTAAAGGAGCCGGGATTTGGTGACGCACACCTTTAATCCCAGCACTCAGGAGGCAGAGGCAGGCAGATCTCTGTAAGTTCGAGGCCAGCCTGGTCTACAGAGTGAGTGCCAGGATAGGCTCCAAAGCTACACAGAGAAACCCTGTCTCGAAAAACAAACAAACAAACAAAAAAAAAAAGTCTAAAGGAAAGGAAAAGAAGCAAACAAGGGAGGATGTATGGAATATATATGACCTGAAAGCTGAATGGGGGGGGGCTTGATTTAGATTTATTGTATGTGTGCAGACATATATGTTCCATGGCACATATGTAGAGACCAGAAGGCAATTTTCAGATTCAGGTCTTGCCTTCCAACTTGTTAAAGGACCCACAAGATGGGTATTCTTCCTTTGGAACCCTTTCTACACTCAGGAGTTATCCCTCACTTTTACTTATTAAATCTACATTCTCTCTGCTCAAAAAAAAAAGAAATGGAAAAGAGAAAAGAAAAAGAAAAGATGCATTAATAAGTGTGTTAGTGTTCAGGCATCTGTACTGGCCTGTCCTTGGGGTTCTGACAGGATACGCCCTCAGCTGCAGCCACTAAAGACACCACCTGTGCACGTTCACTCCATCCCCTTTTAAAAGGGCCCTGCCCACCTCCCATTTTTCTCTCTGCTTCACTGCCTCTCCTTTTCTCTTTCTCTCCCCACCCCCCTTCTCTTCTGCCGATCCTGTTTCCAGAGGCCTGTTTCCCCTCTACCTCCCCCCATTTTCCCATTCACTTTCCCCCAATAAAAAAAAACCTCTCCACCCAAGCTCTGTTGCATGTTATCTTTCTCTCAAACACCGCTTTTCTTAATTACAACAAGTAGGCAAGAGAAAATTAGGAATAATGAGGGAAAAAAATAAAGTTAGTTTATAGGTCATGCTAGGGCTATAACTAAAACAAAATTTTGAAGTAGTGGAAACTCCACTATTTTATGTTGAAAGAGAGTTCACTCTTTGCCACATTGAGCAAGTAGCTTCAGGACTATAAATCACTCATTGCTACAGTTTGATTTCAGAAACCAGACCCTGGTAGGTCACAGAATTGCAAAAGCAAGATCTACAGTGTTACTTAACAGAAATTTTCTAGGTTGTAAAAGCACTAATTTTTTAAAAATTTTTCCTTCGGGTGGGTATGCATAAAAGTAAGATTAAGATAATTGATTTGTGGGGAGCTTTGATTTTGAGACAGCTTCTCTGTGCAACCCTTGAAAGCAGTTATCCTGCCTCAGCTTTCTGGGTTGCTGGAATTACAGATGTGTGCCACCATATCCAGCTAAAATTGTCTTTCAGATTCTAAGAGTCAGAATACCAGGAAATCTGCTATGAGACTACCTCTCCTAGAAATGGCTGCATAGCTAGGAGCACTCAGGAGGCAGAGGCAAGCAGATCTTTTTGAGTTCCAGGCCAGCCTGGTCTGCAGAGTGAGTTCCAGGACAGGGTCCAAAGCTATACAGAAACCCTGTCTCGAAAACAAAATAAAACAAAACAAAACAAAAAAAGAAATGGCTGCATAAACAAAATATCAACAGACATTGTAGTGGTTTGAATGAGATCAAACCCATAGGTTCACATATTTGCATGCTTAACCCCCCAATTGATGTGCTGTAATGGAAGGACTAGGCGGCGTGGCCTTGTTAGAGGATGTGTGTCACTAAGGGTGGGCTTTGACATTTCAAAAGTACATGTCAGGCCCAATATCCCTTCTCTCTTCTCCCTCTTCCTCTCCCTTCCCCTCTTCTTCCTCTCCTCTCTATTTGCTGCCTGTAAATCAGGATGTAAAGCTCTCAACTACTACTCCAACACCACACATGCCACCATGAAAATAAACTAACCATCTGAAACTATAAGCAAGCCCCCAATCAAATGCTTTTTTTTTTTTTGACAAGAGTTGCCTTGGAGCTGGACATTGATGGCACACGCCTTTAATCCCAGCACTGGGGAGGCAGAGGCAGGCGGATCTCTGTGAGTTTGAGGCCAGCCTGGTCTTCAAAGAGAGTTCCAGGACAGTCTCCAAACCTACAGAGGAACCCTGTCTCGGAGAAAAAAAAAAAAAAAAAAAGGGTTGCCTTGGTCATGGTGTCTCTTCACAGCAATAGAACAATGACTTAGTTGACATACTCATGTCAAAGCAAGGAAATCTCACAGGTTCTACCTCTAGACAAACAACTACAGACAACTAATAGCTGCTAAGAGAGGAAGAACTAGTCATCCTAGGAGTGAGATCCTGATTGGTTATCTAATTCAAAGTGGTCAGCCCTGAAAAATCATATACACACAACAGAAACAGTAGGCTGCATTTACATAGTGTCCATCTATATAAATATGTGTTCCTGTGTGTGTGTGTGTGTGTGTGTGTGTGTGTGTGTGTGTGTGTAACAATAATAATCAAAGAAAAAGAGGCAATCAATTTGAGAGTGAGGTGGAGGACATGGGAGAAGTTAGAGGGCAGGAACATGAGTGGGGCTGTAGAGAAGAAAGGGAAGGGGGAAAGTGATTTAATTATAAAAACAACAGTTTGAAAAAATAAAACTTAAATAAAGAAAATAACCTTTCAGTTATAACTCCCTAATAGCACATAGAGAGATCAAAAAAATCATTATTCAGACATGTGTTTGCTTTCATCTACTTTCATAGGCACCAAGTCTCTACCCTTCTCCTGGGGCTGCAAGGGTTTAGTCATAGTTCACCACGGTCCTTCCCACTCATTGTCCATTCTTCCTTCTGGACTCCATCCCATCAGGCTATACTCTTTCTTTCCAGATGTTTGTTTTGGCTTTCAGTCATTATTTCTTTTGTTTTGGCCCATATCGTCCCTCGATTTTTAAAATCAGCTGTCTTTGCAAAATAATTTCTTCCCAAGCCTGGTCCAGTTACTTTATGTGATTGACACTTTCCTTCTGTGAAGAAAAGAATACTTCTGATTTTTAAAAAAATGCTTAGGCAATTTTCATATAAAATTTAGAATTAAGTATTGTTCTAGGGAAGTCAAGTTAGGTAATAGGGAATATGAATCCAACCAGGAAGTTAGTTGGATAAACACAACTTCTATGAAGGCATAAAGTAGAAACCAACCTAGAACAGGCCAGGGAATGAAGAAGTAAGAAATTGAAGCCCATGGCCAGGTGGTGGTGGCACATGCCTTTAATCCCAGAACTTGGATCTCTGTGAGTTCAAAGCCAGCCTGGTCTACAAAGCTAGTTCCAACACACACACACACACACACACACACACACACACACACACACACACACACAAGACACAAAACAACAATAATGAAACCAACTCAACTCAGCTGGGCAAAATGGAAATAGGAATAACAACTTGTTTTTTTGTTTTGTTTTGTTTGTGGTTGGGGGTTGTTTGTTCATTTGTTCCTTTTTGAGACAGGTTTCATTATGTAGCCCTGGCTGTCCTAGAAATCATTCTAAAGACCTGGCTGGCCTCGAACTCACAGAGGTCTGCCTGCCTCTGCCTCTGCCTCTGCCTCCCGATTCTGGGATTAAAGGTGTATGCCAGTTTGTTTTTAAGAAGAAGATAATGGACACTTGGCTTCATGTAGAAGGAGGGCCACACATAACTAGCTATTGACTTTTTATTTTCTAATAAAAACTTTGGGGCTGGGGAGGTGGCTCAGTAGTTAAGAACACTGACTGCTGTTCCAGAGGACCTGGGTTCAATTCCCAGCACCCACATAGCAGCTCACAAGTGTCTATAACTCCAGTTCCAGGGGACATGACACCCATGGCAAAACACCAATGTATACAAAATAAAAATAAATTTTAAAAAAACTTTAGAAAAAGATAATAGACTCTAATTTCATTTTAAATGGTTTTAAAGGTAGATGTTCCTCAGCACTACAAATTACAAAGGTGGAAGTTTATTTTCAATACTTAGCATTAGAGAAATAGTGTAGTACAGGACATCTACCAGACTCTGAAAGATCCTGATAAAAATGAAGAGCCACTGCTGGAGTTGCTGTTTATAGGATTCCATGGCCGGCTCAGGTTGCTGGGCCCTGTGCCCTGACAGGAAGGTCATGGCAGGATGCTGGGATCTCTTGGCCTGGGATGCAGATTACAACCTTGGATGTGGATGCCCTGTCAGGCATCCAGATCTGGTGGGAAAGAGGCACAAAGAGGTCTGTTAAGCCAAGATAGCCAGATGAACAGGAGTCATGTATGTGTGTGATTTCACTTTTTGAAACCTCAATTTGTGAACCATAATGGTTTAATCAGAGCAACTTCATAGGGCTGTGAAGAGGATTAAATAACACCATGTGCTTGCATACCATACTAGGCCTGGTAGGCAAAGCACACCCACTGTTGCTCCCAGATCACCGGCAGTGTGAAAACCCAGAGACACCAGCAATCAATCCATCTTCAGCACCACTGTCCCAGCAGCTACAAGGCCAACACCAGAACTTCCTACCTGGTGAGACCCTATTTGGCAGTCTTGCAGGCACCTGGCCCCACCCACCAGACTTTAACCCACCATGGGCCCTGGATGAAGAATTCTGACAGAACTAGACTAAAGGGCACCAGAACATCAGCAATCTCTCTGACCACCAAAGACTGTGAGACTTTAAGGGGCAGCACAGGAACCATTAGGCTACTGAGGAAGAACAAATACAGTTTGATCAGCCACACCTGATCTTATAGAGCGATGTGACTGTTTGACCGAGGGCGACAAGCAGGAAAGTAGCTGGAATAGCCATGGGATGCTGTCAAACTCCACAGTCTTTTCTGGACATCAGCCAGCTACCCTTAGGAGTGGTCACTCCCCCAACCCCAGGGAAGCCCCACAGTCAACCTCTCACCCAGCCAAGCCTTCCAGACAGATCCTGGAGCTTGGCAGCTTCCCAGAAGTTATCTATACTGGTTAGGTTTTGTTGTTGTTGTTGTTGTTGTTATTTGGGGTTTTTGGGGGGGTTGTTTTTAGTTTTGTTTAGTTTTTATCAACTTGACACAAGCTAAAGTAATCCGGGAAGAGAAACCTCCACTGAGAAAATGCTTCCCTCAGGTTGGCCTGTATGCTAGTCTGGGTGACTTTCTTGATTACTGATTAACATGGGTCCAAGCCCACTGTGGGCCTTAGGCATGTTGGCCTGTGTTGCACAAAAAAAAGGGGGGGGGACTATTTCTCCATGGTCTCTGTGTCAGTTCTTGCCTCCAGATTCTGCCTTGAGTTCCTGCCCTAATATCCATTCATGGTGACTATAACACTGTGAATTGGAATAAACCCTTCCCTCCCCAGATTTCTTTTGGTCATGATGTTTATCACAGCAATAGAAAGCAAACTAAGACATTGGTCCAAGGGTGGGCGAGATACTCCCTGCCCTAAGAATAGGTGGGGTATCAAAGTGCCCAACTAAAAACATTTTCTCCTTCCCTTGAATCTTAGCATGACCATTTCTTTCTTTAAGTTACAGCTAGAGGGCTGGAGAGATGGCTCAGCCGTTAAAGGCTAGGCTCACAACAAAAATAAGTTACAGCTAGAGATATTTAAATAATGCTTTTGGAGCAGGATTTCAGGGAAAACCTCTTTCAAAAGAAGTACTGACTTTTTATGTATGCTTTAGGGTTTTGTTTTGGTTTTTTGTTTGTTTTGTTTTGTTTTGTTTTATGTTGTTGTTATTCTGTTTTGTTTTTCAAGACAGCGTTTCTCTGTATAGCACTGGAGCCTATCCTGGCACTCGCTCTGGAGACCAGGCTGGCCTCGAACTCACAGAGATCTGCCTGTTTCTGCCTCCCGAGTGCTGGATTTAAAGACATGTGCTACCAACGCCCAGCTTTGTTTCTTTTTTGTTTGTTTGTTTGTTTTGCTTTTTGACATTCTTCTGCTGTCTGGAATATGGATGCCATGACCAGAGGTACAGGAACACACAGACCCATAATGCAATTCAGATCATGCAAACCACACACCAGGATGGTACAGCAGAAAGACAGAAGTCTGCATTCATTTCTAATGACAGACAGTCCACCACAACAATCCTGGATGCCAAAACAACAAGCTTCTGTTGCATGTGAGACAGAGATCTAGGTCTTTTTTGGTTTTTTTGGTTTGTTGTGTTTTTTGATTTATTATAAATACAGTGTTCTCTCTGAATGACTGCCTGCAGGCCAGAAGAGGGCACCAGATCTCATTATGGAGCTAGCATATGGTTGCTGGGAATTGAACTTAGGGCCTCTGGAAGAGCAGCTCTTAACCTCTTAACCATCTCTCCAGCTCCCAAACATCTAGGTTTTTTAAGGAACTATCATTCAAAAGTGTCCTTATTATACAACTAAGGCTAAAGATAAAGGGAAACCAGACTAATAAGATAAAGAGATTTCAGTACAAACAAGCCATAAGCCTTAAAGATAAGAATTAGGAAATCTCCGGGCATTGGTGGCACATGCCTTTAATCCCAGCACTCAGGAGGCAGAGGCAGGTGGATCTCTGTGAGTTCCTGAGACCAGCCTGGTCTACAGAGCAAGTTCCAGGACAGGCTCCAAAGCAATACAGAGGAACCCTGTCTGGAAAAATTAAAACAAAACAAAACAAAAAAGAATTAGGAAATCTTCATGAGGAAGTGCAGATCTACACTGAAAAGGTCATGAGCAATGGTGTATGCTGGAACTATTCAGCAGTTCAGGAAAGCCAGATAGAAACAAATCCGATGCTGATGTTTTCTCCCATGTGGTGAGGGCTGGAGAGAGAGACGGCTCAGTGGTTCAGAGCATTGGCTGCTCTCCCAGAAGACATGGGTTTGATTCTCATCACCTACATGGTGGCTCACAACCATCTGTTACTCCAGTTCCAGGGGATCTACCACGGGGTCTTCTGGTCTCTGTAAGCACCAGGCATGCACATGGTGCATGTGAACACATGCAGGCAGAATATGCACACACATTTTGTTATGGAGGCAACCATGAACTGAGCTTCAGACCCTTGATTTCAGGGTTGTACTACCAGGCCAGATTTTATGTGGTGCTGGGAATGAAACCCAGGGCTCAGACGTGCTAGGCAAGCACTCAACCTGCTGAACTATATCCTGTTTAGTTCAGCTTGAGATGTTTTTTGTTTGTTCATTTGAGACACATAGCTGAAGCTGTCAACTCACTACATACTCAAGTATGTATTCCTTGAATTCCTGATGTTCCCTCCTCTACCTCCAAAGTGCTGGTAATTGCAGCTATGCGCTACCATGCTTAGTATTTTGTTTTGTTTTGGTTTGGTTTGGTTTTTTGAGACAGGGTTTCTCTGTATAACAGCCCTAGCTGTCCTGGAGCTCACTCTGTAGATCAGGCTGACTTCGAACTCACATAGATCTGCCTGCCTCTGCCTCCGAGTGCTAGGATTAAATACATGTGCCATCAGCCCCTGACTGTATTTTTTTTTTTCCTTTGGTTTTTCGAGATAGGGTTTCTCTATGTAGCTTTGGAGCCTATCCTGGCACTCGCTCTGGAGACCAGGCTGGCCTCGAACTCACAGAGATCCACATGCCTCTGCCTCCCAAGTGCTGGGATTAAAGGTGTGTGCCACCAACACCCGGCCCTGACTGTATATTTTTAATTCGACAAAATTTTGCCCGATTTCAAGGCCTTTACTTATCGAGAATTCAGTTGAGATTTTTCAGTTGGGAATCTCAGTGGGCACCTGTCAAGTATCAATTAGGAGCCATCTTGGTAAAGTAAGCTGTTGCATTTCCTCTTGACTCTTTGATTTTAAATAGTGTGGTAATTTGAATTGTCAGCTTGACTCAGCCTAGGATTACCTGGGAAGAGAGTTTGAATGAGAGATTGACCAGCCAGAGCAAGTGGGCCTATGGGTTGTAAAATAAAGTGGGGCTTGGTGGTGGTGGTACACACCTTTTTTTTTTTTTTTAGATTTTATTTATTTATTATGTATACAACATTCTGCTTCCATGTATATCTGCACACCAGAAGAGGGCACCAGATCTCATAACAGATGGTTGTGAGCCACCATGTGGTTGCTGGGAACTGAACTCAGGACCTCTAGAAGAGCAGTCAGTGCTCTTAACCTCTGAGCCATCTCTCCAGCCCGGTGGTACACACCTTTAATCTCAGCACTTGGAAGGCAGAGGCAGGCAGATCTCTAAGCTTGAGGCTGATGTGGTCTACAGATCAAGTTCCAGTACATCCAGGGCTACATGGAGAAACACTATCTCAAAATGAGAGAGAGACAGAGAGAGAGAGGGTTGAGCACTAGCCAGACAGCAAGCAAGCAGTGTTCTTTCATAGTCTCTGCTTGAGTTTCTGCCCTGACTTCCACCAGTGATGATTTTTACTTGAGACAAATACATTCTTTCTTTCCAAATCTCTTTAGGTCATGGTGTTCATTTCAGCAACAGAAAGCAAAATGGAACACTGTCTAATGTACCAAGAACATGCCCATAGCTATGTAACCTGTGAAGAAGATGCAGGTCTTGACTGGAATTCTGCTAAGTATTTGAATGCAAGACAGAAGTGATTTTTGATGCAATACTAGAGGTTTCCATATCAACGTGGTACTCTGGAATGACAGTTCCATATCTGGAATGTATATGCTTGTCCTGAAGCACTCCTGAAATCTTTGTAACTTAGCAGTCAGGCTCCTGGCTTCATTTGTCACATTCACATAAGGCCTATGTCCCAGTTATTACACTCTGGATTTTTTTACTATGTCACATGCCTGGGTCTTACTATAGGCATCACATGACTTGTATCTCTTTAAGTCCTCATGATTCTGTCCATTTTTGTGCATGGGGTGGATTTTTATGTCTTATGCTATGGAGAGCTGAACTGGCAACTGTGACCATCCTCTGAGCACTTGCTACTTAGTTTTGTGAATTTCATTTTATGAGTCCCTTTTTTTTTTGAGACAGGGTTTCTCTGTGTAGCTTTGGAGCTTGTCCCAGAACTCTCTTGTAGACCAGGTTGGCCTTGAAATCACAGAGATCCACCTGTGTCTGCCTCCCGAGTGCTGGGACTAAAGGCATGTGCCACAAACACCCGGCTTTATTTATTAATCTTAATCATCAACCACATGATTAGCTCATATGTGAAGCTCATATCTACAAAATATCTACCAGTGAGTTGCTATTGAAACTAGCCTATATATACATCATTGTTACATTGCATGTGGCCCTCAAAGCAGAATGTACTAGACTGGTTTCAATCAGAAGTTGGCTATGATTTAGTTAGGATTTGTGTTGCTGTAATGAAACACCATGACAAAATCAACTTGGAGAGGAAAGGGTTTATTTGGCCTACAACTCCACACCACTGTTTAGGATGTAGACAGGAACTCAAACAGGACAGGATCCTGGGGGAAGGAGTTGATGCAGAGGCCATGGGGGAAGTGACTTGCTCCTCATGGTTTACTCAGCCTGCTTTCTTATAGAACCCAGGATCATGAGCCCAGGGATGGCTCCACCCACAATGAACTGGGCCCTCCTCATCAATCACTAATTAAGAAAATGTCTTAGCCTGGGGGTGGTGGCACACTCCTTTAATCCCAGCACTCAGAAGCAGAGGCAGGCAGAAATCTGTGAGTTCAAGACCACACTGGTCTACAAGAGCTAATTCCAGGATAGCCTCTTAAATCCACAGAGAAACCCTTCCTCAAACCCCCCCCAAAAAAGAAAAGAAAATGCTACCCCTTAAATGTGGGTGTCAGTGAGGAGGCCTCAGAAATACATGGGGCCTCTTGTAGTAGACCAGTACTTATCCCTAGCGTAGGAATGGACTTTGGGATTCCATTTCACATAGAGGGATACTCCCTCAGCCTGGACACATGGGGGAGGGCCTAGGCCCTATCCCAAAGGATATGACAAACTCTGAAGAACCCCCCATGGAAGGCCTCACTCTCCTTGAGGAGCAGAAATGGTATTGGATAGGTAGAGTGTTAGTGGTGGGCAGGGGAGGAGGGGAGGGAGAAGGAATGGGGATTGACATGTAAAACGACCTTGTTTCTAATTTAAATAAAAAATTAAAAATATATTTAAAAAGAAAGAAAATGCCTTATAGCCTTGCCTACAACCCAATATTGTGAATGCTGAAGCTAGGGTTCCCTCCTCCCAGATGACTATAGCTTGGGTCAAGTTGACATTAAACTAGCCAGCTCACTTAGGGAAGACAGATCCTTAAACTCCATTACCCTTGAAATTTGAAGATTTGTCTGTGAACCAAGCCATACCATCAACTAAATCATCTTTGAATTGTGAGTTCCATTTAGTCAAAAAAAAAAAAAAAAATGTCCCTTGTAGGTTGTTAGTTCCCTTCAGCAAGACAGCTATTTAATAATGGAATTGATTAACTTCTTGGGGTCCCAGAAGGACTCTATCTTGAAAGTAGAATTGTATTTAGTGACAGAGTTTTGCTCTGATTGTTTTACTAATAGAACGAATGGGTGCCCATATGCTAATTGACAGCATTGAATTTAAGGTTATATAGATCTTTAAGGCCACAATGGTTGAGTGCTCTATTTTCAGAAAGGCCCAATAGCAAGCAAAGTTTCCATCTGAAGGTTGTCTATCTGGTGGCCATCTCAGGTCATTTATGTATTAATGTTTTGGAGGGGTGTTTTGTTTTGTTTTTTGAAACAGGATTGCCTGTGTAGTCCTGGCTGTCCTAGAACTTGCTTTGTAGACCAGGCTGGTCTCAAACTCACAGAGAGATCTGCCTGCCTCTGTCTTCTGAGTGCTGGGATTAAAGGCATGTGCCGCCACCATCATATTAATGTATTATGCATAAATATATTGATGTAGTAGTTTCTTGTTATCAGCTCAAATTCATTTGAATAAAAGTTGTTGTGGCAATATAACTGAGAAAGCCAACTTAAGAGGAGGAAAGATTTATTTGGGCTCATGGTTTCAGATGAACTGGTTCATGGTCACTTGGCTTAATTGGGCCTAAACTGAACCGTATCCATATAGTACAGCATGTAGTAGAAGAGGCTACTCACCTCAAAGCAGCCAGGAAGTGGGGAGAGAGAGACAGACAGACAGACAGACAGACAGACACACACACACACACACACACAGAGAGAGAGAGAGAGAAAGAGAGAGAGAGAGAGAGAGAGAGAGAGAGAGAGAGAGAAGTTGTTTGCAGTGCCTTCACAGGTCACAGGTCACTGCCAGTGACCACCTTCCTATAACTAGTTTCCTCCTCCTTAAAGTCCATTCAGCTGTAAGTGGGATAACCAATTGGTGAGGTTAGTGCTTCTATCTCTCAATAGCACCAACAGCTGAGGGCCAGAACCTCAACAAAACATGAGATTGGGGAGAGACATTGCATATTCAAACCCTAACAGACCCTCATTATGTATACCAAGCCAACTTTGAACTTTCAGTCCTCTTTTTGTTGTTGTTGTTGTTTGTTCATTTATGTTTTGTTTTTGAGACAGGGTCTCTCTATGTAGCCAGGCTGTCCTGGAGCTTGATATGGAGACAAAGCTGGACTGTAATTCACAAAGATCCTTCTGTCTCTGCCTTCTGAGTGCTAGGATTAAAGCTGTGTGCCACCATGCCCGGCACTTGCAATCCTCCTGTCTTAACCTCCCAAGTGCATCACACTTGGCATCGATCTGCAGTTTCCATTAGCAGAGCCTGTATAGTTCCATGTTTTATAACCTTTGGCACTTATAAAGATGGTCATATTTTGGGCAATATTGAGTAATGGGGCCAAAAGAATACCCAGATAAAATACACGCTATCTGCACTATCCAAACTGGCTCCATAACCAGGGATCTTTGGAGCCTGTCCTGGAACCCACTGGGTAGGCCAGGCTGGCCTCAAACTCAGAGATCCACCTGCCTCTGCCTCCCAAGTACTGGGATTAAAGGCGTGTGGCACCAGACCCAGGCCACCTCTCATTATTTTCTTTTCTTTTTCTTTTTTGGTTTTTGGAGACAGGGTTTCTCTGCATTGTTTTGGAAGTTGTCCTGGAACTCTCTCTGTAGACCAGGCTGGCCTCGAACTCAGAGTTCTGTCTCTGCCTCCCGAGTGCTGGGGTTAGTGTGTGCCACGAACACCCGGCCACCTCTCATAGGTTCATTCTCATGCCTTGTACTAGTCTATCCTTATTGACAGAGAGGTGGTCTACATCCAATTTACCCAATGCAACCAGATGGAAGACAGCATCTCGGCCAGCCTGACACCTCCTCAGGGAACTGGCACCACCCTGAAATTGCCAGACTGCTGGGACCTGTGATTCCTCTGTGCTGTGATGACTCTGTTTCTGTGCCAAACCGTTCATCAAGTAATACCAGGAGTAGCAGATCAACTATGTCATTCGCTCTAAGAATTATAGATATCAAAGTCACCAAGAAAGTGATGGCTCACATAAACATTGCTTTCCTCACATGAGAGAGACAAAGATTAGTTAAACAGTGAATATTGTCCCCTCATGGCCAACAGGTCTTACCATATACCTCAGAGTGATGGTCTACATGTATCGCTTTTGGGTCATGGCCAAAGGAGCTCATTTCTCCTGCCCAACGACAGATATAGCTGTGAAACTGACCAAGTGCAAGAGAATGCTCATTCTTTTTATTATTATTATTCTCTCATACATTGCATCCCAACCAGAGTTGCCCCTCCCTGCACTCTCGCCCCTGTCCCCAAACACACAACTCCCCTTTGCCCCAGATCCATTCTTCTTCTGTTTCCCTTCATTAAAAGAGCAAGTCTCCCAGGGATATCAACCAAACACAGCGTAAGTTACTGTAAGACTAAGCACAAATCCTCACTTCAAGGCTGAATGAAGCAATCCAATAGGAGGTTAAAGGTTCCAAGAGAAAGCAAAAGAATCAGAGATACCCGCCCCCATTCCCACTGTTAGGAGTTCCACCAGAAGACCAAGCTACACAACCATAGCATATATGCAGAGGACCTAGTACAGACCCATACAGGCTCAGTGACTGCCACATCAGTCTCTCTGAGCCCCTTGCAGCCCTGCTTAGTTTATTCTGTGGACTGTGTTCTCCTGGTGTCCTTGACCCAACCCCCCTGGCTGTTACAATCCTTCCTTCCCCTCTTCCTTGAGGTTCCTGGAGCTCTGCCTGATGTTTGGCTGTGGGTCTCTGGAGGATGCACATTCTTAATGCAGAATAGAGAAGTGCACATAAACCCTAGAACAGGGAAAGTTATTGCCAAACACAGTGATATTCCCAGCACAGGCTGTGGGGACTTTGTGAATCTGTGTAAAATAAAATGTTCTATGCTCAGCCAAAGCACACTCTTGCATAGCCATGGGATGGTGGACAGGCTGCACGTGACTTCCTCTGTCAATACCTGCCTTCTCTTCTGTCTTAACAGATGAAGTGTTCTTGTTCCAATCAAAGGCTTCATTTCTATTCTGGGAAGGAGTTGTTTTGAAGAGTTGTCTCCTGAAATCATAAGGCCACATAATGTCCATGTCTAGTCACATAATGTCACCCACTTATAAAAGCAGTCCTTTCTCCTGACATTCCTCGATACCTGCTAATACACGGCTGCCTTCTCACCTTAATACATCTGCCCTCTTCAAATAAGCAGCCACCACGGCTGTGCTACTGAGACCGTGGGAGGACACCAGTGGCCTTGATGTTGCTAACCCCAATGATTGTTTCTATTATCAAACGTCACGTTTTAGAAGCATGCAATCCAAATGACCCATTTCTCACTGAAACTCTTTATTTCAATTCTGGAAAATCACACTCTCCAGTTTTTCCCTCTAGGGGTCTCCTTGGCTAGCTTT
This sequence comes from Cricetulus griseus, assembly GCF_003668045.3. Taxonomy (NCBI): domain Eukaryota; kingdom Metazoa; phylum Chordata; class Mammalia; order Rodentia; family Cricetidae; genus Cricetulus; species Cricetulus griseus. The sequence goes on along the minus strand of NC_048597.1, from coordinate 198,450,167 downwards.
TCACCCTCCACTGGAACTCTTAAGTTTCCAGTGTCCCAGGGCCCCTGTACTGGGCTTTCTCGTGTTCTCTATTTATATTCTTTCCCTGATGATCTCACTCCTGTCATGCTTTAAATTACTTTCTTATGCCAGTGACACTCAAGCCCTAATCTCACCTCTGAACTTCTGACTCATGTATCAAAATGCCTCCTTAGTATTTCCACAAGTATGAGAGAGTTTTTCCTTGAGTTCATTGTTTTTATTTTTTTAGTTTGTTTGTTTTTAATTTTCATAAGATTGCCAGGTGTCTGTCTTGCTGTGAAACCTAACAATTACGGGGTAGTTCAGACCAAAGGTGGAGGGGATCACTACACTGACAAGATAGGATTCTTGAATTTTTAGGATTATTTTTCTGCTTTGAAGTAAATGAATTGTGCTTATCATACTTAGTTTAGTGTACATATTTTTCCTATTGTTTAATTAAAAGCTGCAATAGTGCCATCTATGTAACTATCATAGTAACTATGTAACTATGTACTATAGTACATAAGTACTATGTGCTTCCAAGGCTGGCTATTGTAAGATGTCTGCACACACTGTGGTACTAATCCCAGGCCACTGCTATTATATTAGCCCTTAGCCAGAGACCCTAATCAGCATTTGTCTACGAGCCTCTCTGTGGTCCCAACTTGTCTCTTGGAGTTCAGTTTTACAATTCTGATGGACAAAGGTAGCTAAATGTTACCTAAAATTTCATAGAAAAGGACCTGGGAAGGTAGCTCAGCAGTTAAGAGCACTAGCTGCCCTCCCAGAGGACCTGGATTCAATTTCCAGCACCCACATGGCTCACAACCACCTTTAACTCCAGTCCCAGAGGATCTGACATCCTCTTCCAGCCTCTGCTGGCACTGCACTAAGGGCACGAAACATAAAAGCAATTAAATACCCATACACATCCAAATAAATAATGGTTAAAACTTTAACAAAAGGCTGGGGGTTGGTGGTGCACGCCTTTAATCCCAGCACTCGGGAGGCAGGGGAGGCAGAGGCAGGAGGATCACCGTGAGTTTGAGGCCAGCCTGGTCTACAGAGTGAGTTCCAGGACAGGCTCCAAAAAAATACAGAGAAACCCTGAAAAAAAAAAAAAATTTAACAAAAGCAAAATATCATCATTCTCTTCTCCTTGTTCTCAAATTCCCATGAGTCACTAGGGCTGCATTCTCTTCACCACTAGGGTCCAGTCTGCCTCCTCTCTGCTCCCACAGTTTATCGTCACATCCTACCATTTCCTCAGCATGCTTGGCTGGCATGATTGTGAGTCTGGAGTCACAATCATTGGGAAATATTAGTTAACTTAGATGTCCATGTATCTTTTTCCTTGTTTTTAAAGCAAGCAAGCTATAATAGTTTGGATCTCAAGTGTCTTCCAAAACCCCATGTGTTAGAGGCTTGGTCCCCACGTTGGCAATACTGGAAAGTGGTTGTACTTTTCCATTACTAAGACAAAGTACCAGAGGACCAAAGGAAAACAATTTAAGGAAACATTTATTTTGGCTTATGGGTTTGTTTTGGTTTGGTTTTTGGAGATAAGGTTTCTCTGTGTTTCCCTGGCTGTCCTGGCACTCACTCTGTAGACCAGGCTGGTCTTGAACTCACAGAGATCCGCCTGCCTGCCTCTGTTTTCCAAGTGCTGGGATTAAAGGCATGGGCCACCAGTGCTTGGCTTTTGGCTTATGTTTTGAGGGTACAATCCACTATTTCGGAGAAAGAATGATGGCAAAAATGGCTCAAGTTGTGGCAACAGGAGTGTGAAGCAACTGGCCCTATTGCCTCACAGTCAGGGATAAATGCTGGTGCTCAGCTCACTTTCTCCTTCTTCAGTATTTATTCTGCTTCCCCGCCCCCTACCTCCTCCATGGGATGATGCCATCCATATTCCGGGTACTCTTCTTTCTTCAGTTCAACTTCTCTGAAAACATCCTCACAAATACACCCAAAGGCATGGCTCTTGGGCCATTCTCAGTCCTGTCAAGTAGACCACAACATCAATCCACCAGCATCTAAGAAACAACCAAACAACCTATCAGGTCTTTAGGTCAGTGGAGGTGCACTCTTGAAGGAGACTCTCCTCTCCTCTCTCCTCCTCTCCTCCCCTCCCCTCTCCTCTCCTCTCCTCCCCTCCCCTCCCTCCCTCCCCTCCCCTCCCTCCCCTCCCTCCCTCCCTCCCTCCCTCCCCCTCCCTCCCTCCCTCCCTCTCTCTTTCTAGACAGGGTTTCTCTGTATTGCTTTGGAGGCTGTCCTGGAACTCACTCTTTAGACCAGGCTGGCCTTGAACTCACTGAGATCCTCCTGCCTCTGCCTCCCAAGTGCTGGGATTAAAGGCGTGCGCTGCTGCTGCTGCCACCACCACCACCACCACCACCACCACCACCGCTTGCCTGTAACAAAGATCTTATCTGAAAATCTATTACAGGAAATAAGCTTTTCAGTATAATGAACTCTTCAAGGACACTTAATTTCAATAATAAACCATCATTCGGTTATTATTAAATCACTTCAAATAATTGGTAGCAAATTGCTTGACTATTTTAAGTGTGAGGACAATGACTTCCCTCAGTTCACCTTTCTGGATTTCCTTCTGTTTGTTTATTTATTGAGACAGGGCTTCTCTGTATAGCCCTGGCTGTCCTGGAACTCACTGCTCAGACTAGGCTAGTCTTGAACTCCCAGAGATTCCTGTCTCTGCCTCCTGAGTAGTGGGATTAAAGGTATGCACCACCACTGCATGGCTGAATTTTAATTTTATTATTATTGTGTGCTGTTGTCAAAAGTGAAAAATTGGAAATTGATTAAATAAACTGATACATCTGCCTGAACACTGAATATCATGCTGGCTATAAAAATGTCAGCTCTAGAGGGCTGGAGAGATGGCTCAGAGGTTAAGAGCACCAACTGCTCTTCCAAAGGTCCTGAGTTCAATTCCCAGCAACCGCATGGTGGCTCACAACCATCCGTTATGAAATCTGGTGCCCTCTTCTGGTGTGCAGATATACATGGAAGCAGAATGATGTATACATAATAAATAAATAAAATCTTTAAAAAAATTAACTCGTTAAACAATAAAGACTCATTGCTTTAAAAAAAAAGTCAGCTCTATATAGTGAAATGGAAAGATATTTATCATATTTATGAAAAGGAAAAGTTAGCTGCACCATAGTATATATACATTGCACACGTACATGAAATTTGTACATATATTTGTATAAGCATTGATATTCCAAAAAATTGCTAATGGTGGTTACTACTTGAGAGTAATACTGGGGAGAAGATTGCCAGATATGTGAGGACATTTACTTGTCTATATGGAAGGTGTTTTAAAATCTATGTGAGGGCTGGGAGGTGGTGGTGCTCACTTTTAATCCCAGCACTCAGGAGGCAGAGGCAAGCAGATCTGAGTTCCAGGCCAGCCTGGTCTACACAGCAAGTCCTAGGGCAGGCTCCAAAGCTACAGAGAAACCCTGTCTGGAAAAACCAAAAAAATAAAAAAAAGAATGAGAAATATATGTTCATAGTGTACAGTAGCCGATATTGTGGAAAAACATAAAGCTAGTAACTATTTTGTTGCGTAGGAGAAATTTCATCTTTACTATTGTCTTTTGCTGGAGTTCATTCAAGTTTTCTGAGGCCACCACACATACTCATTCACTCATTTAACAATTTCTGACACCTACTTCACCATAGGCTCTGCTCTAAGCCGAATAAAGAGCAATGCGCAAAACCAGAGGTGCTCCTCACACACTGTAACTGAAACTGACGGCAAACATTAGTGAAAAATGCTACGAGATAGACCTGAGTTTCCAAATGCTGAAAAATTCAAGTGCGGTACGTGCATCCATACACTCATACATGACAACTACTGATGCATTATTATTTTGTTTTTTGAGACAGGGTTTCTCTGTGGCTTTGGAGGCTGTCCTGGAACTCGCTCTTGTAGACCAGGCTGGTGTCAAACTCACAGAGATCCACCTGCCTCTGTCTCCCAAGTGCTGGGATTAAACTGAAGCATTTTTTTTTTCTAATTTTATTTATTATGTATACAACATTCTGCTTCCATGTATATCTACACACCAGAAGAGGGCACCAGATCTCATAACAGATGGTTGGTTGTGAGCCACCATGTGGTTGCTGGGAATTGAACTCAGGACCTCTGGAAGAGCAGTCAGCGCTCTTAACCTCTGAGCCATCTCTCCAGCCCCTGAAGAATTATTTTTTAATATTAACTTTGACGTTAGAATTATTCTTTCTAAAGATTTATTATGTATACAGTGTTCTGCATGCATGTATATGCATGCATGCCAGAAGAGGATACCAGATCTCAGCAAGGATGGTTGTGAGCCATCTTGTGGTAGCTGGGAATTGAACTTGGGACCTATGGAAGAACAGCCAGTGCCCTTAACCGCTGAGCTATGTCTCCAGCCCCATATTCTTTTTATTTTTTATTTTTTTTATTTAGTAGAAAGAAAACTTGAAAATAGCCAAGGATAGCTAGCTGTGTGACCTTAGGCCAACTGGAGGCTTTTGACCTGCTTCCTCCTTTCTGTGAAATGGAGTGTGTATCTTCCCAAGATTGTCAGCGAATAACTGTCACTAGTGACACTGTAATGGGGGGGTGAGGGGGACTGGACCTGGCTGGGTGCCTGAACAGGAGTTGGGTGGCGTGAACGCGACAGCGTGGCCTTCTGCTGACATACGGTACCCGCAGGGTGCACGAAGGATAAACGTAGGGCTTTCCGGTTTTCACCGTCTTAGTACTGTCCGCCGACGTCCATTCAGCTGCGCCGCCGCGGACCAAGCGCAGCACCGGCCACCGGGCCAGCCAGGCTCCTCCACGGGCCGCGCGTAAAGGCCGCTCCCAGCCACGGAGAGTCCTAGCCGACTTGGCTCAAAGCAGGCGGTGACCTCGCCTACAACTGCGGCTGTTCGTTTGAATTCTGGCGCCACTCCCACGCCACGTAGAGCCGAGCGGCCGGACATACTCGGAAGAGACGGGTGGCAACGTGCCGACGGCGACGCGCGCAAAGGACGAGCACGCGGCGAGCTGGGGGGGCGCGCACCACACCCCATGATGGCCCGGAAGAAAAGAGGCGCGCTCCCACGCGTTCCCCAGGGAAAGGCCACGCCCCCACATGGCTTCACATCCAATAGGGGCGAGAGGGAGGGGCAGCCTCGGTCTCGCTCCACGCAGGCTATAAAGGGAGCTGCAGGCTGCGTGGCTCGTTCTTTTACGTCGGGAAGCTGAGGTTTTTCCTATGTCTGTAAGTGAGAGGGCGGATTGTGGGGGAGGGGGTTATGACCAAGCGAAATACGGTGGAGCAAAGTAAAATGGGACGCTTCTGTTTTGTGGGACAGCCTCGGAGGTTTGAGGTTAGAGTGCGGTTGAAAATTTACTTGGGGAAATGCGCATCTGCTATGGGATTGCAGGATTGGCGCGTAGGCCCAAGGAGATTGGAGCTTGGTGGCCTGGCTGATGGCCTAAGGGGTCTAGTTCCTATTTCCCGGCGTGGGTGAGTTCTGTTCCAAAAAGACTTGGGCAGAGGAAGGTTTTTTTTTTTTTTTTTAGTTTCGTGCTGTTCAGAAGGTGCTAGTGTCGCCCAAGAGACGACTGATAACGCATTACTCCTTTCACAGGAACAATGACGCCATCGTTTTCTGGGTCTTCGAAGCAGTTGCAAAGAAATGCCCAGGTGAGGGTGATGCAACTTCGTTTTCTAATTGAACGAGTAGAGGCTGCTGTGGTGCTTAAAGTTTTGTTTCTTTAATTAGATGGAGGACAGAGGGCCAAACCACCCCAGTGAATTCATAACAGGAGATAACTTGCTTAAGACCTGACTGTTTTTAAAAGGTGTGTATCAAGGGTAGGTTTTAATTTGTGAGCATACAAAGCGTTACGTCTACATGGTAAAATATAAAGTGTAGAAACTGATATTGGCCAACCGTTTCATTTATAAACTTAACATTAATATACGATTTGTTGTAAGCTTGCCTTTTAATTTGGAATGGCTATAGAGTTGATTGAACCATTGTAAGGCATAATTGATCTAAACAATCAGATTACTTTCAAGTATGGAGAAGTAAATGGAAGTATTCTCAGTTGTATAGTGTGCTTTAAGTAGATAACTACAAAATACTTCATAGTGCTTTTTTTTTCTGTTAGCAGCGAATGCCAGTGAGTGAAATGCCAGCTCCCTGTACAGTTACTAGAGCTCCTGGGAATGCATGTGAGTGCAGTTTTTTGTTGTTGTTGAACATGAACATACTGTCTTTGGTCTGATCTATGATGACCCTATCCCGAACCTGAATTCCTGTTGAAATACAAAATTACGGATCTGGCTTCTGAGACGGACCATTAAAAAGGCATTGTTGTGGGGTTTTTTGTTTTCATTTTTGTGTTGGTAGTTTTGTAATCCCTGTGTTTGTTTTCTAGGGCCAGTGACACAAGTGAGAATTGGATGTTATGACCGTCCAGAAAAGACAAGATGAGAAAGTGCAGTATTGACTGTCTTCAAACGCACCTGTCCTTGCTCAAGTGCTGGGATTGTGTGCCAACGGCTATGATAGATATGAATAGAGCACGAGATAATGTGCTTACAGAAAGTTGGTTGAATTGAATGCAATTAATGTTTGGAGGCACTTAGTCTTCTAGTGTTTGAATGTGGATGGAATTAAAGCTGGGTTTGTAGTGAGCCATTAGGATTATGGCAAATGTCTAGTGTACAGAATTCAGTGTAGGCCGGGAGTTGAGACTGGTGTGTGTTTAGTGGATTATCTGATCAGCACATGTGTGACAGTGTTGATCACAAGTCATTGCCAGCTCTGTTCATTTTCTTCCCTGGTCTAACTCAATAATTGCCATCATGAAAATTCTGGGTGACTTTTGTGACTAAAGTCCCATTGTAAGCCACATTCTTTGTCCAGCAGTGCTCACTGACTGCTGAAATAAATGTTCATTTGCAACAACCATTTCTTCAGTTCTTTTTCTTGGTGGGTCAACAGAAACTGACTGCCCCCTTAATAGTTACATGGTATTTTGTCTTCAAGGTAGGTGAGCTATCCCAACAGATTCAACAACAAATAGCGCTATTGAGCACAAGAAATCTAGCCTTGCAAGTGCTGGGATTGAGGGCATACAACACATTTGAGAAAAACATTGTGGTCAACTGGTTTTTGGTTTCATGGGTTTGTGCTTTGAGAAGGGTCTAATCCAAAATGTCTTCTCAGCCCTGTGTCCTAAAATAGTTAACATGAATATTGATTCAAGGTATTGATGCTTAAGTGAGCTATCTTAATTTTTATGTGGGCAAAATCTACGTTTTCTCCACCCTTCCAGGAGATGTCCAATTTTCCTTCCACACAGTGAATCTTTATTGGGAAAGAAGGCTGTGTGAATGTGCAGTTTCTGGGTTCTTCTGTACCATTGGCCTATATGCCTCAAGCCAGTGCTATGCTGTTTGGGTGGAATTATTTCCAACCTATAAACCATTGAAAACGCTTAGCAATTTGAGGGGTCTTGTATAAGACCTGCTAACAATGGCAGCTTAGAATTCAGAAGCCCTCTTGCCTGGTTCCTGGAAGACTTTTTGCAAGGAGTGGGTCCTATTTCCTCAGTGTCGGCTGCTGGCGTATTATCTGGCCTTTGTTATCAATACTGGATCCTGTCAGATGACTTCTATTTTTGAATCAGCTTAAATTTTAAAGTATTTTCTCATTTTACATTCTAATCCCAGTTCCCACTCCCCTCCTGTTCTCCCCACCTTCCAACTATTCCCCTCAGGATAAGGCTTCCCATGGGGAGTTAAAGAGATTTTTTTTTTTTTCTGAGACAGGCCCTGGCTGTTGTGGAACCCTGTGTAGAACCAGGCTATCTTAACTCAGGGATCCACCTGCCTCTGGGACTAAAGGCATGGTCTCCCTTGCCTGGATGTTGTATGTAGTGCTGGGACTTGAGCTCAGTGACTTATACATGTTGATTGTTACAAACTTTGTTCCCTAGTACTGCTTTGCTGTGTTACAGGTTACTGATTTCCATGTAAAGTACAAAAGGAATATATCTCAGGAGTTAAATGCAGGAAGATCACTTTGAGCCAGTTTGGGGCCAACAGACAACAGTGGGACCCTCAAAGATGCACTTCATGATTAGTCATGGATAACGTGGATGGGGCAATATTTTGAGTTTTTGTTGGTTCCCTAGTTCTTTGCTTTCTGCTTGAATCTTTGTTTTAATAGGCTTTATAAATTGTCATTACCTTTTGAGGTATTTAAAATCATTGTTTCATTAACGGATAGGTCTCAGGTTCAGAACAGGGTCAAGTACTAATAGTACTGTACAGTAAATTATTTTAAAAAGTGTACCACATGCCTTTAATCGAAGCAGAGGCAGGTGGATCTCTGAGTTCCAAAGCCAGCCTGTTGTGGAGTTGCAGGACAGCCAAGGCTATACAGAGAAGCCCTGTCAGGGAGGAGGTAGGGACTTAAAGCGCATTGCCCTTTCATCCACGCTGGCAAACAGTTAAATGCAAGGTAGGGTTGTGAGATGATGTTTGGAGCTCTCTCACCTCTTTATGCAGTTCTTCCGTTGATTTCCTTGCCTTCTAATGGGTCTTCTGATATATTCAGTTAGTTGGTCTAAATTTCTGTGCATGAGGAGCCCAAAGATAAACAATTTCACTATTCTCTTTGTCAACAGTGATATAAGACACACACACACACACACAAAAAAAAAAAAAAAAAAAAAAAAAAAAAAAAAAAAAAAAAAAAAAAAAAGAATCAAAAGCACAGCTTTTAATCTAACAAGCAGAAGCAGGTGGGTCTCTGTAAATTAAAGGCCGGCCAAGGCTCCATACAAAAAACCTGTATTAAAAAGGAAAGGGGGGAAGCAAATTTACAGAAATTAGAAACTTTGTTGATCAATTTGGAAGAGGATCTCATTATGTAGACCTGGCTAACTTATAACTCATTCAGAACCAAGCTGGCTTTCCTCCTGTGGCAATCCTGCCTCTCAAGGGTAGGGATTATAGGCATGAGCCACCATGGACAGATTTTCTATCAAAGGATTGAACAAATTGAGTCAAAACCAATTCAAGTATGTGCATAAAGTTTAGTGTGGTTTAGAACCTCCTTGTGATAAATTGGGGGTGTTGGCATTAGTGGATGAAGAGTGGAATAGATAAGGCTGAATGTTGAGCACATTACTACAATGTCTGAACAGTAGGGTTGAAACTATAGAAAGTAAAATTTGAAGACATTGGAGGGATGTGTGTATGGGATGGCGGTTGGGTGATGAGTGCACATGAATGCAATTGCCCTGTTAAACTAGACGAGTACGTCAGATCTAGATCTGGGATTAGAGGCGTTTGAACTTGCCTACGTGGGTGCTAGCAACGGAACTTGGGTCTTCTGAAAGAAAAGTAAGCACTTTTAACCACTGAACCATCTCCATCCTGCCATCATTGGCTGAAGGATTCATACCTGAATGAGAAACAAATCCAAAAAGGCATTTTAGTGGAACTAAATCTTCTACAAACTAATTTTAATTCAGACCTTTTAATACACACTGGATGGCATTTTTTTCAATAAGCAAGAAAGACTAGTCTTATAATTTACAGACGTTGACTGTGTAATTCTTTGTTTTTTTTTTTTTTTTGGAGGGGGAGGGTTGAGACAGGGTTTCTCTGTAGCTTTGGAGGCTGTCCTGGAACTAGCTCTTGTAAACTAGGCTGGTCTCAAACTCACAGAGATCCACCTGCCTCTGCCTCCTAAATACTAGGATTAAAGGCACCCAGCTGGGTAATTCTTTTTAATATAAGGCTAATAACACCTTTAATCCCAGCATTTGGGAGGCAGAGAAGCAGGTGCCATCTCTGTGAGTTCAAGGACTACAGAGCTAGTGCTAGTTCCAGGACAGCAAGTGCTATGCAGAGAACAAAAGAAGGGCTAATACTAGTCATCAGGGACCTAGAGTTAGCCTGTTAAGGAACTACCTGAGAACTCACTAAAGTCTAAAAATAAACCTTAAAAAACTTGAATGTTTTAATGTGCTGGGTGCAGGTGGCACACACCTTTGATCCCATTACTTGGGAGGCAGAGGCAAGCAGATTTCTTGAGTTCAAGACCACCCTGTTCCAAGAAATCCTCCAAAGCCACAGAGAAACCCTGTCTCAAAAAAAAACAAAAAACAAAAACAAAAACAAAAAAAACTTTGTTTTAATGTTCATATAACAATATAAAATGTATTTGTTTCAGACTGTTTTTTACAGGTTGAGAGCAGAATTTAATTTAATTTAACTTTAGCCAACTGGGATTCAGTTGCCCATGCCTTGTATCAGGCTTCCAGATAATCTCAAAATATAGTAAGTACAAATCTACCATTTGGTGCTTTCTAAAATTAGTTCTGTTGCCAGAAACCTAATCTGCACAGCACTTGGTTTCCCAGTCAAGTGTCCTCTGAACTGACTAAGGTCTTAAAAGCTTGCTACTTGCAGTGTATATTTAAGCTTCTGGCTGTTTCTTGACTTTTTTCTTCAGTTGCCCAGTGGGAATTAGAGCACTTACCTGATTCGTGTTTCTTTTTCTTTTCTTTTTTCTTTTTTAAAGACTGTCTCGCTGTGTAGCCCAAATTGCCCTAAAACTTAATTTAAGTTTCTAAGTATTAGCCAGGCGATGGTGACCCATGCCTTTGGTCCCAGCAATTGGGAGGCAGAGGCAGGCAGATCTCTGAGTTGGAGACCAGCCTGGTCTACAAGAAATAGTTCCAGGACAGCCCCCAAAGCCACAGAGAAACCCTATCTCTAAAAACAAAACAAAAAGTTTCTAAGTATTGGGATTTTGTAAGCATGAGCCACCATTCTGATCTTAGAGGGAATCTTAACTGAGAAAATGCTTCCGTACGATTGGCCTATAGGTAAGTCTGTAGGACATTTTCTTGATGACATAGAGGATCCAGCATCCCAGCATTGGGAAGGCAGAGGCAGGAGGATCTCTTGAGTTCAAGGCCAGACTACAGAGTGAGTTCCAGGACAGGCTCCAGAGCTACACAAAACAACCAAAAAGTACCCAAGAAACACCATTGCTGACAAATCTACAAGAGCATCATCCTGAATGAGGGAAGGCAGCAAATGTTTCCTTGACAATCAGGATAAGCCTGACTGGTAGTGAGTGTGGTAATTGAAGCAGGGCATTGGTGGCACATGTCTTTAATCCCAGCACTCAGGAGGCAGAGGCAGGTGGAGAGCTCTGTGAAGTCAGCCTGGTCTACAGAGCGAGTGCCTGGATAGGCTCCAAAGCTGCACAGAGAAACCCAGTCTTGAAAAAAAAAAAAAAGAAAGAAAAGCTGACTAGCAACAAACCAAGCTAAGGCCAGGTATTCATAACTAAGGATAAGACTATGTGTGATTTGTTTGGGAGCTGGGTGGTGGGCAACCAAAAAGCCCAAAGAGCAAAAACACAACTTTTTTTTTTTGGGGGGGGGCGGTTTTGAGATAGGGTTTCTCTGTGTATCTTTGGAGCCTATCCTGGCACTCGCTCTGGAGACCAGGCTGGCCTCAAACTCACATAGATCTGCCTGCCTCTGCCTCCCGAGTGCTGGGATTAAAAGTGTGCACCACCAACGCCCGGCTCACACAAAATCTTAATATTTGGTAGAACTTGATGACATTGGATCAAGTGTATTAAGTGAAATGAGCCAGATAGTTTCTGGCAAGTCCTGTAGTTAAGCTTTTTTTTTTTTTTCTTCTTTTTATGATGGACTAAACCAGCACTTATTACATGGTAGGCACATGATTCGCCATCAAGTTAAATGTTAAGTCCCTGTGTCTCATTTACATGGGGAACCTAAAAAGCTTACTTCATGCAAATTGGGAGTATAGTAATAGTTATTGTATGCATAGGAACTCAATAAAGAAACTGCTGAAAACCACTCCATTAAGGGAAAGGAGTTTATTGTAGAAAATTATTGTATTATAAGAAAGAGAAATTATGGGCTAGAGAGATGGCTCAGAGGTTAAGAGCACCAACTGCTCTTCTAAGGGTCCTGAGTTCAATTCCCAGCAACCACATGGTGGCTCACAACCATCCGTTATGAGATCTGGTGCCCTCTTCTGGTGTGCAGATATACATGGAAGCAGAATGTTGTATACATAATAAATAAATAAAATCTTAAAAAAAAAGAAAAGAAAAGAAAGAGAAATTACCCAGAGTCATTTGGAAGAGTCAGAGTATAGAGAAAAAGAAGTAAACTGAGGACATGACCAGGGCTAGGGAAGCAAGAAAAAGAGAATAGTAGAGATAGCAAGAGATGGGGAGGGGTACCTGAGAGGAGGGAAGCCTGGGGAGGTGAGAAGGAGCAGGATGCTGGTGTAGGGGCCTTGAAATGTGTGACAGGTACTTGTGAATAGGAACTATAGGAACCTAAAGGCCAACATGGGATTTGATATGCTACCATAGGTACATGTCAATGAAGAGCCATACTCCCTCCTGCCAGAGGTAAGAGAAATTACTCCTATATAGTGAACTGTTTCACAAGTTCCTGCAGAATGCTGGCCTTTATCTAACTGCCAGAAATCCTTCTATAGACTAGCCTGAGCTCATTTCCAGATACATGGACTGCCTGAGACCTGATAGTAACTAAAGCACAGAAAGGATAATAAAAGGGAGAAACAGGAAAAGGATGGTTAAGTGGTTCAGGGAGTAGGAGGAATAACTTCTAATGTTCCATACAGCACAGTGGGATAACCATAGCTGACTGTTTCAGGATAGAAATAGATTTCGAATGTCCCAGCAAAAAGAAATGATTTTTAGCCAGGCAGTGATGGCGCACACCCTTAGTCTCAGCACTTGGAAGGCAGAGGCAGGCGGATCTCTGAGTTCGAGACCAGCCTGGTCTATGAGAGCTAGTTCCAAGACAGCCTCCAAAGCCACAGAGAAACTATGGCTTGAATACCCCCCCTCCAAAAAAAAGGAGAAATGATTTTCTGAGGTAACAATATCACCCTTATTGTCTTAGTTACGGTTCCTATTGCTGTGATAAACACCACGATCAAAAGCAACTCAGCAACTGGGGGAGGAGAGGGTTTATTTCCTCTTACAATTCTAAAGCGTAGTCTATCATCCAAGGTAATGGCTTCTCTGCCCCTGCCCCAATAATAGGTTTCTCTGCTTATGAAGTAAGCCAGATCAAGCTGAATTGAGAAAGTATAACAACAGGTTTACTTGAGCAAAGCAACTCAACTCCCAGGTGAGTTCTCTAGTCCCAGAGATTGAGGCTGGAAAAGCCATGTCCTGAACTAATGCGGGGAGACATTATAGGCTATAGGCATGGAATGATGGCATGTCCACCACAAGCTGGGTTTGTGCCCAAGTATTGTCAAAAGCTAAATGGTTGGGACAGGGATTTGGTCTACTGGCAGCCATAGGGAGGAAGTTGTCATAGTCATAGTCTCCATAGTCCCTAAGAATGCAGAATTAGGATTTTTGTTCCCTTTTCTTTGTTTGGTGACTCAGTTGAAGATAGACCAGTCCCAGCACACAGGAGGCAGAAGCAGGCAGATCTCTGTGAGTTCGAGGACAGCCAGGCCTGTTACACAAAGAAACCCTGTCTTGGAAAAAACAAACAAGATAGACAGGAATGGGTATTTCCAGATCATATAGGGACAAGATGGAGATTCAAAATGAACAGAAGGTAGTCAGGTCAGGAACTCAAGTCAGGTTAAGAACAAGCAGGGGCCATGGAGGAGTGGTTACTAGCTTTCTCCCTATACCTTGCTCAGTTTTCTTCCCTTATAGCACCCAGAACTACGTGCCAGAGTGGCACAGCCCTCAGTGAGTTTAGCCTTTCCACATCAATCAAGAAAATGCACCATAGGCTTGCTCAGAGGCCAAACTGGTGTAGGAATTTTCTCAATTTTGAAATTCCCTCTTCCAAAATGACTCTAGTTTAGGTCAAGTTGACATAAAAACTAGCTAGTATACTGATCTAACCTTTACACATTGTATACATGCATCCAAAAGTCACATTTTTCTCACATAAATATATACTATCACTGGATATCATCCCCAAATAAAAGTGATGTACATACAGAATCACTGTATGAGATGAGGTCAGAAACATTTTAACTAATCTTGCCTTCTAGCTTATTAAATATAAAATATAATTAATATACATTAAGTCATACATTTTAAAATACATAGCTTTCATTCATTTTTCCACAGGTACATACCCATGACACTATTACTATATTCAGGATAATGAGTACATTCATCATGTCCAAAAGTGGATTTTGAGGAAGGAATGGCATGTAATATCCAAATCAAGATTTTGGGTAGACCGTGAAAATTTTAAGTCTAGACTTCTGGGGAGAGATCAGAGCTAGTAGAAATAAAATTTGGAGTCATTGCTATATGGGGGGATATTTAGAGCTACAAGATTATACTGGATGGTAGTATAATCCCAGCACTCAGGAGGCAGAGGGAATCAGATCTCTATGAGTTCAAGGCCGGGATGGTCCAGGAGGGCCAGGGCTGTTATACAGAGAAACCCTGTCTCAAAAAAAAAAAAAAAAAGGTACAACATTACTGTATTTTATTTTTTATACTATCAGCAATGAACCCAGATACATGATGGTCAAATGCTCTACTACTGAGATATATTCCCCAGAGATTTTTGTTCTTTTTTTAAAAGATGTTCTACACATGCCCCATATGCTAGTTTCAAATTCATGGGCTTGAGTGAATCTCCCAAGTCACTAAAGTCGCTGGGACTAGAAGATCTCACTACGTCACTACAGAACCACAAAGCTAAATGAAAGGAGTGATGAGAAGAGATAATCTACAACTGAGCTCTGAGGCATTCCACAATTAGGACATTTCAGTTTTCTTTAGTTCAAATTCCACACATTGTTTTGTTGTCAGGTTCAGGTGTGGCATGTGAAACAGGAATGGTAAGAGAGACCTAGAGCAAAACAAAAAAAACCAAGGGTGAGAACTACGTAAATAATCATGTGGGTGATAGGTAGTGGGGCTGAACATTGTCTTGGAATTTCATGCAGAGTGTTGCAGGAAAAGAAAATGGAAGGAATGACTTCTGGATGACAGATTTTCAAAGTAATAAAGTAACCTTCAGGAAAGAATGAGATGAAGAACTTAACAGCTATAATAAGGGTTTTCATCAGACATTGTGGAACTTGGGGAAATGGAGTTGACCTTGAATAAGTTATAGGTTTGCCTCACAGTGTTAAAATGTCAATGGAGGCTAAAAGCTACTGATTTGAATGAGGTTAACTGCATATTTCTTCATTATTCTCCTACTGTGCTTATCAGCTAGGGAGCAGAAAACAGATAACCAGTTTAATAGAATTTAGGAATAAATCACCCAGGAGGATCAGAGCAAGGGCTGTCATGGGTATTGAGGACACAGGAAAAGTGTTAAAACTATTGGCCTTAAGATCCAGGCTGGTGGATGTAGTATTCTGCTAGAAAACCATCCCAAGTTTACGTTAGGTGTGCCGTAGGAAGGAAGATGCTGGTGAAAACTTAGTAAAATGAGGCCCTCCCTAACCATGCTGCAGAGAAACCCACAGCTTATCATTTTGGATTACTGGTTTATCTTCCTCTAGCCTTGAAGCTGGAGTTCCTAAAAACAGATTATGTCACTGCTATGTGCTCTATAAAGTCAACGGACAGAGCAGGATAATGAATATTTTTCTAGTTGAATGAAATTCAGTGTGTGTGTTTAAGGTGAACACTGGTTAGGTATAATTTAAGGTTTCTGAATCAAGCATAAAAGAAGTAAGAAAATTTGGATTTTTTTCCGGATGATTTGTGTATATTCCCCTCCAAATTCACAGGTTAACATGCCCCCAAAAGAAATGCATTATGACCTGAAAGTCTTTACCTGCGGTAAAATTCAGAAATCAGAAGCAAGAAGTATCCCCACCCCACCCTTTTTTTTAAAAAAGATTTTATTTATTATGTATATAACATTCTGCTTCCGTGTATATCTGCACACCAGAAGAGGGCACCAGATCTCATAACGGATGGTTATGAGCCACCATGTGGTTGCTGGGAATTGAACTCAGGACCTCTGGAAGAGCAGTCGGTGCTCTTAACCTCTGAGCCATCGCTCCAGCCCCCTCAGATCTTATTTTTAAAAGAAGATTTATTTTTATTTATATATATGGGTGTTTTGTTTGTGTGTATGCCTTCGTACGTTGTGCAAACAGTGCCGCACAGCCCAGAAAACGGTGTGTCATATCCCCTGGAACTGAAATTACAAGCAGTTGTGAGCTGCCCTGTGGATGCTGGGAGAACAAACAGCCAGCACCATCATTGAGCTATCTCTCCAGCCCCAAGTATCATTTCCTATTACTGGCCCAGAGAACTTTAGTGTTTGGTGCCTATTCTCTCACTGTTGTAATTACATTTACCAGGTACCAGTGACAATCCCTGAACCATATTTTTGTATAAAAATAGATAATGTATTTGACCTATCTTTTTGTTGTTGCTAATATTTACATTGTAATAACTAGAGGCTAATTTGTTTATGTATTATATTTAAAATTTAAAAATGAGCAAGGCATGGTGGTGCACACTTTTAATTCCAGTACTTGGGAAGAGAAGCAGGAGGATCTCTGTGAGTTAAAAGTCTGACTGGTCAGCCAGGCGTTGGTGGTGCACGCCTTTAATCCCAGCACTCGGGAGGCAGAGGCAGGCGGATCTTTGTGAGTTCGAGGCCAGCCTGGTGAGTGCCAGGATAGGTTCCAAAGCTACACAAAGAAACCCTGTCTTGAAAAACCAAAAAAAAAAAAAAAAAAAAAAAAAAGTCTGACTGGTCAACACATTGAGTTCTAGGACAGTCAGGGCTATGTAGAGAGACCCTGTCTTACCACCACCACCACCACCACACCACCCCAGTAAATCCCAGGTGTGGTTAGTGCTCATCTTTAGTCCTAGCAATTGAGATAGGAGGAAATCTGTGAGTTTAAGGGCAGCCTGTTCTACATAGTGAATTTCGGGACAGTTCAAGGCTACATAGTGAGAACCTGGCTCAAAAAAGTAAAAAAATGGTTGGGCGGTGGTGGGGCACACCTTTAATCCCAGCACTTGGGGAGGCAGCAGCAGGTGGCTCTCTGAGAGTTCAAGGTCAGCCTGGCCTACAAAGTGAGTTCCAGGACAGCCAGGACTGTTAAACAGAGAAACCTTGTCTCAAAATAAATGAATAAATAAATAAATGAAATCAAACAAAACAATAAACAAGCAAACATGAAATTTTAAAATAAATGCAAAAACATTTCTCAGAGACCTGGCAAGATGACTTAGCTGGTAAAGACACTTGTCAAGCCTAACAACCTAAGTTCCATTCCAAAGACACAGAAAAAGGAAAGAACCTATTCCTGCAAATTATCTTTTGATCTCTACACATGTGCCCTGGTACATACCTGTATGTACATACACACAGAGACACACACTGTAATTAAAAAATAGTAACAATTAAAAAAAAATCTCAGCAGGGCGGCAGTGGCACACGCCTTTAGTCCCAGCACTCACAGGAGGCAGAGGCAGGCAGATCTCTGTGAGTTTGAGACCAGCCTGAGCTAGTTCCAGGACAGCCTCCAAAGCCACAGAGAAACTGTCTAGAAAAACTAAAAACTATTTAAAAAAAATTCTCAGTTTGACATTTCAAAAATGTCAAAACTGCTAGAAGAAACCATTCTGAGCAAGGTAACGCAGTCACAAAAAGACAAACGTGGTATGTACTCTCTCATGTGTCGATTTTAGGCATAAAGGATTACCAGCCTACAATCCACACTGCCAGAGAAGCTAGTAAACAAGGAGGACCCTAAGAGAGACATACATGGTCCCCTGGAGAAGGGGAAAGGGACAAGATCTCCTAAGCAAATTGGGAGCAAGGGGGGAGGGGGAGGGAGCTAGGAGAATGAGAAGGGGAGAAGAGGAGGGATGCAGAGGACATGAGGGAGCAGAAAGGTTGAGTCAGGGGAAGAATATAAGAAAACTAGAAAGGAGATACCATAATAGAGGGAGACATTTTAGGTTTACAGAGAAATCAGGCACTAGGGAAAAGTCTGGAGATCTACAAAGATGACACCAGATAACAATCTAAGCAATAGAGAAGAGGCTACCTTAAATGCCCTCCCCTGATTTTGAGATTGATGACTGACTTATATGCCATCCTATAGCCTTCATCCAGCAGCTGGTGGATGTAGAAGCAGACACCCACAACTAATCACTGAACTGAAATCCAGTTGCAGAGAAGAACGAGTGATAGGCAGAGGTCCAGACCAGACTGGTGAAACCCACAGAAACAGCTGACCTGAACATCTGGGAGCTCTTGGTCCCCAGACTGATAGCTGGGAAACCAGCATGGGACTGATCCAGACCCCAGGAACATGGGTTTTAGTGAGGAGACCTCGGAAATCTACAGGACCTCCTGTAGTAGTTCAGTACGTATCCCTAGCATAGGTGTGGACTGTGGGAGCCCAATCCACATACAGAGATACTCCCTGAGCCAAGACACACTGGGGTGGGCCTAGGCCCTATCCCAAAGGAAATGGCAGAATCTTAAGACCCCCTATGGAAGGCCTCACCCTCCCTGGGGAGCAGAAAGGGTATGTGATAGGTAAGGTTTTAGTTGGGGAGGGGGGTGGTAGGGGAGGAGGAGAGGGAGTGGGAACTGGGATTGACATGTAAAACAATCTTGTTTCTAATTCAAATAAAAAAAATTAAAAAAAGGAAAAAAAACAAAAAATGTCAAAACTGCTTTGAAATTGTGGCTCCATCTTAACATATATGAATATAGTTCTTTATTGCAGATGGAGATGGAAGGAGGGCAGGTTGGGAGTGTTGAGACATGGTTTCATATATGTTAGAAGGGTGGATTCTTTATATAGCTGAGGCTGATCTTGAACTCCTGATTGTCCTGCCTCCACCTCCCAAGGCCTGAGATTATAGGTAAACGCCACCATGGTCACCTTTTCTTTCTTTAAGGGCGTTTGCTTTAAATCTGATCAGCTTTTTTTTTTTTTTTTTTTGGTATCAAGTCATCTTAATAGGTTAGATGTGTGATTATTCAGAAATATACAAAGGTTTATGCTCATTTGTTCATTAAATAAACATGTACTTGATGATTAGCATGTATAGGGATTGTTCTACAAAGGCAATGAATCAAACAGATGAGAACTCCTATCTTTGTGGAGCTTATATTTAGGAGGAGAAGAAGGACACCACTAGTAGAGTATAAAGTGCTACCAAATGAAGACTGATGTACAAATAGAATACGGCTGTTGAGGTGGGTTTGAAGAGGTCATTGTTATGGTAACTTTGAGGAATTAAACACAGACTCTGATGCTTGTAAACCACATGTTCTACCACTGAGTTAAACCACTAGCAAATTATTGCATAATTACAAACTTTTGCAATATTAAATGGGGTTGACAGGAAAGATTTCCGTAAGAAGTTGAGATTAATTAAGCAAAGATGTTTAGAGTATAAAGGATTGAACCAAAGGGCCATTTCTATCTATGGCCATGCCTTGGAGACAGGAGTACACATGGTAAGGGGGGGGGGAGTAGAAACAGGATATGTAGATTGTATAGACACTTATGGGTGATCCAAAACTTGCAGTGAA
Source organism: Cricetulus griseus (assembly GCF_003668045.3). NCBI lineage: Eukaryota > Metazoa > Chordata > Mammalia > Rodentia > Cricetidae > Cricetulus > Cricetulus griseus. Next base: position 198,430,495 of record NC_048597.1, on the reverse strand, counting down.
ACAGGAAGCATTATGAAAGAAAACATAGACTCTAAAAATGATTCATGCACAGTTAATGTATGAATCCCCCACGGCCCAGAGAATGACTCCTAAATACCTTTTACTGTTTGAAGAAACCAGAGCTCAAAGGAGAAAGACTGACTACAGATATGAAACAAGGAATGTACAAAATGTTCTTGGTAAATATTTCTCTAGGAGACTCCAAGGAAGCAAAACTTCCCAGGACCTTGTTAGAAGAACTTTAGAGCTTGCTGACAAAAGATGGAACACATTTCAACTTGATCAGCTGAAAAGTACCTAGCAGGTCATCTCAGCATTCAGGAGGCAGAGACAGGTGGATCTCTGTGAGTTCCAGGCCAACCTGGTCTATAGAGCTAGTTCCAGGACAGCCTCCAAAGCTACATAGAAACCCTGTTTCGAAAAACAAAAAACAAAACAAAAATGAATGAACAAATGAGTGAAACAAAGTTAGAGGGTCATGGAGCTTTCCGATAAGATTTCATAGGAGAAACTGAGAAGTCAGATGATGCATTGCATAGTGAAGATTCCTGTAGGCTTTCCTGGGAAGGATGGTGTGTGAAGCTCTGAAGATAAAGCTAAAGCTTCAGTAGAGACCATTTGAGCCGGCGTTGGTGGCACACACCTTTAGTCCCAGCACTGAGGAGGCAGAGGCAGCCAGATCTCTGTGAGTTCGAGGCCAGCCTGGTCTACAGCGTGAGTGCCAGGATAGGCTCCAAAGCTACACAGAGAAATCCTGTCTTGAAAAACCGAGAGAGAAAGAGAGAAAGAGAGAAAGAGAGAGAGAGAGAGAGAGAGAGAGAGAGAGAGAGAGAGAGAGAGAGAGAGAGCATGTGAAGTTAGATAGCAAGAACGTGGAGTATCTGCCTAGGAAGTTTGCAGGCAATAAGCAGTACCAGCCCAAGAGTGACCTAAAAGCGGCAAGACCATAGGGGTGGCACTTCCTAAACCCTTGGAATGTATATCATACATACCATGTGCCCTAGGTGCTATGCTTAGAGCTACAGGGTTTAATGTTTGTCATTCTGGGTTCTGGTCCTGATTTCTATACCTCTGCTCCTCTTTTGGGACAAGGATACTTACTCTGTGTCATTGTACTTTAGGGATATATAACTTATTTTCTAACCTTGTGAGAGTTCATAACAAGTATCTGTCTTGAGTCTCAGAGGAGATGTTGGACTTGAACTTTTTTTTTCCCCAAAAAACAGGGTTTCTTCATGTAACAGCCTGGCTGTCCTGGAATTCATTCGCTTTGTAGACTAGGCTGGCCTTAAAATTACAAGAGATCCACCTGTCTCTACCTCCCAAGTGCTGGAATTAAAGGCATGGACCACCACACCTGTTTGGATGTGAACTTTCGAACAATGTTGAAACTCCTGTGGCTTTGAGACTCTTGAAAAGAGACTAAACCACATGACAGGAAGTACATGAATCTCTAGATTTGACTTAAGGCCCACTTCATGAGAAAGATTAATTTTCTTTCTCTCTTTTAAAATTCATGATCACATACAATACATCCCAAATGCAGTTTTCCCTCCCTCCACTCCTTCCAGCACCTTCCCCTGCCTCCCCTCTCCCCCAGATCCACTTCTTCATTTCCCTTCAGAAAAGAGCGGGCCTCCCAGGGATATCAATCAAACAGGTCGTAATAAGTTACAATAAGATCAGACACAAGGGGCTGGAGTGATGGCTCAGTGGTTAAGAGCACTGACTGCTCTTCCAGAGGTCCTGAGTTCAATTCCCAGCAACCACATGGTGTTTGAGATCTGGTGTCCTCTGCTGGCATGCAGGCAGAAGACATAATAAATAAATAAAATCTTAAAAAAAAATCAGACACAAACCCTCATTGGTGGTGCACGCCTTTAATCCCAGCACTCAGGAGGCAGAGGCAGGAAGATCGCTGTGAGTTCGAGACCAGCTTGGTCTCCAGAGCGAATTTCAGGACAGTCTCCAAAGCCACAGAGAAACCCTGTCTCAAAAACCAAAAAAAAAAAAAAAAAAAAAAAAAAAAAAGAACCCCAAGCTAACAACTATAGCATAAGAGAATTTGATTGCCTCTTCTGTCTCTCCAAGCCCCTATGAGCCCTGCTTAGTTAATTCTGTAGGCCATGCTCTCCTGGTGTCCTCGACCCCTCTGGCTCCTTCTTCCTCTTCTGCAGGATCCTCCAAACTCCACCTAATGTTTGGCTGTGGGTCTCTCTATCTACTCCCATCAGATGCCAGAGGAAGCCTCTCTGATGACTATTGGGCTAGGCACCAATCTGATTTTGGTTTTGTTTTGTTTTTTCTTGTTTGCTTTTTTTTTTTTTTTTTTTTTTTTGAGACAGGGTTTCTCTGTGTAACAGTCCTGGCTGTTCTAGAACTCATTTTGTAGACCAGGGTAGCCTCCAACTCACCGAGATCCATCTGCCTCTGCCTAGGATTAAAGGCATGCACCATCACCACACAGACTCAGTCCAATCTGTTCTTATTCAATTTTCTCTCTCTCTTTTTTTTTTTTTTTTTTGAGACACAGTTTCTTTGTGTAACAGCCCTGGCTGTCCTGGAACTCATTCTGTATCCCAGGCTGAATGGCCTCAAACTCATAGAGATCTTTGGGCTTCTACTGAGATTAAAGGCATGTGATACCACACCTGGCTGAAAATTTTATTTTCAATATTAAAAAAAAAATAAGTGCCTAGGAAATAAGCATGGAACACCTCTGGGTGTGTTTATGAGGGCCTTGAAGAGAATAAGAGGGAAGAGCCACCCTAAATGTGAATATCCATCCAAGATTGGGTACCCTAGAGGAATAAATGAGGGCTACAAGCGAGTGAAGGTTTTCTGCCTGATTTTTTGGCTGCTGAGGTGAGGAACTTGACTCTACCATACCCCTTTGGTCATGATGGATGGAAACCTCTGGCCATGAGCAAATGTCAATTTTCCCTCTTCTAAGTCATTTTTTTTTTTTTTTAGCTTTTTTATCACAGTGACGGGGAAGCTAAATATAATATAATGTTCTAATTTAGTTTAAAATGTGATGCCAGTAAACCAGTTTATTCATACTGAAACTGTGAATGAAAGGGCTTCAAAACACTAAGTATGCTGATGGATAGCCAGATAGGTGAGAATGGTTTTTTAATTGATTTATTTCAGGAAATAATTAAACTGTACTGGCATAATCATAATATCATCTCTTTTCTCCTCCTTCTCTTTCATGTATACGGGTGGGTCTTTTGCTTGCATGTATGCCTGTGCACCCCATGTATGTCAGGTGCCCACAGAGGCTAGAAGAGAGTGTCAGATCACCTGGGATTAGAATTACAGACAGTTGTGAGCCACCATGTTCATGGTGGTGAAACTGAATTCTGGTCCTCTGAAAGCACAGTCAGTGCTTTTGACTACTGAGTCATTTCTTTAGCCCCAATATCACTACTTTTGGGGTTTTTTTTAATTAATTAATTTTTTTACATTCCAGTCCCAGCTCTCCCTCCCTCCTCTCTTCTCCTCCTTCTCTCTCCCCGTTCCCCCTTCCCACATCCCATCCACTTCTCAGAAAGGGTAAAGCCTCCCCTAGGATGTCAACTAAGTTGGTTTCATCACCTTGTTGAGGAAGGACCAAGGGCCCCCCATGTCTAGGCTGAGCAAGGTATCTCTCCGTAGAGAGTAGGCTCCACAAAGTCAGTTTATGCCTTATAGTTAGATCTTGGTCCCACTGCCAGTTGCTAAATATACTGCCCAAACCATACCATTGTCACCTGTATCCAGGGGTCCTAATTCAGGTCTATGCTGATTCCTCCATTAACAGTGTGGAGTCAGTGATCTCTGACTAGCTCTGGTCAGCTGATTTTGTGGGTTTCCCCATCATGGTCTTGAATTCATTGTTCATATTATCACTCTTCCCTCACTTTGATTGTATTCTGGGAAGTTGGCCCAATGGTTAGTTATAGATCTCCAAGTCTGCTTCCATCTGTTTCTGGCAGAGAGATCTAGCTTCTCTGGGGTTGTGGGCTGTAGGCTGCTTGCTTATACTTTATGTCTGGTATTCATTTATGAGTGAGTAATACTATATTTGTCTTTCTGGATCTGGGTTATCTCACTCAGGATGTTTTTTTTTTCTAGTTCTGTCCATTTGCTTGCAAATTTAAAGGTGTTATTGTGTAAAGTACCACAATTTCTTTATGTATTCTTCAGTTGAGGGGCATCTAGGTTGTCTCCAAGTTCTGGCTATTATGAATAATGTCTCTATGAACATAGTTGAGCAAATGTCCTTGTGGTGTGAATGTGCCTCCATTGGGTATATGCCCAAAAGTGGTATTGTAGGGTCTTTGAGGTATAATGATTCTTACTTTTCTGAGAAATCGTCATACTGATTTCCACAGAGGCTGTCTAAATTTTCACTCCCACCATCAATGGAGGAGTGTTCCCTTTACTCCACATCCTCTCCAGCATAAGCTGTCATCAGTGTTTTTGATCTTAGCCATTCTGACAGGTGCAAGATGGAATCTCAGAGTGATTTTGATTTACGTTTCCCTGATGACTAAGGATGTTGAGCATTTCCTTACGTGTCTTTTCTTCTGTTGATAATTCTCTGTATAGGTCTGTTCCCCATTTCTTAATTGGATTATTTGGTAGTTTGGTGTCTAGTTTCTTGAGTTCTTTGTATATTTTGGAGATCAGCCCTCTGTCAGATGTGGGGTTGGTGAAGATCTTTTCCCATTCTGTAGGCTGCCATTTTGTCTTGTTGACCATGTCCTTTGCTTTACAGAAGCTTCTCAGTTTTAGAAGTTCCCATTTATTAGTTGTTGCTCTTAGTGCCTCTGCCTTTGGTGTTATATTTAGGAAGTGGTTCCCTGTACCAATGTGTTCAAAGGTACTTCCCACTTCTCTTTTATAGAGTTCAGTGTAGATGGATTTATGTTGAGGTCTTTGATCCATTTGGACCTGAGTTTTCTGCATGGCGACAGAAACGGATATATTTGCATTCTTCTACATGTCCACATCCAGTTTATACTAGCACCATTTGTTGAAGATGCTTTCTTTTTTCCATTTTATATTTTTAGCTTCTTTGTGAAAAATCAGGTGTTCATAGGTGTGTGGGTTAATATCAGGGTCTTCGGTTTGGTTCCATTGATCCACCTATCCTTTTTTATGCGAATACCAAGCTGTTTACTATAGCTCTATAGTAGAGCTTGAAGTCAGGGATGGTGATGCCTCCAGATGTTCCTTTATTGTACAGGGATAATTTGGCTATCCTGGGTTTTTTGTTTTTCCTTATGAAATTTGGTATTGTTCTTTCAAAGTCTGTGAATTGTGCTGGGATTTTGATGGGTAATGCATTGAATCTGTAGATTGCTTTTGGTAGGATTGTCATAGTTACTATATTAATCCTACCTATCCATGAGCATGGGGGATCTTCCCATTTTCTGATATCCTCTTGAATTTCATTCTTCAAAGACTTGAAGTTCTTGTCATGCAGGTCTTTCACTTGTTTGGTTAGAGTTACTCCAAGATATTTTATGTTGTTTGTGGCTATTGTGAAGGGTGATGGTTCTCTGATTTCTTTCTCAGCCTATTTATCATATGTATATAGGAGGGATACTGATTTTTTTTTTTTGAGCTAATCTTGTATCCTGCTACATTACTGAAAGTACTTATCAGCAGTAGGAATTCCCTGGTAGAATTTTGGGGGTCACTTACGTATAGTATCATATCATCCACAAATAGTGAAAGTTTGACTTCTTTCTTTCCAAATTGTATCCCCTTGATCTCCTTTTGTTGTCTTATTGCTCTTGTTAGGACTTCAAGTACTATACTGAATAGATATGGAGAGAGTGAACAGCTTTGTCTTATTCCTGGTTTTTGTGAAATGGTTTTGAGTTTCTCTCCATTTAGTTTGATTTTGGCTGTTGGCTTGCTATATATTGCCTTTATTATGTTTAAGAATGTTCTTTGGCTGGGCGTTGGTGGCACAAGCCTTTAACCCCAGCACTCGGGAGGCAGAGGCAGCCGCATCTCTGAGTTCAAGGCCAGCCTGGTCTACAGATCGAGTGCCTGGATAGGCTCCAAAGCTACTCAGAGAAACACTGTCTTGGGGGAAAAAAAGGAGGAAAAAAAAAAAAAGAAAAGAAAAAGAAAATCAAACCAGAACCAAACAAAACAAAAAAACCTAAAAAGTTTCTTTGTTTCTTGAGCATTTCATTCTACTGCATTCAGATTCTAGGATGATAGGATGACAGTACAGTTTCCCTGCTGTCACCGGTGTTTGTTCTCATTTGAGTACTTTTGGTGACTCATTTCATAACATACAGCTCTGAGCAGAGGCACTAGATTTTTATCCATGCTGTGTTAGTTACTTCTCTTGTTATGACAAAATATCTGACAAAAGCTATGTAAGAAAGGTAAGGCTTTCTTTGACACACAGTTCCAGAAAACAGTCTCTCACACCACGGAGACCATGGTGACCAGAACTTGAAGAAGCTGCTTGTTAGTTTGTGTCTGCAGTCAGGAAAAGACTTCAAAGAATGCTAATGCTCAGCTAAATATCTTCATTATATCATCTGAGATCCCAACCCCTGGAATGGCAGGTATTATACACATTTATTTATTTATTTATTTATTTATTTATTTATTTATTTATTTATTTGGTTTGGTTTGGTTTTTTGAGACAGGTTTCTCTGTGGCTTTGGAGGCTGTCCTGGAACTCACTTTGTACACCAAGCTGGCCTCGAACTCACAGAGATCTACCTGCCTCTGCCTCCCGAGTGCTGGTACTAAAGGCGTGCACCACCACTGCCCTGGCTCAGCTTCTTATTTTACATTCCATGACACATTTGAAGGGAATTTACAAAGTGATGTCATTAGTCCTGGGGAGAGGTGAGCAAATGCCATTTCACCCTAGATCAGAAACTGAGGACAGATTCAAGTAAGGATACTGCTGAAGCTCAAACTTGATGAAGCAATGAATTTATTGGAGTTATTTACAGGGGCAGAAATTACTCAGGAAACTGAGTCACCAAAATCTCGCCCCGCATAGGTGACAATTCATGCAAGCTGGAAACCTGAAGCTTACTGCGCAACTTGCAGGAGGCTCAACATGTCAGAACGTGTGTCTTCCAGGCAGTTCAGTTGGTCTGGTGATTGATACCACTCAGCAGTCTTTACTTATATATGCTAGTGAAGGGAGAGGTCTAGTGTATCTGGTCAGTTTCAGGGACTTTCGGAAGCCTTTGCTTGTTTTGGTTTGGTTTTGTTTTGCTTTTTTGTTTTTTGAGATAGGGTTTCTCTGTGTAGCCTAGGCTGTCCTGGAACTCACTCTGTATACCAGGCTGGCCTCAGAACTCATAGAGCTCTGCCTGCCTCTGCCTCCAGAGTGCTGAGATTAAAGCAGTGTGCCACCACTGCCCAGCTTCCTGAAGCCTTTGCAGTATGGAATGTTTCACCTCAAGAATATCTCGTGCCTTAAATAGCTTCCCTCCGAGATAGGTTTATCTCATATTGCTACACAACAAATGTTGATTTTTTTTTTTTTTAGCTCTGTAAGCAATGTGATACCAGCTCCACCAGCTTTACCTTTTTACACAGACAACTATGGAAACCTCTCTTCTCATTATAACTGTTTTATCTTTGCAAGATAAATTTGGCTTCTTTGTGTTCAAATTTACTGTCAAATTGACAGATTATTAAAATTTACTATTGGTACATAAGAGAAATGTATCTCACTAGAAATTACACATAGTGTCTCAATTCCTTGGTTCAGGAAAATCATTTTTTTTGTTTTTCAAGATAGGGTTTCTCTGTGTAGTGCTGGCTGTCCTGGACCTCACTCTGTAGACCAGGTTGGCCTCCAACTCACAGAGATCCAACTACCTCTACCTTGAGAATGCTGGAATTAAAAGGTGTGCACCACCACTGCCCAGAAAAGTCATTTTCACTAACAGAACGATGAGAGGCAGCAATACATTATACTAGACAGCTAATATTCTAAATTTCTTTTTCTTTTGTTTTCTTTTTTGTTTGTTTGTTTGTTTTTCCAGACAGGGTCTCTCTGTATTGTTTTGGAGCCTGTCCTGGAATTCACGGAGTTCCTCCTGCCTCTGCCTCCTGAGTGCTAGGATTTAAGGGAGCTCCACCAACGCTCAGCAACAGCTAATATTCTAATATTACTTTTCTCATTAGTTCTGCCCCATTTCTTCATGATCTCCTCCCAATCCAATAAGCTCTATATCTATCCATCTTCTTGTTATGAGAATTTCTGGTATGATTTTGAAGATTGAAAGAACAGTGTATTAGATACTTGAAGCCATCAATATCTCTCTCCTTTTCAAGTCAAGCTGATTTTTGTTTGTTTGCTTGTTTGTTTGTTTGTTTTTTGAGACAGGGTTTCTCTGTGGTTTTGGAGGCTGTCCTGGAACTAGCTCTTGTAGACCAGGCTGGTCTCAGACTCACAGAGATCCACCTGCCTCTGCCTTCCAAGTGCTGGGACTAAAGACGTGCACCACCACTGCCTGGCTGATGTCCTTTTTTTCTTTTTTTGATTTTTCTCCATTTTTTAAAATTTAAATTAGAAACAAGATTGTTTTACATATCAATCTCAGTTCCCTTTCCTTCTCTTCCTCCCCTGCACCCCCTTCACTAACACCCAACGTATCCCATACCCTTTCTGCTCCCTAGGGCGGGTGAGGCCTTCCATAGGGGGTCTTATCCAACTGATTTTCTTAATGTAACTGATTAAAGCTCTATAAACTATTCCTTTTGCTACCTAATTTTTTAAAAATCATGTTTATTGACTATCTCCATTGTCTTAGCAGTTTGCAAATTTTACAGAACATTACATACTTTAAAATGATTTATTTTAAGCCAGGAATTGGTGGCACACGCCTTTAATCCCAGCACTAGGGAGGCAGAGGCAGGTGGATCTCTGTGAGTTCGAGACCAGCCTGGTCTACAAGAGCTAATTCCAGGACAGCCTCCAAAGCCACCGAGAAACCCTGTCTTGAAAAACCAAAAAAAAAAAAAAAAAAAAGATTTATTTTATTTGTGTGTTGTGTCGGCAAGTATGTGTGTGTGCATGTGAATGCTTGGTGCCTGTGGAGTTACTTTGGAACAGGAGTTACAGATGGTTGTAAACCATCATGTGGGTGTTGCTGTAGGGATCCATACCAAGTCCTCTGCAAGAGCAAGTACTCTTAACTGCTGAACTGTTTCTCTGGCCCCATGATTGTTTTAAAGGACAAGTTACTAAACTAAATGGAAATTTCCAAAACATACCATTATGTGTTCTAACAAGTCAGTCACTCTTCATCACTGTGACAAAATACCAGAAGCAATATAAAAAAAGAAAACTTTTATCTTGGCTCACTGTTTCAGAGATTTCAGTTCATGGTTAGCTTGCTCTGTACTATCTGGGATGTTGAGCATCAATGCAATAGGCATTACTATTCCATCAGCCAAGAAGAAGAAAAGAAGACGCCATGAAGGCCAGGGGGTGGGGGGAGGTTCTGTGGTGTCCCACACCATTGATCCCAGCACTCAGGAGGCAGAGGCAGGCGGATCTCTGTGAGTTTGAGACCAGCCTGGTCTACAAGAGCTAGTTCCAGGACAGCCCCCAAAGCCACAGAGAAACCCTGTCTCGAAAAAAAAAAAAATGAAGAAGAAGAAGAAGAAGACACCATGAACAAGATAAACTAATCCAGGGAACTCCATTCCATTAGTAAACCCCACATAGTTTACACTAACTCCTAACAGTGCCATCAAATCATGCATCCATGTGTGGGTTATTACACCAATGAATACCACAATCTAGTTAGTTTTGAAAGCCCATCACCTGGCAATCATATCTCTAACCACTGAAACTTTGAAGCTATTTTTATACACAAGAAATAACTCAAAATATATTTTTTGGGTTTTTTGTTTGTTTGTTTGTTTGTTTCGAAACAGAGTTTCTCTGTGTAACAGTCCTGGCTGCCTTGGAACTAACTCTGTAGCTCTGTTAACCAGGCTGGGCTGGAACTCACAGAGATCCACCTGCCTCTGCCTCCCAAGTGCTGGGATTATAAGCATGCTCCACCACCACTGGGCTTCAAAATATCTTTTAATACACTGTCATCTCGATCTAATGATATTTTTGGATGAAGTTAACATAAAATTCAACTCAAAATGTCTTAAACTATACACAAGTTTCTTAGCTATTGGGAAGGTCAATGCTGATGTATACAAATTGATTTAGTATCTTGGTTACCTATTAAAAACTCTACCGGCAGCCAGGCGGTGGTGGCATATACCTTTAATCCCAGTACTTGGGAGGCAGAGGCAGGTGGATCTCAGTGAGTTCAAGGCCAGCCTGGTCTACAAATCGAGTTCCCTGTCTCAAAAAACAAAACAAATAAAAACCAAAAAACTCTACTGCCTTCCATCTAAACATTTTAATCTTAGAATGATTTTGCTCATGGTCAAGAAATCACAGTTCTAAACTTCAAATTCAGACAAAGGAAGGCTTACCTTTATCTCTATCTGAGAATGAGGAAATTGCTTCTAGAAATCCCTTGGAATGTTCTTGGCGAGAACATCATGGCGGCAGCAGCATGTGTTGGGTGGAGAAGATTTTCACCTTATGGTAGATGAGGAGGGGCGAAGAAAGGGAGGGCAAGAAGGAGAGAGGGAGAGAGAGTATACTCCCAAGGAGTATACCTGTTCCAAAAGCTGCTCAGTGGTTAGAGTACTGCTATTGTTCTTCCAGAGGACCCAGGTCCAATTCCAAATACCCACACTGCATCACACAATTGAATAACTCCAGTTTCAGGGGATCTGGCACTCTCATGCAGACGTACACACAGGCAAAACACCAGTGCACATAAAATAAATCTTTTTTTTTTCAAGGCAGGATTTCTCTGTAGCTTTGGAGCCTGTCCTGGAACTAGCTATTTAGAACAGTCTGGCCTCAAAGTCACAGAGATCCACCTTCCTCTGCCTCCTGAGTGCTGGAATTAAAGGTGTGTGCCTCAACCACCACAGCAATCTTTAAAAAAAATGTTCTTAATGTGTCCAGTGAGAACAATGAGTAGCAAGAGTTTTTCTTCTTTCTTTTTTGGAGGGAGAAGGTTAAGACAGTGTTTCTCTGTGGGCTTTGGAGGTTGCCCTGGAACCTCTACAAGCTCTTGTAGACTAGGCTGGTCTTGAATTCACAGAGATCTGCCTACCTCTGCCTCCCGAGTGCTGGGGTTAAAGACATATAGCACCACCTCCCGGCTTCTTTCTTTCTTTCTCTCTTTCTTTTCCCATTTTTATTTTTTTTCCTTTGGTTTTTTCACGACAGGGTTTCTCTGTGTAACCAACCTGACTATTTTGGAACTTGCTCTGTAGACCAGGCTGGCCTCGAACTGACTATTCCTGACTTATTTAGTCCCTCAGTTACAGAGGTGGTGAGAAAAGACTATACTGCTAGGTTTTCTATTTCTCTTGATTTTGTTACATCTGGGCCACTAGCTTCATGATGGAATTACCTACATAGTGAGTTCCAGGACAGTCAGGGTACACAGAGAAACCCTTTCTCAAACAAACAAACAAACAAACAAACAAATTAACTGGGTGGTAGTGGTGCAGACAGCTCTCTGTTGAGTTCAAGGCCAGCCTGGTCTACAGAGCTAGTTCCAGGACAAGCTCCAAAGCTTTAGAGAAGCCCTGTCTCAAAACAAAACAAAAAAAGTACCAGTTCAAACTCTCCCCAGAGACTCCCCAGTAGGGCAAAACTGATTAGCATGGTTCCAGGTCTAATATCCAACATTTGGGCATCTTCCTATAGATTTTCCCACTTCAGCCACAAGTCTCTGGGACCCAGTATTCTGGCTACCTGCAACTTTCATCAGCGTGTCTCCCATGCACCTGGTATCTCTAGCTTACTGAATTCTTAGCTGCACGGTTGCCTTCACTCTCATAGCTTCACACACCCTGTCAGCGGATGCCCAAAGGGACTCCAATCCTGCTATACCCTATCTAGCTTCCCAGTGCTTACTTTGAAATCTTGGTGGAAGCCTCATAATTCACAGTTCTTACATTTTGTATGTTTGGGAAACCAGCATCATGAGAATAATACTGGAGAGTGAAGACTAGGGCCACCTTGGGCATTAGCCAACCCTGCCACCACCTACTGGAGCACAACATCACAATGTCAGTGCCTAGATGGTAGCTGTCTTGTTTTACTTTCTATAGCTGTGATAAAGACTGTGATCAAAAGCAATTTGGAGGGCTAGGCAGTGCTGGTTTACGCCTTTAATCCCAGCACTAGAGAGGCAGAGGCAGGTGGATCTCTGAGAGTCTGAGGCCAGCCTGGTCTACAGAGCAAGTTCCAGGAAAGGCTCCAAAGCTACACAGAGAAACCCTGTCTTGAAAAAGAACAACAACAACAACAAAAATCTCCCAGTGTTAATTGTTTTGCTTCTATTAGTGGTAGCAATAGCTTTAATCCTGACACTCATGTTTTCTACTTTATTATTATCTTTTAAAGAGTTTCAATATGTCTCACTATAGTCACCCTTGCTGTTTTGTGTTCTCTATGTAGATCAGGCTGGTCTCAAACTCATAGATTTGTATCAGCCTGACTCTGTCTCTGGGATTTAAGGAATACACCGCTACGTCTAGTTTGTTTTCAACTTGAAATGCATTCCATTCTTAGTGGATCTACAAGTTTTTCTAATCTTTCTACTCTGGCTTTATTTCACAATTATCCTTCTAAGCATTGCTAGAAGTATCCAGCAATATCCAGGCCAAAGAACCAATGTGGACTACCTTGAAATTTCCTCTGTCAGTCTAATTAGCCTGTCGTCTTTCAGCTCAGCCTCCCACAGAGTCTCAGGGCATGAAGGAAGTGTCAACAAGTAATTTGCCACAGTGTTTTCCAGGAGAGTCTTTGTTTCCATTTGAAACCCTAGGAAGATGCTCCTTACTGTCTGCAGCACTCTGGTCTTTCTCTGTCTCTCCCTCCCTTCTCCCACCCCTCTCCCCTCTCCCCCTCCCTCCCTTCCTCCCTCTCTCTTTCTCTTTCTCTCTCTCTCTCTCAACATTTTTTGAGACAGGGTTCTCTGTAGCTTTGGAGGCTGGCTTGGAACTTGTTCAGTAGACCAGACTGGTCTTGAACTCACAGAGATCTACCTGTCTCCCGAGTACTGGGATTAAAAGCATGCTCCACCACTGCCTGGCCCCTCTGGTCTTTTGAGCTCACACCAAAATTACCCATCAAGTTCTGCTTACAGTAGTCCAAGATTTTCCTAGCCAACAAGTGCAAAAATTTTTAAATTCCTTCCACAATGATAAGTTTAAAAGGCAGAAAGATTCATTTGGCTTTATTACTTTAGAGATCTGAGCAAAGGTTGTGCACTTAGGGCAGCATAGGCCATAGATAACTACTCACAGAAAGGAGAGGGACCCAACTCATCCTCCAAGTGTATGACCTCAGTGACCCATTTCGTCCACCTACGTCTCACTCCCTGATGTTCCCAGCATCTCTCAATAGCACCATTATATGGGAAGTCAAGCCTACGATACAAAGCATAGCAAATGGAATGGTTTCTTACCTCTCATGTCGAGTAAATTCTTCCCCCGGTGCTTTGTAGCACATTCATCCTCTCATTCAACGCTAGTTCAGGATTTACTCTATTTACGGGGAGCTGAATTATGCTTCCCTCCAAAACCATGTCCAAATCTTGACTTCCAGTGTCACAGGATGTGTCCTCATTTGGAAATAGGAATGCGCCAAGTAAAATTAGTCAAGGTGAGGTCATACTGGAGTAATGCAAGTTCCTAATCCAATATGACTATTATGTCTATAGGCAGAACAAAGAAAACCATGTGACAATGAAAGTCTGGAGTTATGTAGCTGCAAGCTAAGGAATGCCAAAGATTGCCCAAATACCTTAAGGAACAAAGGAGAGTTTGAATGTTGCAAAGGAAGCAGGAATCTACCAACCTTGACTCTCCACATCTTACCTTCAAAACTATGAGACAATACATATATGTTACTTTGAGCCATTCACCTTAATACCACTTTAATGTGGTATTCCTATAAAAAGAACGCACTGTTTTAGATCAAAAAGGGAACCAGGCAAAGGTCCCGGTCCTTGTTTACAGAGCATCACTAATTTCTGCAAACACAGATGATAGACACCCCTTCTTCCACCTCTATATGCAGTGTCTCCCTCTCTTCCAGCTCCTCTCAACTTAAATATCACCTTATATGAGTATTGAAATGGTCCATGATTACTTGCAGGTAATTCTTCATTCCCTTTTTTATAACTATACTTCTTAAAATTTGTACATGTATTCATGTGTAGCCACTCATGACAGAGACTGTCAGATTCCACGGAGCTGGAGTTAGAGGAGATGGTCAGTTGCCAGACTTGAATGCTAGCAACCAAAGTTGGGTCCTCTGGGAAAGTAGCAAATGCTCTTAGCCACTGACACACACACTCTCTCTCCCCTCCATCTTTAAAGGATTTAAGTTAATGTCTACTAGTGTTTTGCCTGTATGCTTGTATGTACATCTGTTGTGTGACAAAACTTTTCCTGGGGAAGCAACAACACACACATCTACTCACTCCAGGTAGGGAACCCATGACAGATCAAAGTGTGGATATTGCCAAACTTGGTGAAGCAATGACCTTTATTGGGGTTACTTACAGGAGCAGAAATGACTCAAAGACAGCTGCATCACCAAGAACCATCAGAGCTGGGAAACCTGGAGCATAATGCACAGACTTAAGGCAACTCAACGGGGTAAAGAGTGTTCTTTCAAAGTGACTGGCTTGATGGTGACGCACACCTTTAGTTCCAGCACTTGGGAGACAGACACTGTGAGTTTGAAGCCAATCTGATCTACAAAGAGAGTTCCAGGACAGGCTCCAAAGCTACAGGAAAACCCTGTCTCAAAAAACAAAACAAAACAACAACAACAAAATAAATAAATAATAAAAAAGCTGGGCAGTGGTGGCATACTTTAGTCCCAACTCTTGGGAAGCAGAAGCAGGCAGATCTCTCTGTGAGTTCTGAACTACAGAGCTAGTGCCAGGAGAGGCTCCAAAGCTATACAGAGAAACTCTGTCTTGAACCCCCCCCCCCAAAAAAAGTGCCTCTTCCAGGCAGCTGGTGTTAGGGATAAATCCCATGGAGGCTTGGCAGATTCCATGGCAAGTGAGGGACAAACATGTCAAGCAGACAGAGCTTAAGTGAGAAATTTTATTAGAAAGGGGAGGGAGGCAGGAGGGAAAGAAGAGAAAGAAGGGGACAGAGAGAGAGAGAGGAAAGGAGAGACTGCCCCTTCAGAGGAAGAGGTGGGAGGATGGGGTTTTTCTTTTTAAGGGGTTGAAGACTATGTAGTGATAGTAGCAGCCACAGAACCCTGGGCTGACCAGGGTACTGCTTGAGTGTATTCTGCCAGGTGACAGGGGCAGGCCAGCATAACGCCTAAATCCTTACAGCTGCTCTGGTCTCAGAATCTACTTTGCAGTCCAGCTTATCAGCAAGTCTCCTTGGCAGCTTAGCTCTACTCTGCAGAGAGGGACTCAGCTTTTATTGTGTACTCTAGCAAGGAGAGTGAATCTGATCAATTTCAGGGACTTCCTGGAGCTGTTTTGAGTTGTTTGCCTTCCTGTTTAAGGAGCTTCACTGTAGGACTGGCTGTGTCAGTCTTGGTGGAAACTGTTATACAATAGCATCATGTGTGTACCTGGTGCCTGTAGAGGAGGAAGAAGGGATTGTTGGGTCCTCTGGAATTGGTGTTATGGATGGTTGTGAGCCACCATAAGGGTTCTGGGAAACAAACTAGGGTCCTGTGCAGGATCAGGAAATGCTCTTAATTGCTGAGCCAGCTCTCTGGTCCACATGCTACATTTCTTAAAAGAGTTGTCTACTCTTGTCTTTGTATGCTCATCTTCTGCCTACTTTTAGTCCACTGCATTCTCATGTCTACCTACTCGTACCACTCCAGGAACTCTTGTTGCTCTAAACAGATAACCTCAAATCCAATGGAATCTTAACTTCTCTTCTTGCTTGATCTTTCAGAAATGTGACCTTTGTGCTGTCTAGATTTATGTCAACTTGCCACAAGTTAGAGTTGTCTGAGATGAGGAAGCATTGAGAAAATGTCTCTGTAAGATCTGGCTATAGGCATATAAGCCTGTAGTGCATCTTCTTAATTAGTGACAGATGGATGGGCAAAGGCCAAGCCCATTGTGGGTTGCACCTTTCCTGGGCTGGTGGTCTTGGGTTTTGTGATAAAGCAGCCTGAGCAAGCCATGAGGAGTAAGCTAGTAAGCAGCACTGAAGGAGACCCCTGTACAGCGGGGTCTCCCTCCCAGGCCCCGGATTAGACACAAACCACACCCAAACACCAGTTTTCACAAAGAGATCCTTTAATGAGTGGGGAAGAAAAGTGTCTGCTTTCTGTCTCAGGCAGAAAAAAACAGCAGCAAATGACCTTGCAGGTTGTTCTCAAGGTTTCTATTGCTGAGAAGAGACATCATGACCATGGTAACTTTTTAAAAATAATGTACTATTCTTTTATGTGCATTGGTGTTTTGCCTACAGGTATGTCCTTGTAAAAGGAGCCAGATCCCCTGGAACTGGAGTTTCAGACAGTTGTGAGCTGCCATATGGGTGCTGGGAATTGAACACAGGTCCTATGGAAGAATAGCCAGTGCTCCTAACCTTTAAGCCATCTCTCCAGCCCCAGCCACAGCAACTCTTATAAAGGAAAACATTTAATTGGGGTGGTGTGGTAGTTCGAATGTAATTGGCCACCATAATCTCATAGGGAGTGGTACTATTAGAAGGTGTGGCTTTGTTGGGGTGGGTGTGGCCTTTCTGGAGGAAGTGTGCCACTGTGGGGGTGGGCTTTGACATTTCCTATGCTCAGGATACCACCCAGAGTCTTAGTTGACTTCCTGTTGCCTGCAAGATGTAGGACTCTCAGATACTGTGTCTGCATGCTGCCCTGCTCCTGGCATGATAGTAAAAGATTGAACCCCTGAAACTGAAACAAACCATCCCAATTGAATGTTTTTCTTTATAGGAGTTGCTGTGGTTATGGTGTCTCTTTACAGCAATAAAAACCCAAATTAATACAGGTGGCTTACAGTTCAGATGTTTAGTTCATTAATATGGCAGGACATGGCCACCTGCAGGCAGACATGATACTGGAGGAGCTGATTGCCCTACATCTTGATCTTCAGGCAACAGGAAGTTGGTTTAACTAGGCATAGCTTGAGCATAGGAGACCTCAAATCCTGCCCTCACAGTGACATACTTCCTCCAACAAAGCCACACCTACTTCAACTAGGCCACATCTCCTAATAGTGCCATTTCCTATGAACTTGTGGGGCCAATTACATTTAAACTACCACACAAGTATAGTTTTTAAGAAGAGAAAAAGAGAAGGTCTGTGATAGAATGGGCTAGGATGTGGTGGTATATTTTGATTGGGCATGTTAACTAGGTGAGCCAAAGAGGGCTTTTGATTGCTAGACTTTGGTATTTATCCTCAGGAACGATTCTGGCATAAGAAAGTGTCCAATAGCAGGGTAGTGGTGGCACACACCTTTAATCCCGGCACTCAGAAGGCAGAGGCAGAGGCAGAGGCAGGTGGACCTCTGTGAGTTTGAGGCCAGTCTGGTCCACACAGTGAGTTCCAGGACAGCCAGGGCTGTTACACAGAGACACTCTGTCTTGAAAAAACAACAAAGAAGAAGAAGAGGAGGAGGACGAGGAGGATGAGGAGGAGGGTGTCCAATTAAGAGAATAGACCTTGATGGCTAGCTAGCTTTAGAGATGTAATCTAAAGGTTTGTAGCAATGCAGAGAGAAGAGGGAAGGGCAAGGTTTTTCAGAGCTACATGCTCACGTGGTCAGTGTTCATTCAAGCACCCCTTCATGGCCTCTGCCTCAGCTCCTGCCTCCAGTTTCCTGCCTGGTTTAAGCTCCTGCTTTGGCTTTCCTCAATGGACTATTACTCAGGATAGGTAGGAGAAATAATCCCTTTCTTCCTGGAGCTGCTTTTGGATGTGGTGTTTTATCACAGCAATAGAAACCCTGAATAAGTCAACCTTGTTGACCACTTCTTCCTTCTTGATGCTCTTTCCTTTGGTGTTTCTAACATCACCCACTCCTGTGCTTTTTAAACATTGTCTCCCTGTTCCTTCTCAGATTCTTTTCAAGATCCATCTTCTACAGCACTGTTGATGTCACTTAATGTTATGTACCAGCTTTTTTTTTTTTCTGTTCCCGGAAATTAATCTAGCATTCCTTGGCAATTTCTTTCTTTTTGAGACAATGTTTTTATTTAGCTTAGGCTAGTCTTGAACTCCTCATATAATAAAGGAGGGCCTTCGGCTTTTAAACTTGTCTTACCCTCTTGAGTGTTGAACTTACAGGTATGCATTATTAAAATCACTATAATTGTCTCTTAAACTTGTACTTTGAGTCCAGCGTAGCAGTGCGTACCTGTAATTGCTGTAGTTGAGCAGGAGGAGGCAGAAAGATGATTATCCTTAGCTATAGAGTGAGTTCAAAACCAGCCAGGGCTTTATGAGAGCAGGTCTCTAATAAACAAACAACAAAGAAACTCTGCTTCTATGATAGGATATGTGTGTGAGCAGGGGAGATATACACAGTATGTGTGCTTGTTGCTTCATCCTACTCCATTTCAATAAAGTGGCCACGGCATCTCGTAAGCACAGGATTCCAGTGGACTCAACACATATTGGAGTGCAGTAAAGCTCCAAATGAGTACAAGGTAAGTGTCCTCAATCTAAATCAACACAGAAATACCTGGCTTCCCACTGAGGGCCCAGAACTTGCTTTGAAGACAGAAAAAGGAGCAATGGCATTTTAAGAACTATCTATGACTACGGACCTTAATGGCCTGCCATTAATTATACTAGAAATAATGACATAGAAAGAAAGGGGAAGATAAAGCAACCCATAATTTCCATTAAGTCATTCCTTATTCATAATTAGGCAAGACATGGAGCATGTGTCCTAGGTTAAGTGTACTATAAGAACACTATAGTGGCTTCCTTATTGCTTGTGTACGTGTGTGTGTGTATGTGTGTGTGTGTGTGTGTGTGTGTGTGTGTGTTCAGGTGGTGTTTGAATAAAGTCACCTTTGAAGACAGCTTTGAGATATGTGTCATGGGCATGCTCAGTGAAAGAAGTATTGCTATGCTTTCTTTTTTCCTGTAATAAATCATCTTAAAAATCAGGACAACCGGGCTGGAGAGATGGCTCAGAGGTTAAGAGCACTGACTGCTCTTCCAGAGGTCCTGAGTTCAATTCCCAGCAACCACATGGTGGCTCACAACCATCTGTTATGAGACCTGGTGCCCTCTTCTGGTGTGGAAACAGAATGTTGTATACATAATAAGTAAATAAAATCTTTTAAAAAAAATCAGGACAACCGCCGGGCAGTGGTGGCACACTCCTTTAATCCCAGAGGCAGGCAAATCTCTGAGAGTTTGAGACCAGCCTGGTCTACAAGAGCTAGTTCCAGGACAGCCTTCAAAGCCACAGAGAAACCTCTTCTCAAAAACAAACAAACAAACAAACAAACAAAAAAATCACGACAACCAAAGGTTGTGCATAAACTGAACTCCAGTTACAGAGTTGGGAATGCATTGATAAATCAGTTTTGAGGGGGAGTTATGTTTGCATAACCCTGTTCTTTGTGTAGTTATTTCTACAAGCTCCTCTTTTTTCCTAACTTTTTTTTTTTTCACAATAGGGTTTCTCTGTGTAACAGCTCTGGCTATCCTAGAACTTGCTCTGTAGACTAGGTTGGCCTCAAGCTCACAAAGATCTGCCTGCCTCTGTCTTTATCTCTAGATTACTGGGATCAAAGGTATGTGCCACCAAACCCAGCACCGGGCTTCTTATAATTTAAATCTACCTTTCCACTACCAACATTAGAAACAAGGAGTTAAAATGAGACTGAGCTATAAATCTTGTATATAAGAGATAAAAAGCTATAGCCATGCTAGCTGGTCAGACGGCTTAGTGGGCAAAGGCACTGGCCACCAAACTTGATGATCTAAGTTGTATGTCCAGGATCCTTTCAAAAGAAGGAGAGAACTGACTCTCCCACACTGTCTTAGAACCTCCACATGTGCCCATCGGTGTGTGTGCACCACCCACACACAGATAAATGGAATTCAGATTTTTTTTTTTTCCGAGACAGGGTTTCTCTGTGTAGCTTTGGAGCCTATCCTGGCACTCGCTCTGGAGACCAGGCTGGCCTCGAACTCCCAGAGATCCACCTGCCTCTGCCTCCCGAGTGCTGGGATTAAAAGCGTGCGCCACCAACACCCGGTTATAATTCAGATTTTTAAAAAGAAAAAGTGTATAATCGAAATAGAGTTCTAACTTTTTTTTTTCATGTAAAAGGTGTCACCTTTAAAATTTTCATAAACTTCCCTTTTAAAGCCATTTTGGTTAGTTTTTGTCAATGTGACACAAACAAGAGTCACTTGGGAAGAGGTGACAGTTAAGGAATGACCTCCATCAGAGTGGCCTGTCAGCATGTCTGGGGGGCATTTTCTTGATTAATAATTGCTGAGGGAGGGCTCAGACTATGGTAGGTGGGTACGGTGGTTCCATCCCTGGTTAGGAGGGCCTGGATTGTAAAAGAAAGCAAGCCATGGGAAGCAAGTCAGTAAGCAGCATTCTCCATGCTCTCTGTGTTAGTTCCTGCCCTGAGTTCCTATCCTGGTTTCCTAGTGATGGACTCTTATTTGTAAGCCAGATAAACCATTTTATCCCTCAAGTTGTTTTGGGCCATGATGTCTTATCACAGCAACAGAGAAGCAAACTAGAAGGAGAGTTCTTTTAGCTTTACAGAAAACTAACAGTTTGCCGTTTCCAATTACCATCTCACCAAACTCCTCTCTATTTATTTATTTATTTATTTATTTAATTTATTTTGGTTTTTCAAGACAGGGTTTCTCTGTGGCTTTGGAGGCTGTCCTGGAACTAGCTCTTGTAGACCAGGCTGGTCTCAAACTCACAGAGATCCACTTTTCTCTGCCTGCCAAGTGCTGGGATTAAAGGCATGTGCCACCACTGCCTAGCTTCATTGCTGTAATGAGACACCAAGAACTAAGACAACTCCAGGAGGAAAGGATTTATTTCGCCAAAGACAACCAGAGCAGGAACTCTTTTGTTTATTTATTTATTTATTTATTAAAGAAATAAACCCCTCGGGGCTGGAGAGATGGCTCTGTAACTCCAGTTCCAGCAGATCTGGCATCCCAACACAGACATATATGCAGGAAAAAAAAATGCACATAAAATAAAAATGAATAAATTATTAAAAAACAAACCTCCTTTTCTCTTTTTAGCATTTATTTTGAAAAGTAAATTAATATTAATAAATTTACTTTTATTTTTATGTGCTTTGGTGTTTTGCCTGCTAGTAAGTCTGTGTGAGAGCGTCAGATCTTGGAGTTTCAGACAGTTGTTAGCTGCCTTTCGGGTATGCTGGGATTTGAATCTGGTTCTTTTGGGAAAGTAGTCAGTGCCCTTAACTGCTGAGCCATCTTTCCAGCCTCCAGGACAGGAATTCTTTCTTAGCAGGGCAGGAACATGGAGGCAGGAGCTGATGATGAGGTCATGGAAGAGTGCTGCTTACTGGCTTGCTCCTCATGGTTTGGTCAGTGCATTGGGTCATCAGCCTAATAAGGATGACATTACCTACAATGGCCCCTTGCCTATCAATCACTAATTAAGAAAATGCCCTCCAGGATTGCCTACAGCCAGATCATTTGGAGGGGATTTCTCAGTTGGGGTTCCCTCCTCTGAGATGACTTTAGCTTGTGGCAAGCTGACATAAAAATAGTCAGCACAGAACCTTAAAAATCCTGGTGTGTTTAGGTTGTTTCTTCTTCCTTCTCTCACGTTGAGTTTTCAGTCACTTTTTAAATTAAAAAACATATAAATATATAGAATTTTATGTGCCCGAGTGTACCTATGTGCACCATGCATGTGGCTAGTACCCTCAGAGGCCAGAAGAGTCTGTTGATATATTATTTATGATTTATTAAAGCTTGCCTGAGGATTCAGAAAGCAGAGTCAGCCACAAGCTAAAGAAGCCAGATGGTGATGGTACACACCTTTAATCCCACTACTTGGAAGAGGTAGATGGATCTATGTTTGTTCAATGTCACAATGAGCTACAAGAAATACATCAAGTCCTAAAGAGAAACAGCTCAGCACTTGGGCTCACATGCCTTTAATCCCAGGACTCATGAGAGATACTTAGGGCAGGAACAGGTCTCAGAGCTGGCATTCACATTGAAGATAGGAAGACATTGAAATCTCAGGATTCTCCAGCCATGTTGAGAATATAGCAGTCTAGGATTTCAATCTGGGGCAGAGATAAGAACTAGTGGCTGGTTACTTTGCTTTTCTGATTTTCAGCTTGAAGCATAACCCCAATATCAATCTCTGGGTCTTTCATTTATCACATTACAGAAGAGGGCATTAGATACCCTGGAAATGGAGTTACAGATGGTCATGAGCCACCAAATGGGTGGGTGCTGGGAATAGAGTCTGAGTCCTCTGTAAGAGCAACAAGTGCTCTTAACTGCTGAACCATCTCTCCATCTTGTCTCTAGTTTCAGAACATCACATAATTGGAAGCACACAGTATAGAGCCTTTCCAAATTAGCTTTTTTCATTAAGTAACATGCACTTGGCATTTCTCTATGTCTTCTTGTTGCTTTATAGCATTTGTTTGTTTATTTGAGACAGGCTCTCACGTTGTGGCCTAGGCTGGAATGTAACCCAGTATATAATCCAGGCTGGCCCCAGCCTTCTCAGTACTGGAAATACAGGCACCAGTCACCTTACCCAGCTTTCCAGCTATTTTTTTCTTTTTTTTTGCTGCTGCTGTTGTTGTTTTGTTTGTTTTTTGAGACAGGGTTTCTCTGTATTGTTTTCTAGCCTGTTGTGGAACTTGCTCTGTAGACCAGGCTGGCCTTGAACTCACAGAGATCCACCTGCCTTTACCTCCCTAGTGCTGGGATTAAAAGCTTGCACCACCAATGCCCAGCTCTAGCTAGTTTTTTTGTTTGTTTTTTGAGACAGAAATTCTTTGTGTAACTTTGGAGACTGTCCTGCAACTTGCTCTGTAGACCTTGAATTCACAGGGATCTTCTGCCTCAGCCTCTCTAGTGCTGGGATCAAAGGCATGCGCCACAACCTCAGGGCAGATTTTTAAACTCTTAAAGCCTGTCTTCAGTGATGTACTTCCTCCAGTACATCTCCTAAGTCTCCCTAGCCACACCATAAATTGGGGGCCTTGGTCTTCTGACTCTGGGATTATAAGCGTGTATTGAAACACTTGGTTAGCCAACAATCTAGTTTCATATTATGTTGCAAATATTGTTTATATTTCATATATGTGTATCTGTAAACATTAAAATCCAATTATCAGCCAGGCATGGTAGAGCATGCTTTTAGCCACAGCACTTGGGAGGCAGAGAGGCAGGCAGATCTCTGTGAGTTCAAGGCCAGCCTGATCCATCTAGTGAGTTCCAGGCAAGCCAGGGCTACTTAGAGAGACCTTGTCTGGAAAAGCAAAAACAAAAACAAAATGTGTGTGTCATGAACAGTGAATGTGAGTGCTGATTTCACCACATACAAGCTGGGGACGATATCCAAAATTCCAAAATCAGAAATCATCAGCCTTTGTGTATGTGGTGTGTGCGCATGTGCATACATGTTGTATTGGTGGAGGCTTGAGGCATCATTTTTCAGCACTGTCCCATCTTGTTTTTGAAACAGGGTTTTTCACTAGGACCTGCTTAGGCTAGGCTGGCTGACCTTTGAGCCCCTTCTGACACTGCCTCCTTACTGCTGACATAATGGAAGTGTGCCACTGTGCCCAGCTTTTTACATGTGTGTTGAGGTGTGAACTCAGATCATGATACTTGCACAGCAAGCAGTTCACTGACAGACATCTGTCTAGCCCCTTAGTGTTTTGTTTTTTTTTTTTTGAGTTTTAAGAATTTATTTTTTATGGGCATGAGTGCTTTTGCCTGCAAAAGTAGAGGTGTCCCACTTTTGTGCCTGGTGACCACAGCAGACAGAAGAGGGTATCAGATCCTTTGGAACTGGAGTCTGTGAGCTGCCATGTGGGTGCTTGGGAACCAAACCTAGGTCTTCTGCAGGAGCAGTAAGTACTCTTAGCCAAGTCAGACTGGCAGGTTTTTCTTTTTAATGTTTATTTTTACATAAATCTGCCTGTATGAATGTCCATAGATCATTGCAGTAACTGTGGAGGCCAGAAGAGAGTATTGGGTCCCATGGAACGAAGACTACAGACAGTTGTTTGCTGCCACTGGAGTGCTGGGAATTGAACCCAGGTTCTCTTGAAAAGCAGCCAGTACTCTTACTGAGCCATGTCTCCAGCTCCCAAACAGCAGGCTTTTGAGACAAGTGCTTTCCCTACTAAAGCATCTGCTGGCCCTAGCTTTGGTCTTTAAAAGCTTTCTTTTTCTTTTTTTCTTTGTATGTTTACACCTGTGGATATATGTGTATTGATGCACAGGTTGAGGTCAGAGGATAGTTTTGGGGAGATGGTGCTCTTGTTTTATATGTAGATTCTGGGGACTGAATTTAAATTATTTGCTTAGCCATCTGAACAGTCCTGGCTTTGAACTTTTGATTCGTCTCAGTCTCTACAGGGCTATGATTACAGGGGTGTACAACCATACTTAGATTTATTGCTGTTATTTTTTATGGGAGTAAGGGTACACATAATGGGAAAGGTAGCCCAGCGTTGGTGGTGCACACCTTTAATCCCAGCACTGTGGAGGCAGAGGTAGGTAGATCTCCGAGTTCGAGACCAGCCTGGTTTACAAAGTGAGTTCCAGGACAGCCAGGGCTGTTACACAGAGAAATCCTGTCTTGAAAAACCAACCAACTAAATCCCCCCAAAAAACAAAAACCATAAAACCAGCCAGGTGGTGGTGGCAGGAGCCTTTAATCTCAGCATTCCACTTGGAAGGCAGAGGCAGCAGAGCTACATGAGACTGAAGGGGAAAGGTAGACACAGACCTTTCTAGAATGTTGTAGTCTAGAATGTTCTCCTATGTGTAATTTTTTGCTTGGGAGGTGGGGGAGGATGTTGGAGATCAAGCAGGATGGACCACTGAACTACAATTATTGCATAGGATCTCGTAGGATCTTTTAAGTAAGGGCATGGGCAGGGTGACGACAGTGCACACAAACAAGCAGACGCAGGCTAGTCTTGAATGCATCAGAATTTCAAGAGTGGATCAATCAGAATGATCCATTTTTAATATACATGGTAGAGGGTGGTGGCTTTGCAAGGTTGCAAGACGGGAATTTTGGGAGAGGTAACTAATAGGATCTGACCGACTGATGGCAGCGGGAGAATCTGGTGCCCTACATTACTCCTTTTCCAACTCATGCTGCTGGATGCTAATGGAAGAATGTCTATGGTAACTCTGGGGAAGTTGTGGCTTTGTTTTCAGAAAGCACCTCAACATGCCAAGCTGGTCTTGAACTTGCTATTTAGCCTCCTCCTGCTGGGATTATGGAGACCATTAAAGGAAGGATCAGGTGTTGAGTTTCTTTTGAAACTTCAGAGTATCAGAGAGTCTTAAAAGTATGGGAGCTGGAGAGAGCGCTCAGCAGTTAAAAAGGTGCTTACTGCTGCTCTCCTAGAGTACTCAAGTTAGGTTCCTAGCACCCAAGTCCAGAAGTTTATGACTGCTTGTCATTTAGCTCCAGTGGGATCCAATGCCTCTGTGGGCACCTGCCCTCACAAGTACATACTCACATGTCGAAACACACATACAGATAATTAAACCTTTACAAAAGTGCAAGGGAAAAAAGGTCTAAGATACAAAAGGAATGTAGGTCAGATGGAGAGGTCTCATTCTGAGAGTTCTTAACATTGCCTAGGGATCAGCTTCTTCTTTTTTTTTTTTTTTTTTTTTTTTTGACAGGGTTTCTCTGTGGCTTTGGAGGCTGTTCTGGAAATAGCTCTTGTAGACCATGCTGGCTTCGAACTCACAGAGATCCGCCTCCCTCTCAGATTTTAAATGCATGTGCCACCACTGGCTTGGGATCCGCTCTTTTTAAACAAGCTCTTGTATTTAGGATCATTAAATAAAACCTTCAGTTTCAAGCTTTGTCCACCTTATTTAATCCATAGGCTTTTAAAATGACCTCTATTAGCATTTTGGTTGTTGGTCATTGATACCATTATCCACACCTTTTGAGATATGAACTAAAATCTCCTTGAATTAATTAAATCCTCTAGCAGGAATATGTTTGATAGGGATTTAGGCAGTGGATATCCAGGGCTTTATTAAACAGGTAAGGTTAGATAGTACTTCAGAAATATTTTCTGTGTTGTCCACCTGTCAAAGCACCATTTTATGTGCCTAGCACTTTGAAGAGTATCTAACTTTCTTTGGGCTACTGGCTTGCTATTATAGCATAACGCTCATTTAGGGGGAATCAGTAGCTTTCTAAAAATAACCTTTTTTTTTTTTGTCAAAAGGATAATGCTATTTTCATTACCGTTGCTCTGGATAAAACTAGTATCCATAGCCGGGCGTTGGTTGTGTACGCCTTTAATCCCAGCACTCGGGAGGCAGAGGCAGGCGGATCTCTGAGTTCGAGGCCAGCCTGGTCTCCAGAGCCAGGGCCAGGATAGGCTCCAAAGATACAGAGAAACCCTGTCTCGAAAAAGCAAAAATAAATAAATAAAATAAAAAATTAGCATCCATATCGTCTGGGATACAAGCGCCTTTGTCTTCTCTTTCTTGTACCTAGTAAACGGTTACAAAGGAAATGTCACTTCACATAACATGTAGTTACCAAGATGTTTGAAAAGAGACACGGACATTTTCCTCACAGTTGTCCTAAATCACGAAGCTTTGTGCTGCTTCAAGTTGTTCAAAGTGTGCCAGGAGGAGCACTCAACTGCTTCGAAGGCCAGGGACAGGAACGGAATATTGCACAACCCAACACCACCGGGCCGGTTAAGCTTCCAAATCTGGCCTCCGTGTCATCCCCGGGCGGGAGGCACTGGGATTTCCTCGCGAACCCGCCGCGCGGTGCCCCTCCCTCCGCCCAGGGGACTCGTGGGAGCGGGAGGACGGCGCGCGCCGGGCCGCGGGATGCCCCATTGTCCAGCGGCGGAAGCCGGGGCTCCCCGGGGTGACTCCCGAACTCGAGCCCCGCCACCCGGCCGCCCGGAGCTCCGCCATCCCCGTGCGGCTCCCCCCCGCAGCCCCATTGTCTGCCTCGCCTCGCCCCGCCCCGGGGGACACGTGCGCCTGCAGCTTCCCGAGCGCCCAGGGGCGGTGCGGCGGCGGCCCCGGCCGAGGTCCCGGCCGAGCGGGCGATTAGTGCCGGAGCCCCTCGGAGCCCTCGGAGCCCGGGGGCCGGCGGCGGGGCGGTGGGGCGGTGGGGGCGGGGAGGGCGGGGTGGGGAGATGCTTGTCTCCTGACAAAGAACGAGTGGGACACGCCGAGCAGGCCGCCCCGCCCGCGGAGCGCGAGGGAGTGTCCGCACGGAGGGCGGGTCTCTCATTCACTTGGCCCCTCATCGCCGCCGCGGCGGAAGGGCGGGGTCTCGACTCCCCTCTCCCCCTCCCCGCCAGGAGCTAGGGGCGGGGCGGGAGGCGGAGCCCACGGGCGCGCGTCCTGAGGCGTCGGCTGCGTCGTCACGTCAGCGCGGGAGAGAGAAAGAGCGACTCGGCAGGGACTGGGGACGGGCCGAGAGAGCTAGCGAGGGAGGGCGTGAGCCAGAGTGCCAGCGAGGAGGAGAGAAGGGCGGCCACTCGTGTCTGAGCGGCCGCGGACGGGAGTGGGGACGCTGGGGGAGGAGGTGCAGGGAGGGAAAGGAGGAAGGCCGAGGGGACAGGGCGGCCGGCGGCCGGCGGCGGCGGCGGCGCGGCGGCGGCAGGGGAGAAGGAGGAGCTGTAGGAGGGCAGGGGCTGAGGGAGTGAGTGAGAGAAGCGGACGCGCCAGGGAGGGGAGGGAAGGGGGGTCACGCGGGGGCGCGCGCGCGCACTGGGAGCGCGCTCGGAGGCGAGTGGAACTGGATCGGGTTTGCTGCCAGCGGCGTGAGCTTCGGCCGCCATTTTACAACAGCTCCACTCGCGCCGGACACAGGGAGCAGCGAGCACGCGTTCCCCGCCACCCGACCCGGTCGGACAGGATTCCTCGGCCGCAGCCCCGCGGGGAGGTAACGACCGCCGGCACCCGGGTCTGGGAGGGGGGCTCCATGACATTGTGGAGGGAGCTTGGGGGAGGGCGGCGCGGGGAGAAACCGGCTTTTCTGGAAAATGGATTCCAAGGGGGAGAGGAGCACGTTGGCCGGGGCTGCCAGGGAGTAGGCCGCGGCCGCGCCGCCACTTCCTCCTCTCCATGTGCTGCCGCGGCCGGGCTTTGTCTGCGGCGCTCCGGGAGGAGGCGCCTCGGCAGCCCCGTGGCCCGCGCGGACCGCGAGCGGCGGGCGGACTTGGTGCTGTCGTGGCCGGCGGCGCGGGAGTGGGCGGAGAGGCGCGGGGTGCTGTCCCGCGGCCGGCCGGCCGGCCGGCGGGCTTGGGCGGTGCTGGGCTCCCGCGGGCGTGCGCCTGGCGGCGGAACGCCCTCCCGGCGCGGGCTGTCGGCCTCGGCGCCCGCAGCCGCTGCACCGAGGGGTGCGGGAGGCCGGGGGTCGCGGGCGGCTGGGGAGCACCCGGGGCGGAGAGCCATGTGTCAAGGCGGAGACGGCGGCGCTG
Organism: Cricetulus griseus; assembly: GCF_003668045.3. Taxonomy (NCBI): domain Eukaryota; kingdom Metazoa; phylum Chordata; class Mammalia; order Rodentia; family Cricetidae; genus Cricetulus; species Cricetulus griseus. The sequence goes on along the minus strand of NC_048597.1, from coordinate 198,401,692 downwards.
GGGGGCGGGGAGAGCCCGTGGCCTGGCGCCGCCGCGGCCTCGGTGTTGAGAGGCGAGATTGTGCGGCTGCACGGTTCGGGGGGCTCGGACCGCGACTGCGGGTTGATGTTGAGAGGCGGTGACGACCGCCTTGGCCCGGTACTCGGTGGGTTTCCGTTGAAGGAAGTTGTAGGACATTTGAAGGCGCAGAGCACGTGTTTCTAATGGGCTCCTGGCGGCCGCAGTGGTGAGGCTGCCGCTCCGGGTGCGGAGTCGGGGGCGGGCTTTGGGGTGTGGGGGTGAAGGGTGGAGGAATTGGGTGGTGGGAAGGTGGCTTGTGTGAGCGCTTTGTTCTTCGCTGGCTGTTGTTACTGATCTATAAGCGGCAGGCGGGAAAAGCGCACTTTCTGGTTTACCTTGGAGAGAGACAAGCCCAGCGTTGCTTTTCTTCACACACACCTTATTCTCCGTTTTGGAACTGCTGCATGTGGCAGGCTCGGCCGGTCCCTGTGCTGATTGGGCTTCATTTGTAATACGGTTTTTCCTAGCGAGTGTTAGCAGGTGAAGTCAGGGGTGGTGATCAGGAAAGAATGTAGTGCATCGGTCCGTCTGTACCCCGGGCTCCAAATCTGGCTTGTCAGGCGATGGTGACTTTAAGGTTTCTTTCGAGGGAGGCGCAGGCTGGCTGGTTGTAGTTACTGGTAGAAAGTAAAGATTGGGACTGTCATTGTCCTCTATTCTTTTTGAAGACCCTAGTTTAATTTTGCTTATTGCGTTTGAACAGATCTCTGGAAACATGGCTACAGAACATGTTAATGGAAATGGTACTGAAGAGCCCATGGATACTACTTCTGCAGTTATCCATTCAGAAAATTTTCAGACATTGCTTGATGCTGGTTTACCACAGAAAGTTGCTGAAAAACTAGATGAAATTTACGTTGCAGGTAAGAAACAACACTTGCAAAATTACATTATGAAATTTTTCTATTGGATTTCTGGCTTTGAGCTAAAATAGCAACTTTTTGTGGTTTCCAATAAATGTGGGAACTGGAGCTTTGCCTTGTTCTGATAGTTGGTTAATTTAGGTTTGATCTAGAGGTTAAAGTGTAGAGGGAGGGATGAAGTGGGGAAAAGACCTCCCTTAGGGGAACGCTGTCTGGCCTGACAGATAAGTATATGATAGTAGCAACAGCTGCTAAATGTTGAGAGCAGCCCATGTGACTTTTTGGGGTATTTTTAAAGCAGGGTTCTTGTTTAATAACTTGGTTACTGTAGGCTAGTTCTCTTGTTTTTCTTGGTGTGGTGGTTCCTTTTTTTCTAGTGGCATTTGACATTGAGTAGACTTGCAGTTGCTATGCTTGGTGTTTTGTTGGTTGACAGGATTTGTAGGCTTATATATTGTAGAAATATTGCAGTGTTCAGGATTACTTGGACACAAATGGGATGTAAAATATGTTGACTTCTTTCTGTGTGGTTGAGAGGACTTAGCTCAGAATGGCTAAAATATATTCTTCATTATGTAGATAAGGGGAGTAGAATCGCCACGTGTGTGTACCTGTATTGGCCAATACAGGACTTTCTGAAGAAATAATTTGGAAATTTTAAAAGGTGATAACTAACTACATTTTCTCTTTCCAGGGCTAGTTGCACATAGTGATTTAGATGAAAGAGCTATCGAAGCTTTAAAAGAGTTCAATGAAGACGGCGCATTGGCAGTTCTTCAACAATTTAAGGATAGTGATCTCTCTCATGTGCAGGTAATGTTAATTTCAGTGTAGAAAAAAGTACTTTTGATCTTATTTAAATTTAATTAGACACAGACATAATAGTAATGTTAATATGAATGGAAAATTTCATTACAGAACAAAAGTGCCTTTTTATGTGGAGTCATGAAGACTTACAGGCAGAGAGAGAAACAAGGGACCAAAGTAGCGGACTCCAGTAAAGGACCAGATGAGTCAAAGATTAAGGTATGTTTTTGAGAACTTTCTGTAGCTTTAAGTGTGTGTGTTTTGTTTTTGGAGACAGTGTTTCTCTGCAGCATTGGAGGGTCTTTAGACCAGACTAGCCTCTAACTTAAAGATCTGCATGCCTCCACCTCCCAAGTTGCTGGCATTTAAAGGTGTGTGTGCCACCACTGCCCGGCCTTTTTTTTTTAGTTATTTTCTAGCTTTGGTAAATATTCCTGCAGTGTGGCATGAATATATTTCTAAGGTTATTGTCTTTTAATGGCTAGATTTTGAAAATTAACTTACAATTCATTTTATCTTGACTGGCTACCAATGATCCAACCTGTGTTGTCGCTTCCAAATTAAAAAAAAAAAAAAAGATGGATCAATGGTTAAGTCTAAAGTTATCCTTAACAGGTTACTGACAAACTAATTGGGGGCAAATGGTTGTTTTCTTGGGAGGCTTAGGTCATGGTGAATTTGGAATTTTAATATTGCCTCTCAAATTGTTACATTTCTAAAAACAACTTTTGACAATAATGCTGTTCAGTGTGGTAAGCAAGGACATTCATTGGGTTGGGAGTGAAAGTTTTTTTTTGTTGTTTTGCTGGTTGGTTGATTTTTAGAGTCATGAAGGAGATTAAATTGCCTCATTTAGCTAAGTTTTTATATATTTGTGCTGGGACTTGCTTTGTAGACCAGGCTGGCCTCAGATCCCCCTGCCTCTGCCTTCTGAGTGCTGGGAGTAAAAGTGTGTACCACCACTGCCCAGCTATGTTAGTTTTTTAACTAACATAGTTTTTGGTGTTTTTTGGTACTGTTAACTCTTGAGGTACAGGTTATGATTTAAGAATAAGAAAACTAGTTGCTAAGAGGGGCATAAATGTGTGGTACCCTATTGGAAAAGGAGGCCTAGATCATGGACATGATTGGAATATGAAGTTAATGTTATCAGAAAACATTAGTCTTCACATGTCTAGCTATGAGTGGATTGAATTTGAACTATAATTTAGATTTCCATTAAGAATGGACTTTAATTGTTTCCAATGCAATTATGCCAGTGTGATGGGAAATTTATTTTCCGAAATTCTGGAAGGAGGTGGATTGAATGAACTTTAATGGGACCTAAAAAGTATATATACATACACACATACATACATATATATACATATATATATAATATATATATGGATATGGATGTATATATATATATATATATTATATATATATATTTCCGGTTTTTTCGAGACAGGGTTTCTCTGTGTAGCTTTGGAGTCTATACTGGCCCTCGCTTTGGAGACCAGGCTGGCCTGGAACTCAGAGATCCGCCTGCCTCTACCTCCCGAATGCTGGGATTAAAGGTGTGCACCACCAACACCCAGCAAAAAGTTATATTTTTATAAGGATGCTTGGAAGTTGATTAAATTAGTTTTCCCTTTATTAACAGTGTTATTTGGGACATACAAATACTATCTTCTCTTTAAAAAAACCTTTTGTTTGTTGGGTGTTGGTGGTGTATGCCTTTAATCCCAGTAATTGGGAGGCAGTGAGAGGCAATCAGGACTCTTGAGTTCGAGGCCAGGCTGGTCTACAGAGTGAGTTCCAGGACAGGCTCCAAAAGCTGTAGAGAAACCCTGTCTTAAAAAACAACAACAAAAAACCCCTTTTTTTGTAGCACAGGGATTTTATAAGGAAAAGGAAAGTAATGTAAAGGAAAGTGTAATGTAAAAAGGTACTTAAGCTGTTGAAGAAATTTTGTTAAAAAGTTCATGAATACTTTTTTTGTTTTTTTTTGTGACAGGGTTTCTCTGTGTAGCTTTGGAGCCTGTCCTGGCACTCTCTGTCTCAAAACAGGACTTTTTGAGACTTTATGGCTTAATAGATTATTATCTATAATGAAGGATGAAGAGAAAGTCCTAATTGTGTTTCAACAGTTGAGGGGACTAAATCTAGAATTTACATTGTTTCAGTTTCATACAATTTTCAAAGTCATTTTGTCTTTCTGAATGAGCTGTGCTGTGTGACATATAGTACTTTAGCACCAAATAATAAAGGCTTTGATACAACTTCCAAGTTTATAGGCTTGGTTTAAGGAGTAGAGTGGTATCCTCAGAGGTGACAATGCCAGTAATGGCATTGTGTGTCCAGGAGTAGGGTACAAGAATTTATTGGGTAAATCCAGAGTTGGTAAGTAATCAAATAGTTGCAGTCTTTTTAAATGGGTTTTTATTAGCAGAGTGGATATATCTTTTTTTTTTTTTTAAAGATTTTATTTATTATGTATACAACATTCTGCTTCCATATATATCTGCACATCAGAAGAGGGCACCAGATCTCATAATGGATGGTTGTGAGCCACCATGTGGTTGCTGGGAATTGAACTCAGGACCTTTGGAAGAGCAGTTGGTGCTCTTAACCTCTGAGCCATCTCTCCAGCCCCAGAGTGGATATATCTTAAGTTGTGGATGGATTGATTTTAGTTTTTATTGCTCAGTAATTAATTGGACACTAAAAACTAATATTTACAGGATCCTGAAATTTTGATTAGTATACATAAAAGAGTGTTCTAATACAGATTGTACATATTTATATGGAGGAATGTTGCTAAGATAATTGAACAGATTTGAACAGGATTGACTATTAACTAACTACTGTTGGCTAAGTACTATGTGAATGAAGCATTAATAATATTTGGACTTTTCAAGGCACTCTTGGAAAGAACAGGCTATACACTTGATGTGACTACCGGACAGAGGAAGTATGGGGGACCACCTCCAGATTCCGTTTATTCAGGTCAGCAGCCTTCTGTTGGCACCGAGGTAAACAAACTTAAAACCTTGTATTATTTGTAGTAAAAGTGACAGGTATCTGATTTTCTAAACAATTCTCCATGATTGTGAATTTATATTAATTTACAGATATTTGTGGGGAAGATCCCCAGAGATCTATTTGAGGATGAGCTTGTACCATTATTTGAGAAAGCTGGACCTATATGGGATCTTCGTTTAATGATGGATCCACTTACTGGTCTCAACAGAGGTTATGCGTTTGTCACTTTTTGTACAAAAGAAGCAGCACAAGAGGCTGTTAAATTGGTAAGTTGTCCCCCCCTCCTTTATTAGTCTTTGTTTTCTATCCTTAATGTCAAGTTTTCCTTATGTGCTATAATAGGCAGTTTTTGAAGTGCTGCAGAGGCAGCGTGCTTTTTACTTCTCCTAAGAAAATATTATAGCAGGGATAGTGGATAGGATTCAGGATCTGTTAATTTTATAGAATTCCTAGTTGATTACTGAATATGTCTTTGGAGACATCTTTTAAGTTGAAAGGAATGTAAAAAGGTTTACGATGTGGCTCCCAAAGGTTTTTCCCAAACCTGGACCATATTTTTCCCTTTATCAGAAATTCACAAAAGAGGGCTGAAGAAATGGCTCACTGGCTGCTCTTTCAGAGGCCCCATGTTCAACTCTGAGCACCCACAGAGCAGCTCACAACCATCTGTAACTCTAGTTCATGGGGATCTAATGCCCTCTTCTGGTGGTACCAGGCATGCATGTCGTATACAAACATATCTGCACATAGGCCAAACATCCATATACTTAATAATAAAACAGAATCAAAAAATAAATATTCAGCTGGGTGGTGGTGGTGCACACCTTTATTCCCAGCACTCAGGAAGTAGAGGGATCTGTGAGTTCCAGGTCACCCTGATCTATAGAGTGATTCCAGGACAGTCAAAGCTTCACTGAGAAACCTTGTCTCAACCAACCAACCAATAAACACCAGGATGATAATTTCTGGTAGCTATATGAAGGATTTGTTGTGAGTGGGAATATCTGATTTAAAAACCAGATACTAGGTGAGAATCTAATTATCTTTTTATTCTAAAAATGCTAAAAAATAATGGCGTATATAACATTTCTTTTATTTAAATTCTACAAATTGAAAAGATTGAATAAGGTGTCATGAATACCTGAGGCACAAGGATTACCATGATTGAGGCTAGCCTAGTAGGGTGGTGAGAAAACCAATAAGGTATACACACATACTCGCACATCACCACCAGCAACAACGAAAATTAAAGGTCAATAACTTGAGAGAGCAAGGGAGTGTATGTACATGGGAAGAGTTGTAGGGATGAAGGGAAAAAGGAAGTCATGTAATTATATTTTAATTTCTAAAAATTACATTTTTTTTCTTTTTTGTTTTTCAAGACAGGGTTTCTCTGTATTGCTTTGGAACCTGTCCTAGAGCTCACTCTGTAGACGAGGCTGGCTTTGAACTCCGCCTGCCTCTGCCTCCCAAGTGCTCCGGTTAAAGGCATGCCCACCAATGCCTGGAGCAAAAAAGTTTAAAAGCCAGGCACAAAAAAGTTTAAAAGCTAGGATGTGTTCTTTTACACTATGTAGCTTTGGCCTATTTAAAACTTGAAGTTGTAGGCCAGGCTGGTTTCAAGCTTCAGAAATCTTCTTACCTCTTTCTCTACATACATGCCTATAATATCTGTAGACAACTTATCTGTTTTGTGGAATCTAAACAAATTTAAAATCTTCAGGCTGATTTCTCCTGAAGATACTTAAAGAGGAAGTTTATTTATTCATTTACTTATTTTTAAGACTGTCTCACTGTAGCTCTGGGACTCAGACCTGCCTGTTTCTGCTTCCATAGTGCTGTGATTAAAGGCAGGCACCATCATGCCTTTTTGTTTGTTTGTTTGTTTGTTTGTTTTTGAGACAGGGTTTCTCTGTATTTGGAGGCTGTCCTGGAACTAGATTTTGTAGACCAGGCTGGTCTTGAACTCAGATCTGCCTGCCTCTTCTTCCTTACTGCTAGGATTAAAGGCGTGTCCACCACCTCCCAGTTGGAGGATCCCAGTTTAGTTCCCAGTATTCACAAGGGGTGGCTCATAGTCTTCTGTACTCAAGGTTCGGCAGTCCAGCACCATCTTCTGGACTCTTGGGATGCCTGCAATTAACATAGTCACACATAGAAATGAAAAAAATTAAAAAAAAAAAAACCATAAATGCTTAGAAGACACTTTAAATGTATACTAAACAAAATATCAGCTGGCTTCTTTGGGCCTGCCGGTGAACTCCCAGCCATAGAATTGTAGCAGCATAGAATTTATTGTATTGGACCTGTATTCTTTTTCATGGAGGCAGCCTTGTATCCAATTAGAAAGTGGTTGGTTATGTCACTACTGCACTTAACTGCATAGTCCTTAATTTTCTGGCATAATGGCATAGCATACATAACCCCATATTCTGAAATGCCCTAAAATTGACCCCCCCTTCTTTTTTTTTTATTAACAAAGGATACCCAAAGGATGGCCTTGAATTTGCTGTGTGTATTCTGGATTCTTCTGAATCTTAACCTCTCAAGGTCCATGACTGGGTTGAAATCAAAACTCCTTTGCCAGGTGTTGGTGGCACATGCCTTTAATATCAGCTTCCTGGGAGGCAGAGGCAGGCGGATCTCTGAGTTGGAGACCAGTTTGGTCTACAAGAGCTAGTTGCAGGACAGCCTCCAAAGCCACAGAGAAACCCTATCTTGAACCACCCCCCCAAAAAAAATCTTTTGTATACTGTATCAGAATGGTATGTCACCATCATTTTAGGCAGACTTCAAGGGGGAAATTTTGAATATTTTACAGTTCTCTATAACTTTTGCTGATGAGTATAATTTGAATATGTAGTCTTAATATTAGGAAAGTATGTTTCTTGATTGCTTTAAAGAGAATTCAGGAATTTAGATATTTTTAAAAGTAATAGCTAACTTTTTCCTTAAAAAATGCTGTTTTTTTCAGAGGAATTATGATATAGCTCTTTTGGGAGCCACTCTCTTGTAGCCTGGTCACCTTTGAGCTATCAAGTTAGGTGAAATGAAGGACTTCCTGAAGCTTTAGAAATCATCTCCTTGAGGCTAGGGAGATGACTCAGTGACCTAGTGCCTGCTATGCAAACTTGGAGATAGGAATTCAGATCCTCAGCACTCATGTAAAAGACAGGCTTGGTGATAAATTTGTGTAATCCAAGCACTGGGGTATGTGAACTCTGTCCAGGTTCATTGAGAGACCCAGTCTTAAAAATAAGATGGGAGTTGGTAAGGGAAGATACCCAGTGTCAACTAGCTTGTGTGACCACTGTAAACATGGGTACATAACACATTAAATAATCATTTGCTTGGGGTATTAAATAACACTATTTTTGCTAGGTAGCAAAGTAGCTTAAAAAGTTTTTCTTTTTACATGTATGGGTGTTTTTCCTGCATGTAAATCTATACCACTTGTGTGCCTGGTGCCTGTCGAGTCCAGAAGAGGGTGTTGGATCCCTGGAACTGGAGTTAACAGAGGATTGAGAGCTGCCAGGTGGGTGCTGGGAGTCGAACCTTGGGTCATCTTGAAGAGCAGTTGGTGCTCTTAATGACAGAGCCATTTCTTTAGCTCCTTAAAAATCACTATAAGCTAAAAGCCTTTTAAAGTTGTAGTAATGTAAATGATAGACAAAGAAACATCTTACTAAAGAATAGCTGGCCGGACATTGGTGGCTCAAGCCTTTAATCCCAGCACTCGGGAGGCAGAAGCAGGCGGATCTCTTGAGTTTGAGGCCAGCCTGGTCTACAGAGAGTTCCGGGACAGCCTCCAAAGCAAAACCCTGTCTCGAAAAGAAAAGCTGGTAGAGAATTTTAGCAAATAGATACCAGATTCAACTTCTTGGGGGAAAAAGTATTAAATTAGCATTAATATCAAAGTTTTAAAAAAGATTTATGTGTGACTGTTTTCCTTGCATGAATGCATGTGGGTTTGTGTTTGCTTGTTGCCAGAGGTAGTTGGAAGAGGGAATCTAATCTTGTGAAACTGGAGTTAAAGGTAGTTGTGAAATACCATGTGGGTGCTGGTAATTGAACCTGGGTCATCTGCAAAAACAGCAGTACTCTTAATTGCAGATCAGTTTTTCATTCCTATAGACTACTTTTTTGCTATCAGACTCTCATTTCTAGATGAATTCAAGAAGCATTAAATAGTGACAACATATAATTCACTATTAACATAAATTCCAATAAATAGACTGAGATGCTTTAGAAAACTATGGTTTAACAAATACAATCAAAAATGGTTGTTGTTTGTGTAGTTTTGACACATCGTGTATTAATAATAGTATTAACTCTTAATTCAGAAACTTAACGTAGATGACCATGTGGGCTTTTTGATTGGTCTACAAACTCTCCTTTCCTTTCCTAGTTCCTTAACCTTTCCATATTTGTAGGTTTTTCTGCTTAAGACTCAGGTCTTTGTATGGGGTCATAATGTTTCACTTGTGGGTAAATAGGAGACTTTGCAGTTAGGTGCCTTTTAAGATATTCATGGTGACACTTCGGTCCACTGGAATCACGTGGATGGATGTTCGTTTTTCTTTCTTTTTTTTAAAATTTTTATGCATTTAAAAGTTAGCTCTGTATATAAATGCTTTGTCTGCATATATGTATGTGCACCATGTGTGTGCCTGGTGTGGGGGGCTGTGATAAGAAATAGGTATCAAATCCCCAAGCACTGGGAGCTACAGATGGTTTGAGTCACCTGTGGGTGCTGGGAATTGAATCTGAGTCCTCTGGCAGAATAGCTAGTACACTTAGTTAACTATTGATCTATTTATTCTTCCAGCCCCTGTAAAAACTGTTAACTTTTTTTTTTTTTTGAGACAGGGTTTCTCTAGCTTTGGAGCCTGTCCTGGAACTTGTTCTGTAGACCAGGCTGGCCTTGAACTCAGAGATTGCCTGCTTCTGCCTACCAAGTGCTGGAATTAAAGGTTTGCCCCACCACCTCCCAGGTTAACATTTTGTCTGTCTGTATTTCTGGAATGCATTTATACAGTGCCATTGGAAGTCAGAAGATTAGCTGCCATAAAAGTACTGGGAAGTGAATCCCCAGTCCTGGAAGAGCAGCTGGTATTCTTTTTTTGGGTGGCGGGGTGGGGTGGGGTTCAAGACAGGGTTACTCTATGGCTTTGGAGGCTGTCCTGGAACTAGCTCTTGTAGACTAGGCTGGTCTCAAACTCAGAGATCCACCTGCCTCTGCCTCCTGAGTGCTGGGATTAATTGTGTGTGTGCCACCACTGCCCGATCTGGTATTGTCAACTGGAGGCATTTCCCTAGCTCCTTTTTAAGGATTTTGTTATTGTGCATGGGATTTAGGAGATTTACTTTAAGATGAAAATAACTACATTTTGGAGGGAATGAAATGATTGAAACATGAAAGTAAAAATTAAAATTGACTTAGATATTTTCTGCTACTTTGTGTCTGGAAATTAGCATGCTTTTCCTCAATAGAACATAACATTATAAATTATCCAGGTTTGGGTCTGTTTTGAGGTTCTATTTGAGTTATTTATAACTAAGACCCATGTGAATTTTTATGTAGTTGACGTGTCATTCTAGTTACACATAACCAAACATTTAGAAAATGCCTCTTCTGAGTTCATAGATGAAGTTGAGACACTTTTTCCTTCTCTGTTACGGTTGGATAGTAAAAAACCACTTTTATAGTGGTTTATTTCCTTTGGATAAAAAACTATTTAAAGCTAGGTATGGTGGCAGATACTTTTAATCATAGTGTTTGTAAGGAGAAGTAGACATAGCTATAGTGAGACCATGTCTCAGAAAAAACAAAAAAACCAATTACCAATTTTTATTTAAAACTGGGTTAATTGGCCGGGCGTTGGTGGCACACACCTTTAATCCCAGCACTGGGGGGGGGGGGGCAGGCGGATCTCTGAGTTTGAGGCCAGCCTGGTCTCCAGAGCGAGTGCCAGGATAGGCTCCAAAGCTACACAGAGAAACCCTGTCTTGAAAAACAAAAACAAACAAACTGGGTTAATTATTGATAGCTAAAGAAAAGTCATGAGGTTAGAACAACATCAGGTTTTTTTTTAATTTGGGTGCAGTGTCGTACACCTTTATAACACTTGGTAGGAAGAGGCAGGAGGGTCTCTTTCCAGGACAGCGAGGCCTACACAGAGAAACCCTGTCTTGAAAGACAATATATATGTATTATTTGTTTTTAAAAGTCAAGTGTGTTTTGACCATATTCACATTGCTCCCAGCTTCATTCCTACCTCTCGGATATCTCTCCCCAATGTCCCCACTTGTCTCTGCCTCCCAAGTGCTGAGATCAAAGGCTTGTGCCACCACAGTCCCGCTTTTTTCTTTTTAAGGACATCTTACTAAGTAGTCCTGGCCAGCCTTGGAACTCGCAGGTCTGGTTCCCTATGTGTATTTAAATTAAAGGCAAGTGTCACATGCTCAGCTCTCTAAAGTTTATTTCATTCATTCATTCATTCATTCATTCATTCATTCATTCAGGTTTTTGAAGCAGGGTTCTTCTGTGTAACAGCTTTAGTTAGCTGTTCTGGAACTAGCTCTGTAGACCAGGCTGGTCTCAAACTCAAGATATCCACCTGCCACTGCCTCTCAAGTGCTTTTAAAGCTGTCCCCCAGCTAGCTTTTGTTTGTTTCTTTTGTTTTTTTTTGTTTTTTGTTTTTTGAGACGGCTTCTCTGTGTAGCTTTGGAGGCTGTCCTGGAACTTGAATTAAAGGCGTGCGCCACCAATGCCCGGCTTAGCTTTTTAAATTTGTAATATTTAAAAAAAATAACCCATTGAGTCCAGTTTGTGTTGCCCATATGCTTCTGGGTATGGGGGCCATCCACTGGAGTGTGGTCAACCTACCAGGGGCCTTACCCTTAAATAAGATGACTCAGTTAGAAGTGTGGGGGCTAGTGAATCTCCTTGCCTAAGTGTTGACTAGCTTGTGCATTCACCACCAGTGGTCTCATCAGATCTAGAAGACACTACACTCTGGCCCTCCTTGACTTTATGTCCCTTCTTGATATAGGTCCCAGTTGTGACTGGGTACTCAATTGACATTTATCCTTATACTCTGTTGTGAGTTTCTGCTTGAAACCACCATCTACTGCACAAAGAAACTTCTTTGAGGTCTGATAGCTGCACTAATCTTTGAATATAGAGAAATTAATTTAAAGGGCAGTTTACCTGAATCTGTAAAGAGGCTGAGTGAGTGATATGTAAAGCCATGTTGCTTACTAGCATAGCTTTAGTGTGATACTAGGTTTCATTATCTGGGATGCCTACCAGACATAGCAGCAGCAATTTAAGTAGGTAGTACATTAAGGTACCATACTTGGTACCTTAGTACCTAGTTAATTGTAATGTGTATTTGGGTAGTTATATCTCAAATAGTATCTTTATTTCCAGAATAAGAAAAATTTATTTTATGTCTAAGACCTTTTGGATGGATGGATAGATATTTATATAGTACCTGATAGGGCATGTGAGTTTATAGAGAATTTTTTCTCCTTCCTTTCTTTCTTCCTTTCTTTCTTCCTTCCTTTCTTCTTTTTTTTTTTTTTTTTTTTTTTTTTTTTTTTTTTTTTTTTTTGAGATGGTGTTCTGTCTGGCCTGGAACTGGGTGCCTCTGCCCCCGCTTTGTGAATTGCTTCAGTTACAACAGTGTCACTATGTAGCTGCTGGATAAATAACCCAACTAGTGTTAATCATTTTTTATATCAGAATGCTTGATGACTTTCTAGCCTCCAGTTACAGTAATTTGAAGTGTGTTACAGGGTTCAGTTGTAGGACTTAAGACTGGGCGATATAAGATGGTTTAAAAAAAAATGGGATTGGGGGGCTGTGCGTGGTGGCGCTCGCCTTTAATCCTAGCACTCAGGAGGCAGAGACAGGCAGATCTCTGTGAGTTCGAGGCAGCCTGGTCTCGAGTGCCAGGATAGGCTCCAAAGCTACAGAGAAACCCTGTCTGGAAAAAAAAAAAAATGGGATTGGGGATACAACTCTGAAGGTAGAGTGCTTTTCTAGAATTCATAAAGGCTTGGATTTGATCCTGGACAGCACACAACCTAGCACTGGGAAGGAAAAGGAAGGAAGAATCTGTTAGAGGTCATCCTTGTCTACCTAACAAGTTTGAATCTAGCCTTGTATTTGAGAGACCTTATCTTTAGAAATCAAACAACAAAAAGCCAAGAGTACTGGGTTCCATTTATAGCACTCACATAATGGCTCACTACCATCTATAACTCCAGTTCCAAGAGATTCTGAGACCATTTTCTGACTTCTGTGGTCACCAAGCATGTAAACAGCCAAAACACTTGTACATACAAAAAATCTTCCCTTCCCCCAACAAAAAAGCAAAACCTAGAAACTAAAAACAAGAAAGAGAACAAGATGGACAAGTATATATATTTACTGGTGTGTTGTGCTGCTACTGAATTGGAGGGAGTGGATAGTGGCTGCATGGTGCATCTCCAGAGTACAAATATCCTGGTGGAAAGATACTCTAATATTATCTGTGTTAACACTGAGAGGTGAGATTTCTACTTGCAAATTGCCAGTGAAGGTTTTTATTATTGATTTTTGGGAGAGGGTTTTACCTCAGTCTCCTAGTGATGGGATTTTAGACACTCAAACCATTTACTTTATCCTTGTGTTGTGTCTGGTGTATAACGGAAGCATGCAAGAGGCTAAGATTCTTGACATGAGTTTTGAAGCCAGTTTGGGCTCTTATGGGACCCTTTCTTAAACACAATCTCTCTCTCTCTCTCTCTCTCTATATATATATAATATATATATATATATATATTATTTTAATCATTGCAGCTGGAAAAATCCATGAAATATTTTACCAGCAATTTAGAAAATACTTAATTGTGTATAACATGTGGACTTAATTAAATTCTCTTAGGTCTGTATAATTTCCATTATTAAATTTCATCATATAGTACCTTGTTCATTCTCACTACTTCCCCTCTGTCTCCTGCTTTTCTCCCTTTCTGGTCTGCTTCCTTCAATGAATCCCCTTTCTTCCTTAATGCCACATGTGTTTATAAATCCTGTAGTGTATATGAGAGAAATGTAAGCAATTGAGATAAATGTTATCGTGACAGTTTTTACTACAGGTGCTGCTTTTTACTATAGTAATGATTTTGGAGAGTTTATGTGGACAGGAGAGAGGTTATGTATAATTGAAGTGCAAGCTAATGAGTAAAAGGATTTACTTGGGTTGGGGTTGGTAGAGAAGGCCTGAGAAACACTTCAGTAGCACAGTGAAGAAAATATGGCTAGTTGTAACAGCATTTTATGGAAATAAGTAGAAGATAAACAAATGCCAGAAGGTAGTTGTTTATAAAACTGCAGTGCTTTCTTGCATAGCGTTATTAAACATTTTGAACCTTGGAGTGGGTGATATGACATAAATGGTTAATAATGGAATAGCTTGAATGAAAAGAACAAAGGCCGGAAGAGGGATTACAGCAATTACGTTAAAGATTTTGAAGAAAAAAGATTGTACTTTGGATGAGAAAATCATGGCCTGAAACATTTGGTAGCCTGAGGAAGAGAGTTCACTAGGTGTACTCAAATCCTTCTATAACTAATGTAAGTAACATGGTGTGACTGTCAAATAAGCTAGACTATGTATAGCAGAGGTGTATGTGTCTATGGGTGGATTAATTAGTCTCCTCAATCTCAGTCTGTATTTACCAATATTATATTGTAGATGACACTTTGAAGTGATACTTGAGAGTGCTGGCTTCTTGGAGGTAGGTAGTTTTGCTTGCCATTATTGGAATAGAATGATTAGTCAAACATAAAGAACTGAGCATTATGTGTAGGTATATTAAGAGTTGTCTTTCGTGTAAGGAAACAGATTTTGTTGCAGATTTTTTTTTTTGTCTCAGTATATAGAAAACTTTCTAATTAAATGTTTTAAAATAAAACAGCCTTATAATATGTAGTGGCTTTGAGGTGAGTTATGACTATTTCTGGATAACAATTCAAATCTGAGATTGCTAAATTTGCTTGTGTGTTTTCTCTTGTGTGTGAGAGTACATGCAGGTGGTTATCAGAGTTTTGTCTTATGTATATGAGTGTGTACAGGGTTCAGTAGAGAGAGAGCTAGAGAGTGTATGGGTGTACATGTGCCACAGTGATTGCAGAGGGGTCAGCACATCAAGTGTTGGTTATTTCTACCTTGTTTGGTCAGAACACAACCTCAGGTGTTGATCAGTCCTCTTCTACCTTGTTTGAGACCAGGGTATCTTTGTTCTTTGCTGGTATGTATGCCAGGCATACTGGTCAGTAATTTGCAGGGATTCCTATCTCTGTATGAGGTGCTCGTATTATGATGCTACTGTGTTGATTTTACATGGGTTCTGAGTATGGAGTCTCTGGGCCTTATTCTTGGATGACTAGCACTTTATCCCCTGAGCCATCTCTCTACACTCTGATTAGTGGTCAGAATTATCTTTATTTTGTTCTTGGTCACCTCACTGACATTGGTTTTTAAAAACCTTTTTGAGAATCCATTTTGTTAAATATGAAGGACCTCACATTTTATTCAATTTCATAACCATCATGCTGTACTGAAAAACCCTAACTACCTGAGTGACAGTGTCTCAAAAATTAGGGCCTATCATTAAATGAGAACTTTTCATAAAAATCAGGATGATTCTACTCTTGACTCAGGGTTGTTCAGCAGGAAATGAGGTAGGTATTAAACAAAAATTCTCATCTCCTCCCTTCTGTCCTTTGTAGTCTGTCCACACTGATCTCTTGCCTCAGCCTTCCAAGGGCTAGGATTTCAGGTGGGCATCACTGCACTCAGCTTTTTGTTTAGTCATATATGGGTGAAAAGGTTACAGTTTTATTTAATAAATTTGTCATTCTTCATACCTTTTATTTTTACCCTGTGTTGATCCAGGCATATATATGATGGTGGTTTAGAAGCAAGGACATAGTTTTTCTGTAGATAATGGTAGAAATATTCACTACTTAGTAGCAGTGGTGGGACAGGCCTTTAATCCCAGTACTTGGGAAGGCAGAGGCAGGCGGGTCTCTGATTTTGAGGCCAGCCTGTTCTACAGAGGTAGTTCCAGTATAGCCAGAGCTGTTAAACAGAAGCCCTGTCTTAAATCCAAAAAACAAAACAAAACAAACTGCAGTGTTGGTGACTGAAGAAGTGTTTGCTACTTTACAGATAGGCAGCTTCAAGATTTTTTCTTTTGGAGACAGTGCATCTCTCCATAGCCTTGGCCATCCTGGAACTCATCAAGTAGAGTAGACTAGGGTAACCTACACTCACAGAGATCTACTTGCTCTGCCTCTGGAGTGCCACCATTCCCAGCCCTTAGAATTTCTAATTACTGTTGCCTTGATGGAATTTCTATTTTGTTTCTCCTAGTTTTCTTCTAAGGATTTTGGTTGTTTTCAGTAATAATTTGTTTTGGTATAACTTTTTTCAAGAATTTTTTTAAGTTAGTCCTTTTTTAAAATCTTTGTTTGCTTTGCTTTTGATACATGGTGTCACTGTGTAGCTCTGGCTGGTCTGGAGCTCACTGTGTAGACCCTGCATGCTTCAAAACTCAGTAGAGTTCACCTGACTTCTGGAGTGGTGGAGGTAAAGGCATGTCATCACACTTGGCCTAAATTAGCATTTTGAGTAAATATCTTTAGCCATTTGGAGAGAGACAATAGAAACGAGAATATGAATCAAAAGCTTCTGTTAAACATTTTGTATTTTTCCATTTATTCCTGATACTTAGTTTAAATCAGTACTTAAGAGTTACAGACTAGATGAACAAATTGAAAGCAGTTGTTAATATTAACTAAGGCTGACTATTTAACGCTAGACTATGTGACTAGTAGGAGGTTTCATCCAAAAATACAAAATAAGACATTTTTGGTTTTTCAAGACAGGGTTTCTCTGTGGCTTTGGGGGCTGTCCTGGAACTATCTCTTGTAGACCAGGCTGGTCTCCAGCTCACAGAGATCCGCCTGCCTCTGCCTCCCAAGTGCTGTTGGGATTAAAGTAGGCTTGCACCACTACTTCCTGGCTTGGAAAATAAGACATTGTAGTCTACTAGTCATAGCCTCTTGCAATAATAGTTTCATCATTCATTTAGAAAACAATTTTTTTTTTATTTTTTATTTTTTAAGTTTATAGCAGGCTTTTACACAGAGTTCTAGGATAGCCAGAGCTATACAGAAAACCCCTCTATTGGAAAGAGGATTTTAGTCTAAATAATAAGCTGTAAATAAGAATGTAAATGCTATATGAGGAAATAAAGTGTATGCCAAGATTTGTCAGCTTCAAAATTTAAAATTACAACACTGTATGTGGGTGTGTATGGGTGTTTCTGCCTACTATGTATGTGAACCATGTGTGTCTGCCATGTATGTTAACTGGCACCTTTGAAGTTCTGAAGAACTAGAGTTACAAATGGCTATGAGCCATTGTGTGGTTGTTGGGAATCTAATCTATGCTCTCTGAAGAGTAACAAGTATAATTAACTGCTCAGACATCTTTCCAGCTTTGAGAAAAAATTGGCAAAAATTGCAACTTTGAAAGTCCTGTGTTTGGTATGAATATGAGAATTAAATGTAAACCTCTAATTGGCTTGATCAAAAATAAAGGCATGAAATTTCTAAACTGTAGATAAAGTGTGTGAACCTGGAGATGAACAAGGTGATGAGGAGTGAACTCCTTGAATTATTGCTGTCCTGTTACACTAGATATCTCCTGTATTGCAAGACTAGACCTCATGTTGGTTTTTTTTTTTTTTTAAATATTTATCATGTGTACAGTGTTTTGCCTACATGTCTGTTTACAGGCACCAGATCTCATTGTAGATGATTGTGAGCCAGCATGTGGTTGCTGGGAATTGAACTCAGGTGGTCTGGAAGAGCAACCAGAACTCTTAACCTCTGAGCCATCTCTCCAGCCCCGCTCATGTTAGTTCTTTATATATGCCATTTGTGAACAAAGTAGATCTTGAGGTCGAGTGTGTGTGTGATTGGTTAATAAAGGTTTATTTCATGCTGGGTGGTCTTGGTGCACATCTTTAATCCCAGCATTTTGGGAGGTAGAGGCAGACAGATTTCTGTGAGTTCAAGGCCATCCTGTTCTATAGAGTGGGTTCCAGGACATTCAAGGCTACACAGAAAAAAAAAAAAAAAAAAAAACATTAGTCCTGCCTTATCATTGTTATTAACATAAGAATTTGAGATTTTTTTAAATGAAAAGATTTATGAACTACAATTCATAAAATCCATTGTTCCCAGACAAGTTGGAAACTTAAGACATCAGTTTGGCCCAGTGTATGCCTTAATCCTAGCACTCAGGAGGTAGAGATAGGTGGATCTTGAGCGTGAAGCTAAACTGGTCTACAGAATGAACTTTAGAATAGCCAGGCATAAACAGAAAGACCCTGTCTCAAACCAAATAGGAAAAAAAACCACTTTGTAAATAGTAAAATTAATATAATGTCACTTGATAAGGTTGTATTTTGAAGTGTTCTTCCATACATCACTATTCTATAGTATATGGTTACTTGAATATCACATTTACTTTTTATTTTAGCTTTATAGTTGGCAGTCTACCTTTTTTTTTTTTTTAAAGATTGATTTATTATGTGTATAGCATTCTGCATCTATGCATGCCTACATACCGGAAGAGGGCACGAGATTTCATTATAGATGGCTGTGAGCCTCAATGTGGTTGCTGGGAATTGAACTCAGTACCTCTGGAAGAGCAGCCATTTCTCCAGCCCCAAAAGGAAGCTTTTTTAAAAAACTGAGAATACTTGATACAAAGTATTAAAAAAGTTTTTTTCTAAATAGTTTTATCTTTGCATATGATTGAGAATCTTCTATAATGAGTACATCACAAAATAATTTTAAAATGAGGTATATATAATCTTTTTTCCTCTTTCAGTATAATAATCATGAAATTCGTTCCGGAAAGCACATTGGTGTCTGCATCTCAGTTGCCAACAATAGGCTTTTTGTGGGCTCTATTCCTAAGAGTAAAACCAAGGAACAGATTCTTGAAGAATTTAGTAAAGTGACAGGTAAGTTGGACTTAATTGGCTGGAGGTACAACTTAATCAGTAATGGAGAGAATAACTTTTTTGTCAAGTGTTCTAAACATTGAAAATCCAATTTGTTAGCTAAGAATCTCTACCTCAGCTTTATGAGGCAGGTAACCTTATTATTACTAAGCCAGACAGTGGTGGTACACGCCTTTAATCCCAGCACTTGTGTGTGGGGGGGCAGAGGTAGGCGCATCTCTGTGAGATGGATGCCAGCCTGGTCTACAGTGTAAGTTCAAGGACAGTCTCCAAAGGTACACATAGAAACCCTGTCTCAAAATAAAAAGATAAACAGGACAGATGGTGATGGTGCACACCTTTAATCCCAGCACTCAGGAAGCAGGACAGGCAGATCTCTTGAGTTCTATGACAGCCAGGGATACAAAGAAAAACCCTGTGTGTAAGGTGGCTGGATAAGTAAACATTTGAATTGGAGAGATGGCAGTTAAGATCATTGGCAGCCTCAGAGGACCGGAGTTAGATTAGTAGCACTCACTTGATAGTTCTCAACCATCAGTTTTAGTTGACTTGACACACTTTGCTGGCCTCTGGGCACTAGGGCACAGACATACACAAGCAAATAAATTCATACACAAACAAATTTAAAGAAAAAAAGCAGGTGTATGGAGAGGTTTCGAGGGTTATTTCCTGGCAGTTAAGTTAATTTAGGAATGAATATATAGGGCTTGGGATAGGGGATAGAGTTTTTAGCTATCATTTACAAAGCCTTAAAACCTGATGTTAGTACATACACACCTGTCATTGCAGTGCTTGGCAATGATAAGCCATCTTAGCTTTATAGTTGGCGGTCTACCTTTTTGGCGGAGGGAGGAATTTCAGCAAGTGTATTTGAGGCCATTCTTTGCTCCATGAGACCTTGTCTTAAAAAGACAATAAGACAAAACTAAACATGGAAATACATCTGCAATTTGAAATCAGTCTGTGAAATTATTGCACATCCCTTCCTTGCTTTGTATTTATTTCCCATCTCTTCCTTGTTTTGTGTTTATTTCCACACTTTAGCTGTTATTTGCCTGCATGTATGTCTGTGAAGTTGTAAGACTCCTGGAACTGGAGTTACAGGCAGTTGCGAGGTGCTTTGTGGGTGCTCTGAATTGAACACCTGGCCTTTGGAAGAACAGCCAGTGCTTTTAACCACTGAGCCATCTCTCCAGCCCCCTAGTGGTTTTTAATTCTTAGATATGAATGAAGCCTTTTCACCTGTGTTAAAGGAACAAGTGTTAAAAGCAGAGACATATTGTTAACATGGTACTTTTGTTTTTTTTAACATTAATCTACCTACAGTGTTGAGAAAATTATCTTTCTGTTAACAGTCTGTAGAAACATAGAAAAGTGTTCTGCATTAACAGTATTTACTATTTTCCTTTGAAGAATGCCATTGTTATTTGAGAACAGAAAAAGATGCCATTTAAACCAATTTCAGAGATGGTAAAATATGAATAAAAAAAAAGCAAAAGGGTGGTGGATGTAGCTCAACCTAGGTAAGATTTTTACTTAGGCTGAAGACCAGGGGTCTTCACGTGACCATTCCCTCCCAAATAGAATTTTAATGCAATGAATTAATTTAATCATGTTTGACAAAGAGATAGCATTTTTTTAGATGAGCAGACGAATTTTATTTGTCTTATACCTTAGTGGAATCAAAATGGTTCCCATGGCTAGTTAAGTAGTTTGCTTTTGTTGGGTTTTCTGGGCTAGAAAGCTAGGGTAGGGTTGGGTTGATTTGGAAAATTAATAATTTTTTTTTGTGGGGGAGAGTATGTCTCTTGCTTTTGTTTTTTGTTTTTATAGAGACAGGATTTCTTTGTACCAGCCCTGGCTGTCCTGAACACACTCTGTAGAGCAGGCTGGCTTTGAACTCACAGAGATCTGCCTGCCTCTCTGCTGGGATTAAAGGCATGTACCACCACCACCTGGCTTTTGCTTCTTTAAAAGATAATTGCTGTTAGTAAAAGTTTGTATTTTTCATGTTTTATTTAAAGAGTAGCTTATTAAACACAAATTAATTGCTAGTTAACCTACTTTTCTGGGATGTTTGTTTAATTTCAGAGGGTCTCACAGATGTCATTTTATATCACCAACCGGATGACAAGAAAAAAAATAGAGGCTTTTGCTTTCTTGAATATGAAGATCACAAAACAGCTGCACAGGCAAGGCGTAGGTTAATGAGTGGTAAAGTCAAAGTCTGGGGAAATGTTGGAACTGTTGAATGGGCTGATCCCATAGAAGATCCTGATCCTGAAGTTATGGCAAAGGTAATTACAGTAAAGTAAAACAATTTTTATTGGGTTAATAAGAGGAGCATAAGAAAAAACTTAGTAAATGAATTGTTTGCATTGTTTTAAATGTTTTTGAAGGTAAAAAGTTTACTAAGCAATTAGTTATACACTAAAAAATGTGAGTGCACGGAAGGTATTCTAGAGCACTTTCTTTTGAATATTTGAGGGTGATGTAATTAATTTTATTTTATTTTTTTATGAGTCATACCCTGTAACAAAACAAAGGAAAAAAATCAAATAAATGAATTATTATTATTTTTTTTTTTTTCAGCAAACAGTTGAGGGTTAACTCTTGAGGTAACTCTTGAGTGCAGTTTGGATATTCTGTCTTGTCTTTTAGGAATCCCTTTAATAGTTAAAAGGTCATGTTTGCTTAAATCTATAGAAGGCAGTTTTAACTATTGGGAGTGCTGACTACTATTGAACAATTATATTTTGAGAAATTTTCAGGAGGAGGGAGTTAGATGTTCCTGGAAATTGAACCCAGGATCTCATGTGTGATGTGTCAGCAAGCTTTTTTATTTTTTAATTTTATTATGTATACAGTGTTCTGTCTGCATGTATGCCTGCAGGTCAGAAGAGAGCACCATTATTGATGGTTGTGAGGCACCATGTGATTTCTGGGAATTGAACTCAGGATCTTTGGAAGAGCAGGCAGTGCTTTTAACTGTTGAGCCATCTGTCCAGCACAACTCCCAGGATGTTACTAGTATTTTAAAGCACTTTATCCAACATTTCAAAAGCAGTCTTAGGTTTCGATAATCACCATTATAGTATCCCAGAAATTATATTACTGTGCTTTGATTATCTCTATCCCTCAAATCTTGACAGCCCTTCTTCCCTTTTACCATTTCAGAATGTCACATGATTGGTATCATGCCTATATAGATTTCTGAGAGTCCGTGGCAACATTTTAAATGTCCTCTTTTTGTGAATTTTATGTCCTGGCTATCCTGGAAGTCCTTTAGATTCCCCTGCCCCTGCATCCCAGATTCCCCTGCCCCTGCCCCTGCCCCTGCCTCCTGAGTAGTTGGAATGCTGGGATTGAAGGCATGCAACACCACTCCCTGACTTATAGCTAAAAATTCTGCTTTGTTTGTACATTCATATATTGAAGGGATATCTTTTTACTGTTTGGGGGGAGTTATGAATAAAGCTGTTAGAAGCATCTGGATGCAAGTTTTTGTAGGAACATAAAACTTAACAACTCTTCAGTAAATATAAATAGGGAGTAATAACACAAGATTATAAGATAAGAATATGGTTAGTTTTATAAGGAACCGCCTTAAACACAGGGGCTGCATCAGTTTACACCCCAGTTTTTGTGAATGAAAGTTTATTTCTTCCTAATCCTCAGGTTTGAAGCTTTAAAGTGTTGTAATCCCAACATGTTTCTAGGTTGTTTTTGTTTGTTTTCAATACAGAGTTTCTCTGTGTAATAATAGCTCTGGCTGTCCTGGAACTAAGAGATCCTCCTCCCTCTGTCTCCTGTGTTCTGGGGTTTAAGTAAGGTGTGTAGTGTACTTCAGCTTTAGCTTGCTTATCTGTTAATAATTGAACACATTTTTCGTGGTAGAACTTGGTTTGGTAATACCTTTATTATTGTTTCGGTTTTTACTTTTATCAGCAATTTCACTCTTTGGCATTTACCCACAGGAAATTAAAACTATATATACTTACTGGTTGTGTTTCAAGTTAACTTTGTAGGATGGGGTGGTTGCTTTTGGAAATTGAATTCTGGAAAATTTGCTTTTTTATTTCAGGTAAAAGTGCTGTTTGTACGCAACCTTGCCAATACTGTAACAGAAGAAATTTTAGAAAAGTCATTTAGTCAGTTTGGGAAACTGGAACGAGTGAAGAAACTAAAAGATTATGCTTTCATTCATTTTGATGAGCGAGATGGTGCAGTCAAGGTAAAAAAGTGGTAGAAATTTCATAGGCATCTAAAGAGACCAATATTTTATAGTCTTAAAATCCCATGCTTAATAAATTTGATGCAAAGTTCAAGTTATGAAATTTAGTCAAGCAAACCATTTAAGTAAAAATAGCATCGAGGAAGATCTTTAATTATATTGCAACCATGTTTTATCTAATTTTGACAGAGGTTTCTAGAGTTAATGTTAAATATTTTTCAAGTTTTAAACTAAAATTATTTTGAAAGCAGTTTTATGTTGACCATTGTCTTGCTTTTTAAAGGCTATGGAAGAAATGAATGGTAAAGACTTGGAGGGAGAAAATATTGAAATTGTTTTTGCTAAGCCCCCGGATCAGAAGAGGAAAGAAAGAAAAGCTCAGAGGCAAGCAGCAAAGAATCAAATGTGAGTAAAATTTGTATACTTTAAAGAAAATTATATGTATATAACTGTGGTAGAATTTGTTTTACTGAAACATGAAATCTGTGAACTACCTACCTTAAAAACAACTTGAATTTATAAGTGGGTAATACAGAAATGGCAAGTATCTAAATGTTTACTAAGGTCTTGCTGTTCATATTTTCATGGTAATTCTGTAATAAAAGTAATGAGGTTTTCATATTTTAGAAGACAATTTAGTTATTAAAGTAATGATAGTATCAAATTATTCTAGATTGGGATTAGAGAAGTTGTATTTGTGGTTTGATGAAAGCAATAACATGTATTTGAAAATCCTCTGCATCTCAGTCTTTTACTTAGTTTAAGATGAGGAAACTCTGGAGGCACAGATGTTTGTTACACAGTAAGTAGAGTAGAGATGGCATTGAAATGAGGCAGTGTTTAGGGCTCCATAATTTCTGTGCTTAATTACTTTCACTGTGACTTCTTTGTCTTTTACTGACAGTTTTTATTTTTCATTGGAGGACATTTAACAACATCCCCAGCATTTCTAGATAGCAGTACTATCCACTTACGTCAACCAACTGTTCCCAGTTGTAGTGATTAGAACGGAAACATTATGGTGAGAATTTTTTTAAGTCAGAAAAAGACAATTTACTAATCATTGTGCTATAATAAAAATCATAGTTCATCAAGCCAGGCAGTGTTGGCACACACATTACTCCCAGCCTATGGGAGGCCGAGGCAGGCAGATCTCTTGTTCTTCGAAACAGGGTTTCTTTGTAGCTTTGGAGCCTATCCTGGCACTTGCTCTGGAGACCAGGCTGGCCTCGAACTCACAGAGATCCGTCTGCCTCTGCCTCCCAAGTGCTGGGATTAAAGGCGTGCGCCACCAATGCCCGGCAGATCTCTGAGTTCTAAATTGGGATAGAGAAGTTGTATTTTGATTTGATAAAAGCAATAATATACATTATGCTTTCATTCATTTTGATGGGCTAAATGCTGCTGTCAAGTGGTAGAAATTTCATAGGCATCTAAATTAGAGCAACATTCTCCGTTATCCTTTCTCTTGCCTTGCTATTGGTCATTCGGATCTTTATTATTAGACCAATCAGGTGTTGTAGACAGGCACAATTAACACAGCTTCATAGAGTTAAACGCAACCAACGTATCTTTGCATTATTAAATACTCTACAGCATAAACAAATTAACACATTTTTAATATTCTACAAAAAAACCTTTTGTATTAGAATAGTGTTTTTTTAATCTCTCCATTGTTGGATTAGGGGAGAGCTGTGCCTTTATGAATTGAGTGTACAAAGGGAAATTATTTCTGGAGTTTAACCAAATATGTAAGTTGTTAGCTGCCAAGTTTGGCAACCAAGTTCTGACCTAGGAATTCCATCCACATGGTGAAATGAGAATTAGAAACATATCTCAAAAGTTATTCTTTGACTTCTACCATGGCGTAGTCAGACCTCTTATCCCGAAATAAATAAGTAAATAAATGAACAAAGTAAATTATTTTACAGGTAAAAATTGCTTTATGTTTTTTGGAATTATTGTAGAGCTCAGGTCAGTAATATGCTTCTTAACGTTTTAAGTAATAATACTACTAAGTGAGAAATACTCTAGTGTTAGAATAAATCAGACCACTGAAGAGTTTTAACATTTTTTTTAAAAGGGATTTACTTCTTGTTTATGATATATCTGAGTGTATGTAAATTGTATGCAAACAAGGCCCAGTGAATGACAGAAAATAGGGTGTTGGATCCCCTTAAACCAGCGTTAGAAGCTGTTCTAAGTTACCTTGTCTGTGCTGAGAATCCAGCCAGTTCTTCTGCAAGAGCAGCAAATTCCCTTAACCCGACCTATCTCTCCAGTCCCCACGCCTTTGAAGCTAAAATTTTATGCTTTCATTGTTCAGAGGCATTTTTTTTTCCCTAATGAAATATCTGTTTGGGTAAAATAGTAAGCAATACTACTGATTTTGGTTTACCAGCCAAACTTAACTTAGAAGGGCATCATATGTAGTATCTTTACTCTTAGTAGTAAGAAGCTGAGTATTTTTTTTTAATTTTTTTTTTTTTAAATTAGAAAAAAAAGCCTGCTTCACATGTCATTCCCTGCTCTCTCTCCCTCTTTTATTCTCCCCCACCCCATACCCTTCCTTCCAGGGAGGGTGAGGCCCTCCATGGGGTATCCCCAAAGTCTGTCATATCCTCTGGGGCAGGGCCTAGGGCCTCAAAGATGAGTATTTGTGTTTATGTGTGGTGAAAAATGTCAGAATGATGATGTGGCTTCTTCTATTGTTTTCTTTTTAAGGGTGCATTTCTGTTACAGATTGTTGCTCTCTTGTTTGTAACATTACTTTTATTCTACAGTGCCATGATGTTACTTGTTAGGGTTAAAGGAGCAAACTTGCTCTTCCAGCGTTCCTGAGTTCAATTCCCAGCAACCACATGATGGCTTACAACCATCTGCAATGAGATCAGCTACCTTCTGCTGGTGTGCAGGAAGAATACTGTATACTCAATAAATAAGCCATTTATTTATTTATTTATTTATATTTGTCTTTAGGCCATTTTGCTAAAAAAAAAAGTTCGTCATTTGCTTGTCCTTTATTTGGCATTTCTATTTTATATCATGTGGTCTGTGGTAAAGGAGTTGTAATTCAGAGTGACAAATTTTAAAGCCTAAGAAGTTTGTAAAAAATCTGTTATAGGAATTGTGAAATCATGAAGGATAAATAGAGATTTCTGAATTATTGGGATGTCTGCTTTTATCCTGGTCCTGCTTATTCCTGCTAAGAACTTAACATAGTGCTAATAATTCCATTTTAAAGACTTGAGTTGCTACAAATAAATGCCTACATGCTAGATCACCAATTTGATTTCTACTCTAATCACCGTCTTTTTTCTTTTTACTAGGTATGATGATTACTACTATTATGGTCCACCTCATATGCCTCCCCCAACAAGAGGTCGAGGGCGTGGAGGTAGAGGTGGCTATGGATATCCTCCAGATTATTATGGATATGAAGATTATTATGATTATTATGGTTATGATTACCATAACTATCGTGGTGGATATGAAGATCCATACTATGGTTATGAAGATTTTCAAGTTGGAGCTAGAGGAAGGGGTGGTAGAGGAGCAAGGGGTGCTGCTCCATCAAGAGGTCGTGGGGCTGCTCCTCCCCGTGGTAGAGCCGGTTATTCACAGAGAGGAGGCCCTGGATCAGCAAGAGGCGTTCGTGGTGCGAGAGGAGGCGCCCAACAACAAAGAGGCCGCGGGGTACGTGGTGCAAGGGGTGGCCGCGGTGGAAATGTAGGAGGAAAGCGCAAAGCTGATGGGTACAACCAGCCAGATTCCAAGCGGCGCCAGACCAATAATCAGAACTGGGGCTCCCAACCCATTGCTCAGCAACCGCTCCAAGGTGGTGATCATTCTGGTAACTATGGTTACAAAACTGAAAACCAGGAGTTTTATCAGGATACTTTTGGGCAACAGTGGAAGTAGAAACAATAGGGAATCTGTAAAATTGGAGACTGATAGATTGGCCAGAAACTGGCCCTAAATCTAAACAGGTGCAGTTATAATTTGAGACATCTGGCAAGATTTTCCCTTTATGTATATATTTTAACAATCCAATCCGCTTGGACATGAACAAAGCCACACTTATGTTTCTGGCGAACTGATTTTATTTTTACTTTTATTTTTTTCCAATAATGGTATTCTTAGTTAAGAGAAAAATGAGTTGGCATTCCTGATTGAGAATTTGGCTCATTTGGCTGTAGTACATACAATGTTTCTGGGTAGTGTTTAGATTTGGTGTCTTGAAAGGTAGTTGATTAAAAACCAAGTATGTCTTTAATATCTTGTATCAGAACAACTATTTGTATGTTACCAACTTAAATTGCTAGAATAAGGTAAATTGGTACACAACTGCTATTTTTAATTTAGAACTTTGACCTAATTGGGTTTTCAAAACCATTTGGCTACTTGTATTCTTTATGCTGTTGTTAATTTCAATAAAAAATTCACACCTAAATGTATACTTACTAAAACTGTGTTTACAATTCGTTTTTCACAAAATTTCCTGCAAATTTGGTTGAAATTCTCTAGCATGTCAAGGCCAATTAAAGGGTTTGGGCCTTGTTAGTCCTTGTGTGGAATATGTCTGCACATTACACAACACTGACTTGTTGCAGTTTTCTGCTTCTGGGTTAAAGTGCTATTATACAACAGACTTCTTGTTCTCAACCAAAATTTATAATTAGTATGTGTAGTAAGTTTAAGTTGGTAAGTATTTTTATAACTCTTAACTTCATGATAAAGTATTACAAGGACAATTACAGGTAGTTTCAAACAGTTGTAGGATACACTTAACACTAGTTGTTTCAAGTTTTTTCTAACTTAATCTAAAAATCAATTGAGTATTGCCCTTTTGATTATTTTGTGCAGCATGACTCAGCAAAGAAACAACTAATGTGATATTGGGAATAATGTGAGTGCTTAATTTATGAGATGCATTTTCTTTTAAGTCATTGTGCTTCCCTCTTAATTAAAAGGAAAATAACTTTTAATTAGTAAATACTGAAAGCTTAAATTTACTTCACAAAGATCTCATAGCATGGCTTGTTGCCATTTGTATTTGAGATTGGTTATATGGTCTATAACAGTAGTGATGGGAAAATTAAGTTTTTTTGGTTTTTTTGTTTGTTTTTTTCAGAGGTGGGGATAGGTGTGAGGTAAAAAGTGAACCTGCAACTCTCCCTAAATTTAGAAATTTATATTTTGACAAGCTACGTGAGATAGATACTAAAAAAAAAAAGTAAAACATTGAATTCTAAATTACTAGATAAAAAATCTAAGATGTTTGCTTGTAGATATTTTATGATTACTTCATGTCTTAAAAATGGGAATTGTTATAAATTTATAGGGGCAAGTCCCTTAAGCTATAACTTGATAGGTTTTTCTTTAGTTATGTAGAATAGTTTTAAATAAAATCAGTTTGTAAAAAAAAGTGGGCTTCTCATACCTTAGTCAGATTACACCCCCACATCACCAAAAATCAAACCCAAGATTGAACTGAAAGCAAGTGAGAACCAAGCAAAAATTTCATTATTCTAAAGGCAACTTGTTGGATAGATTTTATGTAAGACTTAGGGTATTAAAGCTTTCTTATTTTTTAATGTTATCATTATTATGTACACATAATTAATTTAAAATGATTTATCTAACTGATTCCTTTTGTTACCTGGCTAGCAGGGAAAAGGGGTCGAGGCCGGTCCTGACCTGTTACAATGAAGACTGACTTTCTAAGTGGGATTACACCAGAAGCTTGCAGTGGAGTAATGGTAAGGAAAATCAAGCAACCTTAAATATCTCGGCTGTATAGGAGCATATTCTATTGCAGAAGACCTTCCTATGAAGATCATGGAATCAAATACGGGACATTGAACTAATACTTGGACTTTGATATGAATTTCTTTAACAATTTTCTCTGCAGTGCAAGTTATTAAACTAAAGCTACTCTATTTTCCAAATGTGTTCCAACAAAAATTCTTCATAACTTCTAGCATGGTATCTTAATAAAGAATAAAGTTCTTCTCTTTAAAAAATCTGCTCTAAGTAGATTTTTCCCCTCTTTTTTTTTTATATTAAGGATCTCAGCAGTGGTATTCTGAAATATTCTCTTGAATTTGTGCATTTAAATTTTATTGCAGTGATATAGATGAATGCCACTGTTGGTACCCTTAAATTTAATTTCTGCTCACCAAGGTTAATCATGATTGTCTATATCTTTTTTATAGTAATCACTTTTGAATTGTGTTCAGATGCAGTTTCAGGTGTAATCATCAGAGCTGGTTAGTCAGGCATTCCAGATAGTGGTTCTTTTCAGAACCTTTTTTAAAGGGTTGGTTAACTACCTCAGTAGCAGAGGATTGAACTATACCCTGTCTGTACTGTACATAGAAAATCTTTGTAGATAAAAGCAAGGCTTGTTAAAATATGATATGAGGGTAAGATTTTAATAAACCAAATGTAACATTCTTAGTTGCCTTTAGTTTCAGAGGCTTGTAAGACTTCCTCATGACCATCATAACAGGCCTTGCTTTTGTCGTATTTTGTGGCTGAAAAAGCAGCCTTGCTTCTTCAGATATTGTAGTTATTTGGATGTATAATAGTTTAGCAAGATGTTACTTTTGTAAGACATCAGATGTTCAAAAAGTGCATCCGAACTTGTACTAAATACTGCAGTGTCCCTTTATAAAAAGTCAGACTAAAACTGACAGTTGTACAGCAAAGCCTGACATTTGGATATTTTGAAGTTTTTTCATAAATCATAGAAATTAGTATATGGCTGTAGTTTAGCTTTTTAGGTAAAAGGTATGTTTCATTAGTGCATTTGTTACTGCTGATCACTATAAAAATGTGAATCAGCTTTCCATTTCTTATGCAGGTCATGATAACTTGTAGAGTAGAGTACAATCATTTGTGCTATGTTTTTAATTTTCTAAAGCACCTTGATGACAGTGAGTGTTCAGTGGTGAAGCATCCTCTATTGAATCACCCTCAAAAATTTTTTTGCCAAGTCCTAAGTTGATAGCTTAAAGTCAAGTAAAATTATAGTTTCAAGTAGGACTTGGTATAAAGAAATACCTTCTCCCCTTCCCCAAAGGGATACTGCAGTTATATCACATACCCAATAGGCACCACGATGAAGATCAGAGCTTATACCTAATTAAGGTTTTATACACACCAGTTCCCCAGTAAATGCAAATTTAACAAGAAAATTAGACATGTCATATGTTCAAAATGCTCATGGCAAACAATCATTTTGCATTCCTGCAAATAAAATTGTTTTATACTGTAAGCTGGAGGCGAGTGTAACTTATTTTTGTAATAAAGTTTTTATTTTTTTTATGTGTCATTAATATAAATGTGTGTTAGTATAGAAAATCTTCTGGTTTAAAAAACTTAGAGTTGCACACATTTCAGTATGTTCATTTGTACTTACATAATTTTAGAATAGTGGTTGCCAATAGCCTGTATGTTTCCCATTAATTGTTTTTTTTTTTCTTTCTTTTTTGTTACTTTAATAAACCATTTTAGTATGTTGTATGTCAGTTACTGGGATAGCTGGGGCATAGAGTGTAATTTAAAATTTGTCAATAAGTATTCATTGGAATATTTGTAAATGTGCCTTGCCGGTTGTTGAAACTTACCTACAAAATGAGTATGGGGTGACAAAAATTTGTTCCTGGTGCTTACTGAAACTTTCTTCCACTGATTTTTATATATTACCCTGTGCTTTTTAAAAGTACATCTCTGAAATCTTAGTGTAAGTTTGAGGGCTACACAAAACATGTACATTTCATTCTAACATAGTAAGTATACTAGGTCGTGGAAAGTGGGTAAATTAAATGTAGCCTTCAGCAAAATCGATTCTCAGTGTAATCCTTGGTGCTGGCACTTCCCAGGTCCAAGGAGTATAATGATCCCATCTAAGAGGTCATTGCCATGCCTATTGGCACTTAACTGTCATACCATTTTTAACGGACACTGTCAAGGTCTTTTAGTTAATTCCTAGATTATTTGTTGGGAAGCAAGAACAGGTTTGTTTGACTTAACTGCATTGTCAAAGTTGAAAGATGAACACTTTTGTGAGTTCACAAATGTGTTCTTTAAGAAAACATTGAAGTATGGAGCTCTGGGTTTCTAAGACTTGGCTTTTAAGTTGGGGGACATGGGAGGGAAAACTGTTTTAAAAGAAATTGCAGAATTGATTGATGGTTATACTTAAGGGTAATGTAAACAATGGTGATGAAATATAGACTCAAGTGAAAATACTTGACAGTGTTCATTTTAATGACTTTGAATTTAAGCCATTATAATTACTTTTAAAATTAAATATCATTTGCACTGTTCTGATAATGGGTGCAGTTTTTGAGCAATATAATCAGAGCTAAATATGCATGTAGTGATTAGTGATGTGAACAATTAAGTTCTGAGAAGAAATACTAACCGTGGTACTTTCAAACTTAAATTTCTGTAGTGAAATCAGTAACAAACTCTTATCAGAAATCAAGAAAAACAGGCAATGCATATAAACATAATTTTGAATGTTGTGTGGCCTATAAAGCAATAATGCAATTTATATGGAATGTCATGGGATATGAGAAATGGAAATGCAAAAATAACTAATCCTTTAGTAAAAATGTCAACATGTTAAAAGGGGGAATGTTAACTAATGTAGGTTATTGCATTTGTGATTTGTTTATGGGTTCTTGGCTTTGACAGCTTCAAAGAATGGACAGATGACAAGTTAAATTTTGTATATATTGTCAAGGAAAGGGTCTTTAATAGTTAAGTCCCTTCCTAGAGGTAAAACGTATATCCTTAAAAGAATTTTGATTGTTGAAAAGTTACCTAACCAAAACAGACGCAAGATTTTGTTTCTGCAGACTACTTGGCAATCAAAAGTGTTCATAAATTTAGTTTTATCAGTTTTCTAGGAAGTTACTTTGTGACAGAGTTGTGTTAATTATATTCTTCCCAAGCATGTCTTTTGTGCAAGAGTTTTAGTCAATGCAATTGAATCACATGTTAAAAATGGAGAATTGAATTGCACAAAAGGAATCAGATGCTCACGATGGCACTTAATAGCATCATGAGAAACTTACTGATTACTGCAGAACTTTTACTATTTGATGCAAATCTGATTAAACAAAAGTATAAACATTTTCTCATGATTAGGAATGATACAAATGGATTAATGGAGAGATCTGGGCTATAGAATTGTATATAAGATATTTGAAAAGATGTATTTAGTATTAGGATGAACATCATCTACATGGGAAAATTAACTTTAGTACAGCTTTTTTAAAATTACTTGGTCAGAAACAGCATCATGTTATGATGACTATTTCTTGGAGAAATTAAAATATAGAAGGGCTTCATGCATTAAAAAAGGTAGCTAATCCTAGAGTAAATGGTTGCTCAGGTTTCTAAAAACTCTATTAATACCCTCCAAGACTGTTTTCTCCCCACTTATACATAACATAAACAGGAATTCAGTGATGGGTATAAAGTTAATGAATAAATAACTTACTTAAACAATACATGGAACAGACTTCTTGGGGTGATTTTTATGGTGTAGTATTTACTTAGTCTTACCACTCAATAGGGCATGCCACTAAGATGCTAATTATGACCCAAGGCTCACACAGGCAGTTTTTAAAAACTGAGCCAATGTATAGATGGACTTTTGGAGTCTGTCACTTTTTAAAAGTTCTTAAAACATAAACCATATTAGCACCACAGTCTGCCTTCAACAGTGTACCTAAAATGCTTTTCAGGACCAGAAGAATTCAGTTGGGCAACCTTTTTTACAAATGCAAATCAGTATTACTCTGGGTCAAAGATTAAGTTTTTAATATTAACAGTAGTCTGGTAAACATTTAGAAGTCTGACATTGAGAAACAAAAGCTTGTACCTGAGTATTTTAATTAAAAAAATTAGATTTTAGCTTATTTAAATTCTTTTTACATTTATTTATCCATAGAATTTATATTTATTTCATTCCTTTCGTCTCACTGAAAGCTGTCTGCAGGCTTCTTGATTTGGATTAGATGTGTGAAGTACTGTCTTTCGCCAAAAACCTCAAATTACCTGTTTTTTTCCCCAACTTAGTGGGTTTGTGCTTGTTTGGAGATCAGTTCAAAAACTATCTGTACTATCTGTACTGCCTCTGATGTTAAGATTTTATGTATAGCATAAGGAAGCTAGCTCTGACTATATTTTCCTAAGAATAAAGACCTATTTTTGTAGCATGTCTTAGGATCTCCAGGAGTCCAAGAATTATTGTGAGTGTCCTCCATTTCATGATTTTTCACTCAACAGCTTTTTAATAGACACTTGGAATCTTTAGAGCTTTGTCGCCTTTTGATCATGCATACATTCAAAGTAACTAGGAAATGGTAAAAACAAATTCCCCGAATACCTCTGATTGCAAGCCACATGCCTGGAAGATGTATAGAATAAATGTTTTGGGATGGTCTTCATTTAATTTTAAGTTTTTGAAATGGTTACATACATGCCAATAGATTTATGAACTCCATGATAATTGTTTTGGGAACATGCTTCACCATGTAGTGTTCTTCTATTCTCCAGTTTTATTTCTGGCAAATAAAATTTCTTTGAAGATTGGAAAATGAGATTGAAGTACCAAATAATTCAGGAGAGGGAAGAAGAAAATGATCTCTTGATAAAATTTGCATTTAGATTACTGCAACTCAGTTTATGTGAATGAACTCTGCTCCATTGCATATTAAAGTCAGTGGCCACATTCAGGACTTGTAAGTATATTCAGGGTTTTCTGGTTCCTGGTTCCAGGCTACAGTTGGAGGTGGGGCTAGGAAGGAGGTGTAGGGGTGGTTTGAAATACTTCAGGAACCTTGCTATTTGATTTAAATAGCTTCTGATGTAGTTACCCAGGGTTGGTATTTATTGATGAGATTATTATTTCAAGACATATGAATGGGAAAGTCCTGGTAAATCACTTCATAAGCCATTTAGAGATTAGTGTCTTAAATGTCTAAAATGTATTTCTGATACAATAAATTTAGTTGTGATTAAAAACAGGGTCATTATAGAAGTTGCTTTTTAAAATGACTCAGTTTGTATTACCATTTAAACTTGATTTCTGATTTGAGAATTACAAAGGTTACATGTAATTTTCATGTGTTGTCATTCCTTTCTTAAACTATTCTGAAAGCATTGTGATGAAATTTCAGCTTGGAGGGAAGTTGTCAAGTTTTTGCTTTTTCATGGAAAGGGCTCAAAAGGATTTGGACAGACAGGCTATTACTGCAGATTGAGTAAAATAAGACTTGCTAACAGTAATAAGATGGTAGACTTCTATATGGCATCCCACAGAAGTTATTAATGGTGTTAACTTTAAAGTGAGTTGAAATTTGAGTAGTCATGGTATTTATAAAATTACAAAATACTATAATATTTGAAGGGCAGTTTGCTAAGCCTGGAGGCATATATACCATTATTTAAAACCTAAGGAGAGTATTTTTATTGGTTATATAAGAGTTATCTGTACACGGTGGTGCATTGTAAGTCCAGTTAGAAGCTGGAAGATGTAGGAACTCCAATTGTAATTGCTTTACATTATCTACTACGCCATGACAATTTGAAAAGTGTATTCGTTACTTTTTTTGGATGTCCCTCAGGGGACAATAACTAAGAGAAAGCAACTAAGCAATACCATAACATTTATATGTTAGTACATTACACTTTCAACTTCTGTTCTATAGTAAATGAATGAACATGTAGTGTAGTGTAGTTTTAAGAGTTCACTTTTTTCCTCTTGAAATGGTGAAAAGTCACATGTTAGAAAAAATTAAGGACAAATGCAACTCCTTTAGAGTTTGCCATGCCTCCTGGGTTAATGTTCATTTTAATAAAATTACACAAATTTTAGCAGATTTATTGGGTTTATGAAAATCCATTTCGCATTTAGGAGCGTCATGTAAAGGGCACAGGGAAGATACTATGATCAGGTTTGTATGGCTTGCTGCTTCCTGATCAGTTTGCTTAAGTTACATAGTTATGATTTTTTTTTTTTTTCCTTTTAGAATGGAAGCTCCTTGAGGGCAGGGCATCTTTGTATGGTGTTATGCAAGCCAGCTCAAAAACCAATCTTAAGCACTTTTCAGTTAGTAGATAATGATAAACAATATAGCTGGCTTGCTATATTGTTTAATTCATTTTAAATCCTTTGAAATGCTAACTTGAATCTGCCATTCAGGTTATGAAATTCCATGTTTAAATTGTCAATATGATTTTAAGAACTTCTAAATAGCATTGCTTTTAATTGTAGGACCAGATACAGTAAGATTTAGGTGCTTTATGTGTTCTATAAATTTCATACACTTGTGTGAAAGTCACTATTTACGTTTTCCTAATTGGAAATTGGAGGGAAAAAATGCTTAACTCATCCTTGTCAGTGGCCCTCTGAGAATTCAGCCTATCAATTTTCGCTTATGATAGTGTTCAGTTTAAGTGTATGGTGCTACAGAAAACCCTTTGTGTTCATTAATGAAGTAGTGGTACTGAGTTAAAGGCTTTTAGTCATGATATCTATAAAGTTCTTTATGCAGCTGTTTGAATGAGAGGGTAATTAAAGTTTTGAAATCACTGATTTTTAATAATATCTACACTACCACTACTTTTAATTTGGTAAACAATAACTACATCTACATGAATAACCTTTTATTTCTGCCAATTGTTAGGAGGTAAAAGATCATGAAAATAGGCTGTAGTTTTGTCTAAAAATGCTATTCTTGTTGGTAGTTGACAGTTTAGCTTGAATAATACTGTTTTGTTTTATACTGAAGATTGGATTCAGGACCTTACATGAAGCCTTCACTTTGCATCAACCCCTGCTGATAATAACTTAAAACTTATTGGAAGTCACTTAAAATAGCATAGGGTATGAAATATGAAAGTCTTCCCATGTTCCAGTGCACTCGCCACTCCTGTAGTTTTAGTAGTAACGTTTAATCTCTTTGTTTTTGTTTTAGGACAAGGTTTCTTTGTAGCTCTGGCTGCCCTGTAACTCACCTGTGGACCAGGCTGGCCTTAAAATCAGATCCACCTGCTTTCTCTCTCTCTCTCTCTCTCTCTCTCTCTCTCTCTCTCTCTCTCTCTCTCTCTCTCTCTTTCTGGTTTTTCGAGACAGAGTTTCTCTATGTAGCTTTGGAGCCTATCCTGGCATTCGCTCTAGAGACCAGGCTGGCCTTGAACTCACAGAGATCCATCTGCCTCTGCCTCCCGAGTGCTAGGATTAAAGGTGTGCATCACCATTCCTGCTTCTTTTTTTTTTTTTTTTTAAGTTAATTAATAATAACTATTACTACGGCTAAGCACTATTTCATCGTTTTGAAGAATTTGGCTTATGTTACTATGCATTTATCATTATTGCTTGGGAAAACATGTGCCAGGTTTAGAAGCACTGTCAGCACCCAGGGTGAGACAGGATTGAATTGACACCATCCTGGAGCATATGGTGAGACAACAAACGAAACAATAGGTTAAGTAAACAGCATCAAATACATTGCCTTCATCTCCTAATTACTACTAGTTGTGTTACTTATTTTTTCTGTCAGAATTATTGACACTTATACATTAGCCTTGTCTGTAGATTGAAGATAGCAAAACAGTATAGTATGTAATGTACATTTTTACTATGCCAAAAATGGGCCTTTTGAAGGGAAAAGCTAAGACAATGAATTAGCTTACTGTATTATCATTTGTCTGGATAGATGCCATTATTGAAGAACTGTGGCTTGATCCCCCCTCCCCTCACCTCCCCTTGTGTTTTTAGTTACCTTTGTTAAGATAATCTTACTGGGTTCTTCTCATTACTTGCTTAATCATTGTGAGATTCTTTTTATTTTTTATACTGCTGAGTTCTATAGCTTGTGCTTCAGTTCATTTTGAATTTTTCAGGTAGTAACTTGAAAAGCTTCATGATGTTTAAACACTTATGGTGGAAGAAAGCTATTATACCCTTGCTCTTGTTTGATATTTGGGGATCATTTTTTTTTCTCAGAACTTCTGAGATTTTTTTTTTTTTTTTGGTTCCCAAGACATGGTTTCTCTTCCTGTAGTTTGGAGCCTGGACGCTCTAGACCAGACTGGCCTTGAACTCACAGAGATCTACCTGCGTCTGCCTTCCAAGTGCTTGGAATAAAGTAATGCACTACCACCCATGGGCTTAAGAGATATTTTGATGTTTAATTTTAAGTTGTTTTGTTCAGACTACCCAGCCTCTTTCAGGATTCATGTATAGGTCATAATTTAGTCCCCTTGTGCACCCTTTTTTTCTAAGTCTTGACTCCCTCAGTCCGGCTTTTTTTGCTTTCAGTGTCAAGCTTTGAGTTTGTTTCTGAGTGTGTTGACATACATTTATGCACCCCCCACACATCATTTTTCTTTGAGATAGGCTGGTCAAGAACTCAAAGCTCTGCCTGCCTGTCTCTCCCTCCTGATTGCTGGGAATAAATGTTAGTGCCAGGCTTACAGTTTTTTTTATTGGGGGGGGGTAAAGTTTTGTTTATTAAAATAGCATGATTCAGCTCCTAAGCATGAACGTTAAGACACAGGTGCTCTTAATGGGGGCAGTGGTGGCACACGTGCTGAGGGCTGAGACAGGTGGATCTGTGTGAGTTCAACGCCAGCCTGGACTACAAAGTTACACAGGTCCTCTGAAATAAGATAACCAAGATGTAGATTTCAAAGGGGAGCTGCTTGCTTTGTTCTTTATTTTTTGGTTAATTTTTATTTAATGACTCTTCAGTCTTGTGTTTAAGCCTTCTCCTAAGACACATTCACTTTTTATATTTCATTGAATACTTTTCATAATATATAGTGCATAATTTTACATTAAATTAAGTGCACCTTCTTGATCAGTCTTATGTTTTCAGAGTGGTCTCTCTAAATCAGACCACAATAGCTATTCATAGGTTCTCATTAAGACTTAGAACCTATGGTTGGGTTCCTTCTCTTGTGAGGTCACCACCTTGAACTTCTTACAGATGTGTTGTTGATATAGCCTACTCAGCTGTGTACTTCAGGAGTCAAGCATTGATTAATCCTAAGTGGATGAATTTTAACTTGATAACCTAAATTGGAAACTGTCCATATGGTTATTTTTAAGCTTTGAATTTTTTTGTTTGTTGGTTCCTTATTTGTATTTATGAGAATTGATGAAGTCTAGTATCTATCGACTCATAACTAATTGCCAAACTTTGAGAGAGAGAAAAAAAAGACTATTTCTAAGGTTTTATTTCAGATTAGGAGGAGAGGAATAACACAGTATTCACTTTGAGATTGGACATAGACCTTAAAAGTGGTTTTATAACTTGTCACCCCACTTTCCTCCCTTACCAATTTTGCTAGCTAAGCGGTCTTGCCTATTGCATTCCTTGGGAAAAACACTTGTATGTATAGTCTAGTGCAAAGTTTGTAGGAGCTTAAATTCTTAAGCTTTTGCAGGAGAAAATAATTAACTTTGTTAATTTTTTAAAAAAAGATTTATTTATGCAAAATTCTTCCTTCATACCAGAAGATACCAGATCTCATTATGGATGGTTGTGAGCCACCTTGTGGTTGCTGGGAATTGAACTCAGGACCTCTGGGAGAGCAGCCAGTGCTCTTAACCATTGAGCCATCTCTCAGTGTTAGTTAATGCATTTAAATAATTGTTAAGTTGAAGTTTTAAGTTGATTGTGTTTTTAACTTCTTGAGGACTTGGTATTTGAAAGGGTTTGTTGAAGATCTTTGGCAAATAGGTCTCATGTTGAAGTATTAAACCCCCACAGAACTAACCCTAACCCTGAATGGCTCAGTCACTACTACTACCATCAGTTATAGTGTAAGCATTGTTATGGAAGCTTAGCTAATTAGGTTCAAGGAATAACTAAAAGTTTATCGTGTATGTTCTGGTGTGTGTGCATGTATATGTACACAACTGCAAATAGAAGTAACAACTGTTATCCAAGCACCTGGAAATAGAGCTCCTAATTATCTTGATTGTAGGTCATGAGACTTACTAAGAATTCTTGTGTTCATGTGATTTAAAGAAGCCCACATCTAAATGAAATGTTAACTGCCTTTTAGGTTTTTCATTCAGTAAATATTTTTCAGTAAAAATTCCCAAATTAACATTGTTAAAAATTAAAATTTGTGTTTCTTAAAGATGGAGTAGGCTTACCCAAAAGAAAAATATTTTTAGTAAATTCAAAATTTGTTTAAAACAACCCTTAGTAGCAAATCTAAAATTGAAAGACTAATTTTAGGAAAATTGACAATTTTTTTTTTTGTCCTTTTGTGAAGGACATAATGGCCCAGTGTAGCTGGACCTCAATATAATCAGTATGTCCTCAAACTCTTGCTTTTGCTCCTTGCAAGTACTGGGGTTATTGTTGTAAGCTGCTACAGTTGGGATAGTACACAAAAGCTTATTGCATGATGGTCTCTCCGTTCCATTTCAAAGTGCTTCTCCCCATCCTCCAGTGTATTTGTCTTGTTAGAGCTGGTCTAAGAAAGCGCTATATAGGCCACACTGTCCTCAAACTTGTAGCAGTACACTCTGCCTACTAAGTGCTGGGATTATAGACTGCCGTCACCCTTGGCTCAGGGTGCTCTAAGTTGTGTGAAACACTGAGGTAAGAACTCTAAAATACTTTGAAAATTTATTATTAGTTTTTCAAGACAGGGTTTCTCTGTAGCTTTGGAGGCTTTTCTGGAACTCTGTAGATCAGGCTGGCCTGGAATTCAGAGAGCCATCTGCCTCTGCCTTCTGAGTGCTGGGATTAAAGGTGTGTACCACCACCCAGCTGAAAAAAATTTTTTTGGTGTTAAATATTTAAACTGCAAAGTTAGCTTAAGTAGACATTTAAGCATCTGAAATACAGATACAATAAACATTTTTTTATGAAAAGTAGCCGCTTAGTTATTATGAAGTATTTTACTTATTTAAGAAATAAAAGACATTGTTAATATTGTAACACTATAGTGTTAATAGATTATACGAGTGCCTTTTCCTACTTAGAATGTTTTAGTAGGTGAGTTGGTGGATTTTCTATTGTCAGGCAGTTAAATTTTCTGAAGTTAAGAATCACACCTCATTCAATAACAAATTATAGAGGCTAGCTTGTCTATCATAAGTTAAAAATGAATTGATAATTATGAAACCTTCCTGGTGCTAATACTAGATGGTATAGATTTTGGTGGTGGTAGCTTATTTTACCCAGGGAGTATCTATATATACTTGAGCCACCGATTCTGTAAGGTTGTAGTTCTTTGTTCCTTCCTAATGGAGGTTCATCTCTAGACCACAAAAATGTTAAATACGAAAGTGACACTGATGATTGTAGAGTTTCACTGCTGTCCCGAAACCTGGTTTGTAGACCAGGGTGTCCTTGAACCAGCCTGCCTCTTACTCCCAAGTACTGGGATTAAAGGCATGCACCACTACCACCTGACTGAAAATAACTTTTAAGCATTTCTCAAAATTACTGCATTTCTCAGCAGTAGCCTACATTTTAATTAATTATTAAGAAAGACTTGAAGTGTAAAGCAAATCACCTTTTTGTATAGATTTTTATATTTAGATGTTGATATAAAATGATAGGTTGCAGGGAGAAAGGCAATATTAATAAAAGTTAAAGTTGTAAAAAATGAATAAAAATAGCTTATTTGTGAGATGGGAGGGGAGGTACTGGTTTCTAGGTGCAGAGTATGCTATTGTCTTCTTTGTGTGCCCAGTCTTCAAGTGGTTTTTTGTTTAGCCTCAGAATTAAGTAGACACGAGCTATGCATTGTGTCTCTTTTGCCTGTAAACCCACCCCTATAAGACAGGAAGAGTGTGGGATGTTGAAGGATAGATGCTGTCTCTAAAAAAGTACATGTAAGGTAAAGTGGGTCTTAATACTACCTCAGATTCCTGTATAATATAGGATATGCTGGGAGGATGAGAGAAAAGAGGTTTAAATTAAGTGGAAACATTAGGTATTTTATTGCCTAGTGCCTCTTTACATCTGAAAAATTAAGTGAAAATAAAGATAACTGCTGTTGGTGCAAGTATCTTTCCAGAGGCTTTTCCCTATCCTGACCCGTTAAAAATTGCCCCATTACCTGTTGTTTAGGGGGAAAAAACCCCCAACCTATTATAGCCTTTAAATCTTCCCTGTATAATACATTACATCTATGTGTGACTTGTCTCCCTCAATAGATTGTAAGCCTTTGGAGGTCAGAAACTCAACTAAACTCATTGTATCTTTCACCACATCTAGCACAGTGCCTTACACTTACTTGATATTCAATAAACATTAAAATAATGGACATACTATTGAAGTTTGATGTCTATGGGCCTTTAGATGGAGTATCAGTCTCTATAAATACACCTCTAGTACAGTTGCATCATTTGCCAAAAACATGCACATTTGCTGAGCATTGTGGCTCATGCATGTAATCCTAGCACTTGAAGTTTAGGCAGGGTGATTGTGAAATATTCCAGACCACCTGGGCAAATAGTGCTGAGACCATGTTTCAAAAATCTTGTAGTGGCCTTGCACGAAACACAGCTTGTCATAATAGTCCAGCTCACTGTACTAGTACTCAGTCCACATTTATTATGCATCATTATTCAAGTTCTAAATTTTGGCATTAAAAACATTATTCTTTTGCTTTATTTTTTATACTTAGAGTATGAATTCCTTGTGTTCAATAGTCATGTGGTTAGAGGCCACCAAAATAGACTACCTAGAATGGGGGGGGGTGACCTCTCCAGATATTTCATGTTATCTTTATCTAGACCGTGTTCATGTTCTATAATCCAAAACAAGTTTCCTGTATTAAGGTACCAAAATATTTTCATCAGTATTTTTCACCCAGTCTTCACATTTCATTAAATCCATTATAGAGATGAAAATGTAGGTGCTGAAGCAGATTAGTTAAGTTACGAAATACTACATTTCCATAGCTGCACTAGGGTGCTTAAACATTTAATATAAGATTGGAATGACATCTCATGGACACAGTAAATTGAATAGTAGACATTAAGACTAATAAAGGTTAATTTTCTTACCTGAGATTAGTATTCAGTTATTTTATCTGTGGCTTTTGAAGAATCTTTCAGGCAAGGTATTTATTTAGGTTGGTGTGCACCAATTACCATTCTTGAGACATAGTTAAATCCTCAGCCCCAAATACTTTGATGGAAGAATTTCACTTTTCTAATTCTAAACTAACATAGAAAATGCCTAGTTTATTCCAATTGTTCCTGCAAAGAAATTAGAAAGACAAATGTTGGCAAGGTTTCTTTCCCAACAGGACTGAAACATTTTGTTGAAAGTAAATGCTGGCTCTTGGTAAAATTAATTTCAGAATGAGCCTAGGAAGGAAACATTTTAAAGTGACTTAACTAGTTCAAACTGCTTAGATTCACATTAAGCATTTACATAACCTTTTGCAAACTGTGTATGTGTGTATAAAAAGTGGTACTTTGCAGTGCTGGGGATTAAACCCTGCTCATATTTTAGCAAACACTCCCAGCATTGGACTGTAGTCCAATGGTTTTTTGGTTTTTTGATTTGAGATACTGTCTTTGCTATGTGTCGAGGCTGGCCTCAGACTGATCTTCCTGTTTAAGTGCTAGGATTACAGTGGGCTACCATGCCCTTCTAAGAATTTACAGTGTGAAATGTCAAAAGTGAAATTCGTGTTAAGTATTAACTTGAGCCAGTTGGTGGTGGGACACATCTTTAATCCCAGCTCTTGGGAATCACAGGCAGGTGTATCTGCAAGTTCGAGGCCAGCCTGATCTGCAGAGTGTTCCAGGACTTTCACAGAATCCTTTTTTTTTTAAAAAAGTATCCCCTTGAAGCTTTGCATGAGTATATAGTATTTAAAGAATTGTTAATGGTGACAGTGAGATGCATACTTTACCACTGGAACTGTTACTACCATCTACAAAGATAGTGTGTGTTTTGAGTTATTTAATGTCCTTCGGTCCATAAATTGATTCATATCTAATTTTGAAAAGTAGTATGTGTAAATTTAACAATGATATCAATGAAATTTTTATGCTTGGCAGTAATTGGGAAGAAAAGATGGTGCATTTTGAAAAGAAAACAAGTCGCTAAGGAACCACCTTTTCAGAATATTGAGGAAATATTGAAGCTTCACACACATACAGCTTATAAGGACTTTTCCCCTTTTCCTTGGAAGTTTAAGATTGTAGGGAAGAGAGGTGACAGGTTTCATGATGGCACCTGCTAGAATAATAGGACATCCTGGTTTTGCTAGAAGTGCTCCTGAGCCAGGACCTTGTTTGTCCTAGTAATGTGGCTCTACCGTAGTTGAAACTAGAACACTTGCGGTATGAGTATAATGTGTACAGGTTATTTAAGTGCTTTGCACGCTGATTGGGTTTTTCGCAACTACAAAACACTAGCATTAAGGTTTAGAATGAGATTTCTAAAGGGACTACCCAGCTTGCCAACCTGCTTCTGTCCTACGTGAGTTTGTGACCTGGTGAGGTGACTCAGGTTGTTAGTGACACGACTAAGGCATTGGCCTTCTGGCTAGGTGGGCTGTTTCTCTCTCCACTGTCGTAATCCCCAGCTTGATCCCTTATAAAAAGCGGACTAGAAGGCGTCTGTCCTTCCATCCTTTCCCTTAGGCGTGCGTACCAGAATTGGAAAGGGGGGGGGGTAGCAGGGCGCGCTACACGGACTACAATTCCCACAGGGCTCCGGGAGCCGCACTTGCGTGCTGTGCATAGGTAACCTTGCTCCACTCTTCCGTAATCCTGCTAGTCTCGGCGTTCTAGGTTTCCCTGGACTTCCGGATAAGGCCCGTGGGTGGCCGGCCAGAATATCTCCGTCTGAGCACTCCCGGGTCCTCCCGCCGGGCGGCGGCGGTGGACCTACAGCGGCTTTGCGTGTGGTGGGGGCGGTGGCTGCGCAGGCGCGGGGAGGCCTGCGGGGCGGGGCTTGGTGCGGCTGAGGCTGGCTGCGAAGCTGGGTGGTCGGTGGGTGGCTATGTGGATCCGCCGCCGGGCGGTGGGGGTGTCCTCTGCCGCGGCCTCTG
Organism: Cricetulus griseus; assembly: GCF_003668045.3. Classification (NCBI taxonomy): domain Eukaryota; kingdom Metazoa; phylum Chordata; class Mammalia; order Rodentia; family Cricetidae; genus Cricetulus; species Cricetulus griseus. The sequence continues at coordinate 198,357,519 of NC_048597.1, read as the reverse complement.
AGGGCGGCACGTCCTCCGCTGCATGGACCGAGATGGGGTCCTGGATGCGGACGTTCGGGGGGAAGCTGAAGCAGCGGCTGAGGCTGGACGTGGGACGTGAAATCTGCCGCCAGTATCCGCTGTTCTGCTTCCTGCTGCTCTGCCTCAGCGCCGCCTCGTTGCTCCTCAACAGGTACCTGCCGTTGGCCCCGCGGAGGCCGCTCGGGAGCCCGTGGGCTATGCTGGGCTGCGGGCTGCGGGCTGCGGGCGGCAGGCGAGAGCCAACTCTGCACAGTCGCCTCGGGAGCGACGGCCGAGGTCGAGCCCGGATGTGCGGGCGGGCGCCGGCCGGCTGCCGTGGGCCGGGTATCTTCCGAGGTTACCAAGCTCTGAACCTTTCTTTTCTGACCCTTTCTCAAAATGTGGGCCCTTATCACTATTTTTCACAACCGAAATATGTATAGCTACCTCTGTTCGAAATGGTAAAGGCGATGCAGTCACTGGAGGAAGGAGGGTTTAAGGTCCTATCGCTGCGGCAGTCCCAGGCGGAACCCTTCTCTCTAGAAGTAGTACATACACACACGCCTTGGTAGCCACAGTACTTCTCCCAGTTTCCACTGTTGAAAAGATTTTTTTTTTTTGATCCGAAATCAGGAAATAGAATAATACTCATCACATTTCTACAAAGTCCTGTTCTTCCCCGCCTCTCTTTCTCTCTATTTTTAAAGAGTGCAAATATTCTGAGAAGTTAAAATGATTAAATTGAAATTTTGAGGTCCGAATGTCCCGCCCCTGAATCTTGTAGATTTCCTGGAGTAGTGTCGATGCATTGGATAGTAGAAAAGAAGTGTACTTAAAAACATCATGTTTTTTCCTCAGATGTTTTGAAGTAGTTCATCTGCAAGCATAACAGTGGAAAGCATACACAAGGGATTTAACTTAGTATTTTCACTAACGCTAACCATTTCCTGTGATTGTAACAACAGTTGTTTTCACAATGGCTTTATTTGTAGTTTTTGGGTTTAAGTAAATAAACTCGTGATTATTATCTTTTAAAAAAAAGTGTTTGGGTTGTGATGGTGAGGTAAAAATTTCGGAAGAAGTGGGGTCCTTTAACAGTAAACATTGTTAGTTACTACCATTCTGTCCTCTGTAAGAGGTTCCAAGCTAGACTAATAGGTTCAGTTGAAGAAAATGTGAACTACAGGATTTAAGTTTTGTCCTCAACTTTCTTCAACAGGAACTGAGTTAAGTGTAATTCTTCTCCAAGTTGGGACAGCCATGAGTTGAGAGCATATTGAACCAGCATTCTAAGGTCATCAACTTAGGAAGTCATAGCATGTGATCTTATGTTGTTGGTAAATCAAAATGTTGTCTTGTGTGTGTGACTTGCGATCTGTACCAAGTACTTGAACAGAAGGGAAAAAGTACACATACTCTTATATCTGAGTGAAATAGTTTTTGCATATTTTCCCATTTGTTATTGTTGAATCAGCTAAAGTGACTTTAAGTATCATAGTGCTGTCTTATTTGATTATTTTGTGTGAATGGGTGATTTGCCTGCAGGTATGTCTGCTCCCTGTGGATGGCAGTGCTGATGGAGCCCAGAAGAGGGTCTTGGATCCCCTGGAACTGGAGTTAGAGAATGTGGGTGCTAGGAATGGACCCCTCATCCTCTGGAAGAGCAGCCATGTACTTAATCATTGAGCTATCTCTCCAGCCCCCACGATGCTGTCTTTAAATAAATAGTTAGAGAGCCTCTTTCAGGAAAAGTATTAGGGAGGGTACAGAGCAGAGTGAATAATGTGCTTTTTTTATGAATCATGTAATTTTCCTTATGATGTGTACTACTGTGTATGTGAGAGAGAGAGAGAGACAGAGAGAGAGACAGAGAGAGAGACAGAGACAGAGACAGACATAAACATGCATGCTGTGTATGCTTAGATTGTTCATGGAGTGTCATATGAGAAAACATGATCCCTTCTGCCAGTAGGAACTAGTAGGTTTGTGCACTCTTAAGTTTTTCTGTTTTGTTTCTTTTTGAGACAGAGCTTCTCTGTGTAGCCCTGGCTGTCTTCGACTCACTCTATAGACCAGGCTGGCCTTGAACTCACAGAGATCCATCTGCTTCTGCCTCCCGAGTGCTGGGATTAAAGGCGTGTGCCACCACTGCCCAGCTTTAGTTAGAGCTTTTTGAGACTTCTCTACACTGGTTTTTACACTGGCTGTACCAGTTTTCAATCCCACACCAGTGAATGAAGATTCTCTTTTCCCAACAGCTCCTCCAGCATTGTCAGGTGTTTTGCTGATCTTTGCCAAAGTTGTTGTGGTTTGTATTTTCCATTGCTAAGAATGATGAACATGTTTTTAAGATAATTCTTAGCAATTTTTCATTTCCTCTTTTGAGAATTCTTTGTGCAGGTAAAAGGCCCATTTTTGGATAGGTTGTTTATTTTTGGTAAGTTCTTTATATATTTTGGAAATCAATCTCCAGTCAGATGTGTAGCTGGCAAAGATTCTCTCCCATTCGTGGGCTTCATCTTTACCCAGTTGATTGTTTCTTTAGCTGGGTAGGAGCTTTAAATTCCACTTGCCAGTTGTTGGCCTTCACTTCTTGGGCAAATGGAAACCTATTCTGAAAGTTCTTTTCTTTTCTGTTTTTCCTTCCTTCCTTCCTTCCTTCCTTCCTTCCTTCCTTCCTTCCTTCCTTCCTTCCTTCCTTCCTTCCTTCTGGTTTTTCGAGGCAGGGTTTCTCTGTGTAGCTTTGGAGCCTACCCTGGCACTTGCTCTGGAGACCAGGCTGGCCTCGAACTCACAGAGATCCACCTGCCTCTGCCTCTAGTCCATGTTAGGTGGGATTTGCTTGATTGAAGTTCTTGTGTTGATTGAAATCAATACCCGAAGCTCTGGCTGGAGTGTCAGTTGAAATGGAGCAAGTTGGATCCAGAGTAGCCGAGGAGGTGCGGTCCATTTTCTTTCCGGAGCGTCCAGGGATTGTTGTCAGGTCGGTCTTCATTGGCTGTGTGGGACCCAAACATATAAGTGTTAGCAGAGAAATGTTTGCTTGTGTATGTATGCATATCGGGAAAGGCAACCATAGGAAAATAACAATTATGAGTGAGTGTACACCTTGAGAGAAAGAGTCGAGAAGAGACAACAGACAGTCCCCAATTTTTCTCTTATTCTGTATTACATCAATTGGCTTCTTGATATAATACAGAAACTCTTAAAGTTTAGGTAAACAACATGCTTGGATTTTTGAGGAGGAAAGCCAAATCCAACTCTAATTCCAGCATCGAGTTAATTGAATGGGCATTAGGAGACAAAGAGAAATAGGCATAGTGGAAATTGTCCAATGACCATTTTTCTTTTTTTTTGATGATTACATTTACTTCCTTTTACCCATGTAGTGTCTTTTGACTTAATGGAAATAAGTTTTCCTGTGAAAAGAAAAACAAAACACTTCCTTTTCCTTTATGAGGTTTCCATTCAGTTTATGAAATATACCTTGGTAGAAAACCTGTCATTTCTCCTCATCAAGAGGTTTTTCCTTTACAACTCAAATCTTGATCAACTTTGATTTTCCTTTACAACTCAAATCTTGATCAACTTTGATCCCCCAGCCTGTTTTTGGAGCATCTCTTTTAGTGTTCTATTCGATCTCTCAACCACTGCCTGTCCCATAGGATTGTGTAGTATACTGGTCACATGCTTTGTGTTGTAATATTTGAAAAACTGTTCAGATTTAGTGGAGATATATGCTGGACATTGTCAGTTTTTATTTGTGCAGGTATACCCATAACCACCATCACCTCTAGCAGGTGTGTAATAACAGAATCGGCTTTTTCAGAGTTAAGAGCAGTAGCCCATTGGAACCCTGAGAATGTGTCTATAGTATGATGCACATATTTCAAATTTCTAAATCCTGCAAAGTGAAAGACATCCATCTGACAAACCTCGTTTCCCAAATGCCCTCAGGGTTACAGCCTGCTGGCAATGGAGTTTGATTATAAAAAGAACAAGTAGGACAATTTCTCACTATCTCCTTGGCTTGTTGCCAAGTGATGGAGAAGTCCTTTTTCAAACCTTTGCTATTTACATGATGTTTCTTATGAAATGCTGAGGCTTCTAGCACACTTCCAATTAATAAACGATCAATCTCATCATTGCCTTGTGGTAGTGGGCCTGGCAGACCCATATGGGATCTGATATGACTTATATAAAAGGGATTAGTTCTGCTCCTGATAGTGCCCTGCAATTGTATAAACAGTGAAGTTACTTCTGTATTATCAGGAACAAATTCTGCAGTCTGAATGTGTAATACGACCGTCTCTGCACATTGAGAATCTGTAACTATATTGAGAGGCTCTGGAAAATCCATGAGCACCATGAGGATCAAGCATAATTCTTCCTTCTATACAAATGTATATGGTCTTTGAACTACTTTACTTACCTCACCTGCTTTATAACCTGCCTTACCTGATTTGTTGGCATCAGTGTAGAAGGTAATAACTCCAGAAATGGGAGTTTGTCTTACAATACGTGGAAGAATCCAGATTGTCTTTTTATTTAATTCTGTCAGTTTTGGGATAATTGTTGCTAATCGTTCCCAAAAGTCAGTAAGAGCTATTTGCCAGTATTTATTATCCTTCCATAAGGAGGAAATTTCCTCACTAGTTAAAGGTACTATAATTTCTGCTGGATTTTTTCCAGTTAGTTGATGGAGTCTTAATTTGCCCTTTAGAATCAAAACAGAAATCTTTTCTATATATGTCTTTAGCTTTTTATTCTGCTTATGTGGCAGGAATATCTATTCCAATATGGTGTCTTCCCTCTGCATCAGAATCCCAGAAGGTAATAGTCAAAAATTATAATTAGGTTAGTTAGGTTTTCTAGATATACAGAGATGTATTTGAGATGGATATATATTCTTCAAACCTTTCAAAGACCTACAGAAAATACGGCATTTAAATGGTCTAGGGTTTTCATAACAGTGAGACACAACTGCTCCTGACACACCAATTATGTCAGAAAGGAGGATGGGTATCAAAGAAACTCATTATGGAGTTTGCTTTCAACACGGTAAGATGAACCTTTTCGGCAAGAAACTGCTCTTACCTGGACTGTTAGTTGCTATATAAACTGGACATATAGGACCCAAGAAAGTGACTGCTGAACTTACAAAACATGACAGTACTGAAGGGTTCCTGCTTAAATGGAGAAGTGTGCCAGACACACTGTGGCCTATGGGCTGAAGATGGATGCCCCAATGTTACAGAGGAACTTTGGGTGACTGTCCAGGCAGTGAGATGTCTCTGTCAATTCTAGAGTTTATATATTATCCTTCAGTGGTCTTTGATGGAGTTGAAGACAGATGGTTATGGTTATAGTTTTCTTCAGTCATTATAAAAGATGTTACCCTTCTTTTTATTTAGACTGAAAAGAGGAGATGATGGGGGAGGTCCTTCTGTGTATATGATTGTCTTATTGGTTGATAAATAAAGTACTGTTGGCCAATAAGAAAACAAGATAGGTGGGACTAAGAGTCATGGAGGATTCTGGGGAAGGTAGGAGGAAGCTCAGAGTCACCATGTGAGCCTGGGAAACAGGATGCTTGCTGCTGGTATCCAATAAGATAAGTCTTATAAAATATATAGATTTACGATAATTAAGACTGAGCTAGCAGATGAGAAAACCTAGTCATTGGCCAAGTAGCATTTGTACCTAATATAAGTCTCTGTGTGTTACTTGAGACTTTAACATGGCGGTGGGCACAACTTGGGTGGCCTGGCGGAAAGTGCCCACATGGCAGCAGGACTTGGCGGAAAGACTTATTGTTTATTGTCTCCCTCCCTCCCTCCCTCTCTCCCTCTCTTCCCTCCCTGCCCTTCTTCCTTCCCTCTCTTTGTCTCTGTCTGTCTCTGTCCCTCTCTCCCTTCTCTTTGAGACAGGGTTTCTCTGTGTCTTTGAAGCCTGTACTGGAACTTGCTCTGTAGACCAGACTGGCCTCGAACTCACAGAGATCCTTTTGCCTCTGATCCCCCCCCCCCCAAGTGCTGGGACTAAAGGCATGCATGTGCTGCCACCACCACCTAGCTTTATTTCTGATTCTGTCACCTTGGGTCCTATTTTTCTTTGTTTTGGTTAGTAGGGCCAAGGATCTGTCAATCTTGTTTATCTTCCCAAAGAACCAGCTCTTAGGTTTGTTGACTCTTTGTATTGTTTTTTGTTTCTATGTCATGGATTTCTGCTCTGATTTGGAGTACTGTTGTCTATCCTTTTATTCTATGCGGTGTTTATTGTTGAAGCTAAAATGTATTTCTTGTAGACAATACATTTGGTTTCTTGATCTATTCAGTCAGCCTGTGTCTTTTTATTGGGTAATTGAAACCATTGATATTTAACACTGTTATGGGAAAGTGTGTGTTAATTGTGCTCATCATGCTATGTTTGGTGGTGTTTGTGTTCTCCATGATACTTTGTGTTTTAGTATTTATATCTTTTTTTTTTTTCAGTCTTTCTGCCATGATCATTCCTCTCTTCAGCTCAAAATATTTTGTTGTCAGGTCTACAAGGGTGATGAGACAAGGTCAGGGGCCTGAGTGTATGACCAGGGCTAGATTTGGCAGGTTGGGGATGAGGCATGTTAGGAGGCCCATCAGATCCACAGGTTTAGATCCCAGAGAAGGTTGTGGGAGATCTGGCTGGTTGGTGAGGTTGGATGAGGTTCAGAAAGTACCAGGCTAGAACCTGGGGAAGGATGTGGAAGAATTGGTTGGGGAGAGAGGTTGGGTGAGAGTAGAAAGAGCCTGTCTGTGAGTAATGGCAGGTAATGTAGTCCTTTAAATCTTAGAGGGCATGTGTTGGAAGCCTTTATCATTTATTACAGAAGTAGCAATTAATATTGTAGATAGCAAACTTGAATGCTCTCGTTAGGCATGCTGGTGAGATGGCTCTGGTAACATTAGCACTTGATGTTATTATGAGGACCAGAGTTTGGATACCTGCACCAAAAATTGGATGACTTACAAACTCCTGGAATTCTGCTTCCAAGAGCTCTGACATCTTTTTCTGGTGTCTATGGACACTTTACATACATGTGTGCATGTCCTCATTCACATTGTCATGCACATGCATGCACACACTTAAATATTTAAAACGTCTTTGCTTTAAAAACAAAAAACAACACAACAGGGCTTTAGAGGAATTGCTCAGTTGTTGAGTGCTCGTTATCAGTTCAGATCCTAACTCTTCTAACAAGCCAGGCTTAGTTCCATGCCCTTAACCCCAGCACTGAGGTAAAGAGACACAAGAAAATGGCTGGGCTTGCTGCCTGCTAGCCCAGACAAAAAGAACCAAAAAACAAAAAACAAAAAAAAACCCAAATGGAGAGCTTCAGCTTCAGGGAGAGCCCCTGCCTGAAAGTAGTAAGGTAGGACATGATAGAGGAGGACACCTAACCCCCCCCCCCCCAATCCCTGTGTGTGTTGAAGTGTGCATACACTACACTCGAATGCAGACATCCACCCTTAGGGACTGCTTTAAAAACATGGCCACTGTGGCTCTGTGTTGGTGCGTCTCATCCCTGTCCCCAGAGGCACTGGTATCGGATCGTCTCTGCTCCTGTGCCCAAGGAGCTACTGATGATGGCCAGTGTTGATGATGTCTGCACATCAGCCAGGGACTGCACTGCCAATCTGGACAACTTGGCCAAAGCCACCTTTGATGCCATCTCTAATACCTACAGTTACCTGACCCCTGACCTCTGGAAAGAGACTGTTTTCATCAAGTTTCCTTATCAGGAATTCACTATCAATGAAAAAAACCACACCAGAGTCTCTGCTCAAGGGATTTTATACAAGAAAAAGAAGGGCTAGAGAGATGGCTCTGAGGTTGAAAGCACTGACTGCTCTTCCAGAGTCCTGAGTTCAATTCCCTGCAGTAACATGGTGGCTCACAACCATCTATAATGAGATCCAATGCCTTCCTCTGGTGTGTAGGCATACATGCAGACAAAACATTGTGTATATATAATAACAGTAAATAAATAAATCTTAAAAACAAGAAAGTGAAAAATAAAAGTCTGAAAAATAAAAACTGGTTTTCCCAGAAAATGGTGGTGGCACATGCCTAGTCCTAGCACTTGGGAGGCAGAGGCAGGTGGATCTCTAAGTTTGAGGCCAGCCTGGGCTACAGAGTGAGTTCCAGGATAGCCAGTGATACATAGAAGAGCCCTGTCTCAAAAATAACCGCCAAAAACCACAAAAAATAAGTAAGTAAATAAATAAAACATTTTCTATTAACTGCCAATAGACTCTTTTAGAGGTTGGTTTATTTTATTACTTTTTCTAAGAATCAGCTTGCATTTTGTTAAGTTTGCTTGTTGTTGTCCTTTCTATTGGTTTGTTTGTTTGTTTGTTTACAATTTCCTTAGTGTGTTTTTGGAATTTCTTTTTATCCCCTAGCATTTGGAATGCTTAGCTTGTCAGCATTTCCCTTTGCTAATCAGTGCAGCATTTCTCATGGTCAGTACTCTGAGGTTTTGAGCCAGTAGTTCTTGTTGTTGGGGCTGTCCTGTGCATTGTGGGTATTTTTCTAGCTCCTTGATGACAGTAATGCTGTGTTGAGGTTCTTCTCAGAGGGTGATACGGTAAAATTGTCTCTGTACACTGCCAAGTGCTGCCGGGCAGCAAGATCATCCCTGGGTTAGAACTACCAGCTTGATTCCTTTAAAGCTACACATTTCTGGTTTAATACTCTAGGGCTAGAAAGCTTCATCTTAATGTCTTTGTTCTAGTTGATTTTGATTATAACTAGCACTAATGAATATAGAGTTTACTATCATGCATTCTAAGTGTACAGGCCTTTTTTTTTTTTTTAAGAGATGGGGCTCTCACTGTATTTTACAGGCTAGCTCCAAACTCCCCCTCTTGCCTCAGCCTTCCAGGTAACCAAAACCACAGACATGCACCTAGTTGCTGGTTTTATAGTTCTTAAGTTATGTTTTGGAATTCAAAAGCATTCTATTTATTTATTTTATTTTTATTTATGTGCATTGGTGTTTTGCCTGCACGAGGGTGTTGGGTACCTTGGAACTGGAGTTATAGACAATTGTGAACTGCCATGTGGATGCTGAGAATTGAACCTGGGCCTTCTGGAAGAATAGCCAGTGCTGTTAAACACTGAGCCATCTTTCTAGCCCTCAGAAGCACTCTAAAAAAATTACTGTATTTTTTCTAAATTAGGTACCAAATTACATTTGATGACCTGAACAGTCATGAGGCTATTAATGATATTTATTTCTCAGTGATTAATTTTTTACTATTTATATGATTTGTTACAGAAATGTTGAAATATGATGTGAACGCTTCATCAAATATCACTTGGGAATGCTAAAAAATACATGAAACATACTGTAATTATTCATTAATCAAATTTCTGAATTTTGAATGATTTATGGTTGGAATGATTTTGGGGAAGTGGGTTCGGTTGCTACTTACCAAATGTAAGATTCACTTAAGTTTGTTGTTGTTGATGTTGTTTGGATGTAGACTATATTTCTTTAGTTCCATGGGAAGTTTGAATAACGGAATGGATAGAAAAAGGTGAAGTAGAGACTGTAAAGGCTTCAGAGACCTTTTGGAAACACTGTGGAACCATAGTGGTTTTCTGACGGGTGGGTATTGATGTTTAATTAAGAACATTTCATTCATTAATTGTGTACATACACACACATACATACACACACATACACACACATACACACACACACACACACACACACACACACACACACACACACACACACACACGGGGGTGGGGGGGCGGGTAAGCTTTTGGGAGACAGTTCTCTCCTTCACTGTGTGGGTTCCAGGGACCTAACTCGGTCAGACTTGGTAGCAGGCTCCTTTTACCACTGGGCAAGTGGCAATTTTTAGTAATAGGCACACAGTGGCTGTTTCTCAGGTGGAGAATTCAGTGTGTGGCATCAGGTGGTTTCACTGGCTGGGTGGCCTACCTTTTGATTTACATGGTCACTGTCTATAAGATATTAGTATTTCCACATTTTTCCCCCTTAGCTGCTGCATCCCTCAATTCTGAGCTGTAGGTCTCACAGTTTATTTTGCAAGTGGAAAGATATATGGGAAGAATCTGGGATACACATGAAGCCAACCAAGATGCTTCCCTTCTCATGGGTCCCAGCCCAGAAGTGCTGTCTGCCTTGCTGAGAAATAGTTGCACTTTTTTTTTTTTTCTTTCTACTTCCATCGTCCTTTGTGGTGGGAAGGCAAGCCTGATAATACTGCTTACTCTATCAAGGAAACAAAGTCTCTCACTCCTTTAAGCTATGTCGTCTATTTTCTCATTGAAGACATTCCCCAGGTCAGCTGTACTCACTTAACAAGACTGACTCCTGGCTTACAGACCTGTTTTAAGTTCTGCTATCAATCAAGGTGACCTCAGTGCTTAAGGGAGCTACTGTTAGATAATCTAGTCTGTATCTAGGTGATTCTTCAATCTCCCATTTGTATGACCATACAGTGGACCTTGCTGTCACTAGCAAGTATTCCTAAGACTCAGATATCTTTCGATGGTAGCATTCAGGAGGCTGAGGCTGGAGGACCACAGATTTAAGGCCAGCCTGGGCTCTGGACTCTGTAGCAAGACTTTTTTGGTTTTGTTTTTTCAAGATACGGTTTTTCCGTGAGGTCCTGGCTGTCCTGGAAGCTCATTCTATAAACTAGGCTGGCCTCAAACTCACAGAAATCAGCCTGCCTCTGCCTCCCAAGTTCTGGGATTAAAGTTGTGCACCACTACCTCTGACTAAGCCTCTGTTTTTAAATAAATAAAATGAAAAGCTGTACTGTTGACTAGTGCTTTCTCATTCAGTCAGTCCTGATGTCCTGACTCCTCTACTCTCCTCCTATCCATTGTCCCCTGCTGTTGGAGTTTAGAGTCAATACTAATGTAGATCTCCCAGCCTACTACTTGAGCTATTCCACTTTAGCAGCTTTCATTCTACTCACTTGACACAATCCAAATCTTGAGTCAGTGAGGCTGTTCTAGTTTCCCCACTGCTGTGATAGATACTCAGATCAAAAGCAAACTCGGAGACAGGGGTTCTTTCAGCTTGCAGGCTATAGTCTGTCTTTGAGGGAAGTCAGGGGAGGAACTCAAGCACGACCTTGGAACAAAAACCATGGAGGAACACAGCTTGTTGGCTTATACTTAACTAGTTCCCTGTTTTTAATTAAATATTTAAAAGTATTCACTCGAAGCCTTGGTGGCCCACGCCTTTAATCCCAGCACTCGGAGGCAGAGACAGGCGGATCTCTGAGTTTGAGGCCAGCCTGGTCTCCAGAGCGAGTGCCAGGATAGGCTCCAAAGCTACACAGAGAAACCCTGTCTCGGAAAAAAAAAAAAAAATTCACTCGGGAGGCAGAGGCAGGTGGATCTCTATGAGTTTGAGGCTGCTCTACAGAGTGAGTTCCAGGACACCCAGAGCTGTTACACAAAGAAACCCTGTCTTGAAAAACAAACAAAAGAATTAATAAATATTATTTTAACATGTATGTGTGAGTTTATGTACATCACATACATCACAGCCTAGGAGGCCAGAAGAGAGTGTTGGATTCCCTGAAGCTGATGTTATAGATGGTTTAGAGCCAGGCAGTGAGCTGCGGAGACTGGAAATCGTGTCTCTGCAAAGGTGGTATGCTCTTAACTCCTGAAACTCTCTTCAGCCCCTTCTGTAGTTTTTAAACTCTCCCTTTTCTTCCTGGGTCATGTCATTTATTCCTGTGACTTTAATGGTCTCCCCTCCCTCCCTCCCTCCCCTCCCTTTCTTTCTCTCTCTCTTCCCCCTTTCTCCCTTTCTCTCCCTTTCTCTCTTTCTCCCTCTCTCTCCCTGTCTCCCTCTCCCTCTCTATCTTCCTCTTCCTCCCTTCCTCTTTCTCCCTCTCCCCCTCTCTCTTCCTCCCTCTCCCTCTCCCTTTTCCCCTTTCCTTCTCCCCCCCCCCGCCCCCAGGATTTCTCTATGTAACAGTCCTGGCTGTCCTGGAGCTAGCTCTTGTAGACCAGGCTGGCCTCAAATTCACAGATACCCGCCTGCCTCTGCCTCCCAAGTGCTGGGATTAATTGTGTGTGTGCCACCACTGCCTGGCAATGGTCTTTTTTCTAATTTCTAAACCTTTGTTTTCAACTAATATTCTCTGTAAAGAGTTGCCATATATTGCAGTTTGTGGGCCATTTTTCTGTGGTCCATGTTAAGTCACCTGTAACTTGGTCTGTCCAAAGACTGATTTGTTTCTCTTTTTATTAAGTGCGTAAATTTTTTTCTTTTTTCATCTTTTAAAAAAATTTAGTTTATATACTAACCACAGCTTCCCCTCCCTCCTCTCCTCATGCTCTGATTTGTTTCTTGAAGGCTTTTCTTTTTGCTCATACCTAGCTAGCTACTTAAATTTTCTTCTGTTTGTCAAAAGAATCAGCTCCTTTTTTTCTGTGTCTGTTCCCTGGTGAGGGTCCTTATCTCCTCTCCTAGATTTCTCCAACAGCTTTCATATCAGCCAGTGTTTTCTTGTTGCAGCCTGAATGGATTCAGTGTAATGCTGTCACTTTCCTTCCTAGAACTTTCATAAGATTTTTTATTATTTCCTTAGCATTGCTCAGGACTTGCTTGTGCTTTCTTTTAGTATTTTCTTTGTCTTGTCATGTGTATTTTCAGTTGCACTTCATTTTTACTTAGTACTTTCATTATTTGTATGTATGTGTATATGTAAGATATGTAGGTGTATATGGGAACTCACAGCTCCTGTGTGGAGGACAGAGGACATCTTTGTGAAATTGGTTCTCTTTTTCCACCTTTATGTGGTTTCCAGGGATCAAATTGGGTCATCATGATTACATCATCAGGAGACCAGCAGCACTTTACTACTGAGCAGTCTGCGAGCCCACCTAGGACTTTTGATAATAGCTAACAGAAACCCAGTTTGTACTAGGGTTGGCCAAGAGAATACTGAATGACAGAAAACTGGGTCTCAGAGAAATAATGAACAATATTGAGAATACTACTAATGCCTTCTTGTGCTAGGTGTGGTGGGGCATACCTTTAATTTCAGCTCTTAGGAAACAGTCTGAGGCAAGTCTGGTCTATACAGTAAGTTCTAGGTTGACCTGCACCACAGAGTGAGACCCTCCAAACCAAGCAATAACAAATCTTTGTTTACTCTTCTGTGTTCTCCTTGCAGTGTGACTTCATTCTCTACTCACTGCCATTTTTTTTTTTAAAGTAACATAGCTGACAGTTACTAGAGCTTTGCTTAAAAGGGACTAAGACTGATTGCACCCTAGTTTCTAGTTAACATAGTTCACTCTCTCATTTCTTTGCAAAAAAATATTGTAAAGAGTAATTTGAATTTAGTATATTGACTATCTTCTGTGTCTAATGACCAAGCTTCTAAATGTTGATTGATCTTCAGTGTTTCACTCACTGTCATAAAATATTTCCAAAATGTCCTTAAAAGTAAAGATTTTTGCCAGAATCACTTTGAGATGTTTTCTACCCCCCCTTTTTTTTTTTAATATTCCCATCACCATTTGAGCCTAGGCTGGCTAAGGATGACTTCCATTTCCCAAATGCCGGGATCAGAGGGATGCTTGGTTTATGTGCTGTCAGAGAGCAAACCCAGGGTTTCCTGCATGCCAGGCAAGCACTCTACTGACTGACCTACATCCTCAGTCCTTCATATCTAGAGTCTTAAACAATGGCAGTGTCCCAGATTCCCACAAGGACCTGTTTTGTTTGTAATTGTGTTTTCTTTAATCTGAATTTCAGTTCTAGCATTATTTGCTGCTCATTTCCTTGTTTCACTTTCATGCTTATGAGTTGCTTTCCTTTTGGAATTATCCATTTTTATAAAATGTTACACAGGGTTATTATTGGGAACAAGGAGATAACTCACAGCTCCATGTTTTGCTGTTGTATGTGAGTGATCAGTTACCAACAGGATCTATGCAATTGGTCACTTGGACATCTGTTAGTTATATTACGGTTTTTGGACTGAAGAGTTAACAGTAAAGCTTATGTTTTATGCAGCTATTCACCATTAATAAACACACTGAGGTCATTGAAGTGTGAACTGTGTGATGGGATGGGTATCTGCCTGTTTTAAGACACCTTAATATGGCATATAATATCACACAATAGCTAGTCTGGCTTCCTGCCTCTTCAGATTCCTCTTAGGACCATTTTAAAAAATTATTTTAGATTCATTTGTTTCACTTTGTATATCTGAGTGTTTGGAGTGTGTATCTGGTGCCTGTGGAGGCCAGAAGAGGGCATCAGATCTCCTGGAACTGGAGTTACAAATGGTTGTGAGCCACCATGTGGGTGCTGGGAATCAAACCTGGCTCCTGATGAAAAAGCAACAAGTGTCCTAAATCTCTACTTGTGGACACTATGTGCAGATCATAGCCATGTAGTACTCTCAAGTTGGAATTCCCCTATCTTTCTCAGCCCCTCATTCCCTTCCCCTACCCTCTTCTGTTTGTTTTCCCCTATCCACTCATTAAGTTTTTCTATAGCTATTAAGTTCTGTTTCATAATACCAAACCCGTGTTCACATTGTATTATACTCATTTATTAAACTCTCACTGCCAGACTGATCTCTGTGTTACTAGAGACCATGGTAGTGATGTTCTTTATCTATCTCCAGAGCATAACACTGTCTAACACAAAGTAGGCACTTAGAAAAATTAATTTTAATTTTAATGATCATTATAATTTTAGAATGTGAGAATAGAGGGTATTCTGGAAGAATGAATTTGGACTACTTTAAACATAAAAGCATGGAAATGAAACTATGAAATGTTGAACCTAGTTTCCTTTTATACTTGAATGAAATTATGTATTTGTTAATATATTTATTGTTTATGTTATAGCTAACAAATATATTACAGAAAGTTAATTGATTGGAAAACTTAAAATTGATTTTGATTAATAAATATATGGCAGATCAATAAAGTAATAGCTTTTAATGTTATACATTTCTTTGATTCTGATCATTTTTATTTATTTCTAAGGTATCTTCATGTCTTAATGATCTTCTGGTCATTTGTTGCTGGAGTTGTGACATTCTACTGTTCATTAGGACCTGATTCTCTCTTGCCAAATATATTCTTCACAATAAAATACAAACCTAAGGTAAAATTGTGTTTTTAAAATTTTTACGTTAAAATTTGGAGCTGGAGTCACAGGCAGTTGTGAGCAGTGCAGGTGCTAAGAACTGAACCCTGGCCCTCAGGAAGAACAGCATGTGTGCTTACTGCTGAACCCTTTCTCCAGCCCTGTGTTTTAATTTTCCAAGTCAGTTTATGTGACTCTGGTGTTTAGGGTTTCTTTTCTTTTTTTTTTTTTTTTTTTACTAAAAGCATTTTAGAGCAATGGTTTTTAAAATCTACATATTATTATTATTTTATAATGGAATACATGAAGTCCATTGAAAAAGTTTAAAATGAGCATTATGTGCTTTTACATGTATATGCATGAATAAATGTATAGATACTTATTTTAACTCGACTTTATTTTCATTTACTTATTTATTTATTTTGCTGCTGAGGATTGGACCTAGGCCTTTGCATGTAATTACCCACTGAGCTGCATCTTGAGTCCTAGTTTTAAGGTTTACAGTTCTAATATCAACTGTAAAAGGAAAATACAATCTTCTCAGAAAGTTGCAGTTCACAGTGTCAGCTTGTCTCCTAGGGACATGCTAATCACAAGGGCGATTAGCTTAGAACAGAGGTTTACAAAAGTGGTTGTACAAGAGATCCTTCTTGGGCATCATCCACAGTCTGGATTGTTGAACCTTATTCCCAGAGTTTCATTAAAAAGTTCTAGGCTACTGCCCTGTGAATAGTATTGTTAAAAGCTTTCCAGGTAATTCTGAAGCACAGATATTTAAGGAATTCTGGGTTAAATAATAATACAATTCGGTTAATTCTCTCTCTCTCTCTCTCTCTCTCTCTCTCTCTCTCTCTCTCTCTCTCTCTCTCTCTCTCTCTCTCTCTCTCTCTCTCTGTGTGTGTGTGTGTGTGTGTGTTTAGCCAAAATAATTTATATTTCTGAAATTGAATAGTGGTGGTAGTAGTATATTAACTTTGTCCTCTGTAAGGCAAAATTCTGACTTTTCAAATTCTATCAGCAGGTCAGAATTTAGTGAGATACCTTTTTCCCTTTACTGATAAAGAGAAAGCATGGGGCCTTGTACCCACTATTCAAGTGCTGTCCTTTAAATTGATATAGTCCCCCATTTTAGGTTTGTGGTATTTCTGTGTAGAGGAAACACAGAAGTCTGGGTTGTCTTGGTTATGGCCCTTAGTATTTATCACATCTTCTCCCTCATTGAAGCTAAGCTTTGGGAGAAACAGAGAGTAGTATTTTTTTTTCTTACATTTTTGCAGTACAAGACACAGTCAAAGGCAGACTATTTATTTATTTAGGTATATGTTTATTTATTTATCTTTGGTTAAAGACAGGGTCTCATGGGACTTAAATTTTAGATCCTCAGCCTCCTGAGAGTTGGAATTACAGGCATGTACCACCATGTCTGCTAAGAGAACCTTTATTTTTGGTTCCCACTCTTATCTTTTTTTCTGGTGGTAAGCATTGAACCTGTGTCTTTGTACATGCTAGAAAATTCTCTACTACTGAACCACTGAGTTATACCCCAGGCCCAGCTTATGTATTGTAAAGCAGTTCATAAGGTGTTTCGTGTCCACTGGCAGTTAATTTAACAGGTATTTATTACAAATAATAGTTTTATTTTTGAAGCACTTAAAAAAAGTCCTTTGAATGCTCTCATGGAGGACAACAAAAGCTTTTGGAAAATTGATTCTTTGTAGTAGAGAAACTAAAGACGAATCTCTTTTTTCTTTCCTTTTTTTAGCAATTAGGACTTCAAGAGTTATTCCCGCAAGGTCACAGCTGTGCTGTTTGTGGTAAAGTGAAATGTAAACGACATAGGTAAGTTAAACTTCTTTGTAAGTTGTGCTTGGTGTGTGTGTGTGTGTGTGTGTGTGTGTGTCCATACTATGTGTCTGGAGGTCAGAGGATAACCTGTAGAGCTGGTCCTCTCTTTTCACCTTTGTTTGGGTTCTGTGAATCAAGCTCAAGTACTTGAGCTTCTGAGTAAAGCAAGGGCTCTCACCTAGTGCTGAGCCATCTTGCTGGCCCCATGTTAAATACTTTCATTTGTTCATCATTCTACTACATTTTATTACAAGTGATTTCATTGTTTGATTCACTTCAGGCCTTCCTTGCTGCTTGAAAACTACCAGCCCTGGCTAGACCTGAAAGTGCCTTCCAAGGTTGATGCCTCTCTCTCAGAGGTAAGTAATGTAACTAACATTGCCAAATATGAGCTTGTATTCTTTAAGGACGGGATCGTGTTCTGAAAATCATAGGCAGTTTTGTCCCTGTGAGAGCATCACAAAGTGTGCTTGCACAAACCTTTAGTCAGTGCATAGGGCTTCTTGGTGCCGACAAGGGTTGTATAAATTACACTTATTTGAAGCTGCTGCTGGCCTAACATGGCATGTGTATTGTTTTAGAGAAAATCCTTTTTTAAATTTAATAAATGGGAGTAAACTAAAATAAAAAGTACACTATTATTCTAATTTAATTTCTGCTGCTGTGATAAAAAATTGTGACAAAACAGCTTATGGGAGGAAAGGGCTTATTTGGCTGATAGTTTCATGGTCTAGTCCATTGCTGGGAGAAAGTCAGGGCAGAGTGTAAACATAGGGATCCTGCATGCTTCGTTCCAGCAAACTATTTTTTTACATTATTCAGGAGCCCCTGACTAGGGAATGGTGTTGTCCATAGTGGCCTGTGTCTTCTACATCAATTAACCATTAAGACATATATATATATATATATATATATATATTGAATATATATATTCCCAGATAGGCCAACCTGATCTAAATAATTCCTATTTGAGACTTTACAGTGATTCTGGGTTAGGTGAAGTTGACAGTTAAAACTAACTTGCACAGATATAAACATATAAAACTATATAAACATCTACTATAAAGTATAATATGCCATAGATGAAAACTATGAATAGCATAGTAAATTCATAAACTAGTAATAAATATTATATAAATATATTATCAAGTGTTACATACTATGTATAATTATATATGCCATAGATTATAACTGTCAGCACAGTAGTTTTGTTTATACCTGAATTGTTATGAACATATAGGCAGATGTGTGCTATAACAGCTGTGATACCCACCCCCAACTCCCAGGAGGTGGGAACTTTTATAGTCTTTTGGTTTTTTTTCTTTTTTGGGGTTTTTTGAGTCAGGGTTTCTCTGTGGCTTTGGAGGCTGTCAGGAACTAGCTCTTGTAGACCAGGCTGGTCTCGAACTCACAGAGATCCGCCTGCCTCTGCCTCCCGAGTGCCAGGATTAAAGGTGTTCGCCACCACCACCTGGCTGGGAACTTTTATAGTCTTAAGAGTTTACTGTTAAATATGCCATCTGTGTTGGTTGAAATATTTGGTGTATGACTATATATCCAATTAAAAAATATTGAATACCAATAGAGAATTTCCTGATATTTTTATCAGAAAATCTAATCTTGATACATCTTATGAAGTTAGGTGTGGTGTTTCATTCCTGTAATTCCAGCACTTGGCAGTCTGAGGTAGCTGGATCATGAGTTTGAGGCCAACCTGGGCTACAGAGTCAAGTTCTAGGCCAGCCCGAGTTACAGAGCCTGTCTTAAACAATAACAATAAAAACAAACAAAGCAACTACATCTGAATGTATATCACCTAATGAGTTCTTGGCTAGGTAATTATTACAAAGTAAGCACCTTGAATATTAAGATATTCCAAATTATACTCACAACTCAAATTTACATAGACATTTCAGTCAAGAAAATTTCTGCTGTAAGAACAGGTGTCTTTATGATAGGGAAATAACCATTTGCAAAGGAACATTGAAGTCTTTCTTTCTTTCTTTCTTTCTTTCTTTCTTTCTTTCTTTCTTTCTTTCTGAGACAGGATTTCTCTCTGTAGCTTTGTAGACCAGCCTGGCCTTGAACTCACAGAGATCCACCGGCCTCTGCCACCTGAGTGCTGGGATTAAAGGTGTGGGTCACCACTGCCGGACTGAACTCTTTTTTTTAAAAATTTATTCATTTATGTTTTTTTAAGGTATAAGTGCCTGCATGCATACCAGAAAGAGGGTATCAGATCCCAATATAGATGGTTGGCAACCACCATGTGGTTGCTGGAAAGGGTCCTTCAGGTAGACTTCCTGAGAGGAAGAGGCTGGACAGGTGGAGTGTTTAGGAAGCTGGAGGGTAAAATGTGAGGGGTGGTAGCAGCGAAGACACAATATTTTAGTAGCTGTCGTTTATGGATGGATATACTTATTGTACATTAGGCTCTTTGTTAACAACACACTTTTTTTGCATGTGTAATCTACATATAGCTTATGAAATGGATACTATTGGCATTTTCAAGGCAAACTAGGAGTTAGAGAGATTTAATAGAATCCTCAAGTGTTATTATCAGTAGAACTTGGTTAAAGTTTAGGTGTGAGAGTGGGTGTTGGGGAAGTAGCTTGCAGTGGGTGAAGTGCTTGCCAGGTACATGTGAGGATCTGCATTGGAGTTAGTTCTCAAGCTTCCCCACCAGTGCTTGTATACCAGCACCGGGCATTTGTGGAGACAGACAGCAAAGTTCAGTGAGAGATCCTGCCTCCAAAAATAAGGTGGAGGCCTGGGGATGTCATTGAATGGTAGAGTGCTTGCCTGGCATGCGCAAGTCACCAGCACTGCTGGGGGTGGGGGATGGTGGGGTGTGGGGAGAAGGTGGAAATCGGTAGTGGAAGGTGCTGGAAGATATCTCTAGCCTCCAATCACTGCTTGCACACAGACACACATGAAAATGCTTAGTTCTTAGTATTTTATATAGTTGTTAGGGAATGATGCTGGGCATGGAGGTGCACACCTTTTATCCTAGCTTTTGGGAGGCAGGGCAGCCATATTTCTGTGGTTTCCTTAGTGGGTTCCAGGATATATAGAGACCCCGTCTCAAAGAAAAAGAAATCCATAGGCTATCAGTTATTTGAACTTGGAAGCCAATGGTTTTCAGACTGACTAGAGCCTTAGATGTGACTCAGGATGTAGCAAGAAGTGAAAAGGGAGTAAGTGGTGGTGGTTGCTGGCGTGTGGGCTCTCCAGAATTAGCCCAGCATTTTGCTTTTCAGGTATTTTGGTTTGGTGTATTCTGTTGAGGGTTTCATAGGGAAGTGTGTGGTGAATGCATGTTTTAGATCACTGGTACCTCTGGAGACTAGAGGGTAGCAAGCTTGGAAGCTGGGGGACTAGCTGACAATCATTGATGGGAAATAAAACAAGCAGTAGAGCCACAGAAGAGAGCTAAGGGTTTAGTGATTGCCCCTCCCCCCCCCAGTATAGTGAATGCTTAGTTTTGGTAATTAAAAACGCAAAACAAATGATTTTAGCCTTATTGATTAGCAATGGACATCTTTGGTTACTACTGCCAGGGAAGGGAAATGGTAAATCTTTTTTTTTTTTTCCTTTTTTAACCCCCCCCCCTTTTTTTTTTTTTTTTTTTTTTTTTTTTTTTTTTTTTTGAGACTGTTTCTCTGTGAAGCCTTGGCTGTCCTGGAACTCAATATGTAGGCCAGACTGGCCTACAATTCATAGAGATCTGCTTGCCTCTGCGTCCTGAGTGCTGGAATTAAAGGTGTGGGCCACCACCTCCTGGCTGGTGAATCTTTTTGTTTGTTTTTCGAGACAGGGTTTCTCTGTAGCTTTGGAGCCTCTCCTGGCACTTACTCTGTAGGCCAGGCTGGCCTCGGACTCACAGAGATCCGCCTGTCTCTCTCTGCCTCTGAGTGCTGGCATTAAAGGTTAGCAACAACCCCCCCCAACCCTTAATTGTCTTAATTATTTCTAGGCTGTTTCTAGTTGACATAAAACTAGCTATTGCACATTGCTTCCTCTTCTCGCCTTTGCTCTTTTAAGTTACTGCACAATGCTGCAACTCCTTCTTAAAGTTACAACATGTAACTCCACTCAGACCCAAGAAACAGAATATTTAACTGAAGTTAGGATTTATTTTGTTCTGCTGTCTTATATACTGGTTTTAAGTATACAGCTAAAGTTTTCAGAAAGTGAGTATATCTATGTAAGTATCATCAGAGCAAGAAATAAAACATTAGGAGTACTCCAGAATTTCTCTTCTCTTCATGCCCTTCAGTCACCATTGTTCCTTCAGAGAAAATCAGAGACACCTGATTTTGAGTCTGCATAAATCTTACATACTTTTTTTTTTTTTCAGTTGTTCAGTTTTTGGTTTTTGTTTAGTAAAACCAGTCAGGAACAATCAGGAACAATTCACTGAAAAAATTAAAATTTATTATTGTTTGTATGTATGTACATGATATGTGTGTGGGATACTTGTATATGGGTGGGTGTGTGTGTGTGTGTGTGTGTGTGTGTGTGTGTGTGTGTGTGTGTGTGTGTGTGTTCCTTCCACCTTTTAATGGATTCTGGGAATCAAACTCATGTCACCAGGCTTACTCAAGTAAGTACTTTTACTTGCTGAGCCATCTTGATGGCCCTTGTTGAAACACTTTATGGAGATATTTGAGATATGTATGTCATTCTAATAAAAAACTTCTTTTCTGGATTATATAATTTTCAAGTATGTTTTTTTCTTCAGTTCTGATTGAGCCTCATAACCATGTAGAGTTGACATTAACACATTGTCAAGAAGTTTTGTCAGCTGGACAGTGGTAGGGACAGTGGTAGGACAGTAGTCATAGAGGCCAGGCAGTGGTGGTAGACACCTTTAATCCCAGCACTTGGGTGACAGAAACAGACAGATCTCTGTTTAAGGCCACCCTGGGCTACATGAAATTGATCCAGTCTAAAAGAGAAATGGATCACACAAAGGCAGAGGTAGATAGATGGGTATCTGCATTCAAGGCCAGCCTAGTATACAGAGCTAGATCCAGGACAGCCAAGGCTATACAAAGAAACTCCGTCTTCAACCCTTTTCCTCCCCAAAAAGAGATATTGTCACTATTTGGTATAATAAAATTGGTTGTTGCTAATATATATCACTTAGTAGTACATTTTTATTTCCTTATAATTATTTTTCTTTAATATTTTTTTGTGCAGGTTCTTGAATTAGTGTTGGAAAACTTTGTTTATCCATGGTACAGGTATGTTTTTTTTTCCATAAGAGCTCCACTTCACCCCATGCCTGCCCTTAATATGGTCAATAGGATTAAACTAAGCATGTTAATGATACATTTTCAGTGTAAGTCAGGACTTTTCAGTGACAAGGCCAAATCTTCTTTGTGGAGAGCTATGTTCTGCATTACTGGATATTTAGCTGTGTCCCTGACCTATTTCCCATTAAATGCTAGTAGTACACTCTCTTTCAGTCTGACTACCATAAAGATCCTCAGAATGCCCTAACAATATCCAGAAGATTTAATTGGCTCCAATTAAGAATCATTGATGAGCTGGGCATAATGACACAAGCCTTTAATCACAGCACTTGGCAGGCAGGAGAATTGCATTATTTGAGCCCACCTGACCTCTATAAGGAGCTCCTCTCTGTAGCAAACAACATGATTTTCTTACACAGTTTTTACAGGGCTGGGGACGTAACTTGGTAAAGTACTTGCCATGCAAGTATGGGAACCTGAATTTATCCCCAGTACACAGGTGAAAAGCTGGTCGTGATTCACAAATGCTTGTAATTCCAGTGCTGAGCAGCCAGAGGCCAGAGAACCACTGGGGATCACTGGAAGCCTAGTTTAGGCTTGGGGAGTACTAGGCCCTATAGTAAGGTGGGTGATAGCTGGGGAACGGCCAGGGTTGACCTCTGGTCTCTGTGTACATGTGTGCATACATGCCTCCACCCACAGATACCCATATACACATAAATTGAAAGGTCATTTCATAGATTCTCTGAAAAAATAATGCCAAGCTGCCCCCCCCACCAGAAACTTTGTTTTTAGTGCATACAGGGTATAGTGTTGTTTCTGCAGAATGTAGAAAACACTCTAGCTCAATAAAAGAAAAATGAGATTTTAATTTAGAGTCAGGCATCCAAATTATGTCATTTTATAAATGTATGTTTTTTTAGGTAAGCACTATGTGTTTATTATATTTGAACATGTAAATCTGACAATATAATGTCTAATTATATAAGTCACTTTTGTATTGATTCAGTTATGTTTTATATTTCCTAATTAAAAACATTCTACTGCCTGGCGGGGGTAGTTCAAGCCTTTAATCTCAGCACTCAGGAGGCAGAGGTAGGAGGATCTCTGTGAGGTCAAGGACAGCTTGGTCTGCAGAGCCAGGACAGCTAGAGCTACATAGAGAGAGACCCTGTCTCAAAAAACCAAATAAAAGAAAAAAAAAGTTATTTGTTCATCCATAGTGTTTTAAGACTAATTTAACACAGCAATTTATATGCTACATTTTTCTGAAAATGTGTATTATTTTTTCACACTTATTTGTGTATGTACTACACATACAATGTAGAGGACACTTAATAGAGGTCAGAGGACAACTTGCCAGGGCTGCTTCTCTCTTCCCACCCACCATATGGGCTCTGGGGACTGTGTCATCACCCATTGAGTGGCCTTTCTAACTCTCTCTCTCTCTCTCTCTTTTTTTTTTTTTTTTACATTTTATTTTATCTTAAATGTGGAGTATTTGTCATTTAAACAAAGCTACTGATGAAACCTTTTGTTAAATAATCTTTCTAAAGACACTTCCTTTCTTTCATTGCCAAATTGAGACTTCTCAGACATAAAATCTGGTTGTATTTCTAGAGCACATATAGTGATGCTACTGTAGCTCCTCTGAGTGGGCAGCAGGAGGTGTGGCTGACACTTTTGTTTCCCATATTCTGCTTAGACATGTAATAAATAGCTCATAAATAGCTCCATCGTCAAGTTTAGGATGTGATCATTATTCACATCACTCTTTCTTGTCTTTGATTAGAAAAGAGGCTGTACTTCTGTAAGGTCGTAAAGATTTCAGGAAAATTAGCTGGGTGTGATGGTGCACACCTTTAATCCCAGCACTCAGGAGGCAGAAGTGGGCAGATCTCTTAAGTTTGAGGCCAACCTAGTCTACATAGTAAGTTTCAGAACAGCCAAGGCTATGTAGAGAGACTGTTTCAAAAAAAAAAAAAAGATTTCAGGAAAATGAGAAGTTCGTCTTCCTGTGAAATTGGTTAGAATTTCAGTTTAAGAATGTTTGCAGGAGCACTATTTGTAATAGCCAGAAACTGGAAGCAGCCTAGATGCCCCTCAACCGAAGAATGGATAGAGAAAATGTGGTACATTTACACAATGGAGTACTACTCAGCAGAAAAAAAAAACAATGGAATCTTGAAATTTGCAGGAAAATGGATGGAACTAGAAGAAAACCATTCTGAGCGAGGTAACCCAATCACAAAAAGACAAACATGATATGTACTCACTCATATGTGGATTTTAGACATAGAGTAAGGGATTACCAGCCTACAATCCACACTGCCAGAGAAACTGGTAAACAAGGAGGACCCTAAAAGAGACAAACATTGTCCCCTGGAGAAGGGGAAAGGGTCACCATCCCCTGAGCAAATTGAGAACATGGGAAGGGGGGGAGGGAGCTACAAGAATGAGAAGGGAAGAAAAGGAAGGATGCAGAGGACCTGAGGGAGCAGAAAGGTTGAGTCAGGTGTAGATTAGAAGAAAGGACATATGATAGGTAGGATTTTAGTTGGGGGGGGTGGTAGGGGAGGAAGAGAGGGAGAAGGGACCTGGGATTGTCATGTAATTCAATCTTGTTTGTAATTCAAATAAAATAAAAAATAAAAAAAAAAAGAATTTTTTCGGCTAGGCATGTGGTTCAGTGGCAGAATCTTTGCCTAAAGGTAGATTTTCACTTAATTTTTCTTTGAGCATACCATCCCTTTTGAGAATTACACTACTTTTTAAATATTTTAAACTAACTTTAAAAAGTTGTATCTTATTATTTCTCCATCATTGATTGTTTTGTTTTCTTTGAAGTTTATTTGATGATGCTCTGAAAATGGTCTTAGTTCTTTGAAAAAGGCTCTTGTGTGCATATATGCAAGGAAATAGTTAATAGTGATTATGATTTAGAGCTAAAATCACGAGTGATTTGTTTCCTTTTTTATCCATTTTTTTTCTGTTCTCCCACAAAATATATTATTTGTAAGTGAAAAGAGGAAATAACAAATACATTTTTTCCCTCCCTCCCTCCCTCCCTCCCTTCCCCTCCTCCCTCCTCCCCTTCCCTCCTCCCTTTTTTTTTTCTTTTTTAGTTTTTCTAGACAGGGTTTCTTTGTGGCTTTGGACGCTATCCTGGAACTAGCTCTTGTAGACCAGGCTGGTCTTGAACTCACAGATCCGCCTGCCTCTGTCTCCCGAGTGCTGGAATTAAAGGCATGTGCCGCCACCACTGCCCCGATAAGTACATTTTAAAAAAAAGAAAGAAAAATTATTTTCTTGGTTTTAGCAAGGTGAAGCTGTGTTTCTCAGAACTTCTGAATTTTTGCTTTTCTCCTTAATTGAAGGGATGTGACAGATGATGAGTCCTTTGTTGATGAACTGAGAATCACCTTACGGTTTTTTGCATCTGTCTTAGTACGAAGAATTCATAAGGTATATATGTTTATAATGAGAAATTTGGAACATTATCATTATGACAGTCTTATTTTTCTCCTATGTGTATTTGTTCTTCATTTTTCATTTCTTAGATTAAAAGTTGATGAATTGCTATGGGTCCCTTGGTCAGTTTTGCTTTCTTTAATATTTGCTTTTCTTGATTTGTGGAATTTTAGAATGAAAAAACAGTTATAGAAAACAGTGTCATGTTTTATTTAAATGAATTTATGTACCTTTCAGAGATTATGATCTGCCTTCTAAATACTTTTGAGTGATATTTTGTCTAAGTTTTGCATTTATGTGTGTATATACTTTGTTGGCTATAAACAGTACTTCTTTACTGCTTTGTCAATTCAGTAGGGTTAAATATATAAATAATGTATAGAATGTTAATATATACCATTAACAAAATAAAGTTTAATCATATTAAATGTTCCTATATCCACTTGATTCACAAAATGAGTTCACAAAAGAAAAATATAAAATGGCTAGTGAACAATTGGAAATATGTTGTTGCATATCAAATATAAGTTGCAGTGAGGTTTTTTTTACTTGTAAAATTGGAAAGATGAAAGAGGATTAATATCCACTAATTCTGATTTGGGGAAATAGGCAAAGCAAGTGAAAATTCAAATTGGTGTGCCTTCCAATTGACATGCCAACATGGATAGAGGAACATTTCACAAGACCCCGCCCCTAGATGAAGAGAGGGTCATGAGTACGAGGGTGTAGTTGAGGACAGCCAGGAGTTGGAGGAGGGAGAGAAGGATGCAAATACAGTATATATATGTATGAAATTCTCAAAAAAGTTAATATTGAATTGATGAAAAAAAAATTTGGAATAGTAAAAATGATAAAAGTTCAACATACATATAGTATATACATACATATAATACACACACACACACACACACACACACACACACACACACACACACACACACACACACACACACACAGTTTCTCTGTGTATCTTTGAAGCCTGTCCTGGAACTCACTCTGTAGCTCAGGCTGGCCTCTAACTCACAGAGATCCACCTGCCTCTGCCTCCTGAGTGCTGGGATTAAAGGCATGCTCCACCACCTCCTGGCTCAACAGAATATTTCTAAAAAATCATTTGTTTGTTGTTTGTATATTCTGGGTAACATTGAAGTTATTAAAGAAGAAATGAGTGAAGTTAAATTCCATGTATGCACAAATTGGTGTGTCCTTACTTGAGGGAAGTTTAGTAATTAAAGTAAGACATACTTTTGTCAGTGCTAGAGTTTGAACACAAGGCCTTGCTCATGCTAGCCTTTATTTTGCCATTGAGCTCTATTCCCTAGTCATTTATTCCTTGTTCTGGCATTCAGGCTGGCTTTGAACTTACCTAGGGTAGCCTTAGACTTAAAATCCTCTGTCTTTGCCTTCCAAATATTAGGATTACAGGTATATGCCATCATGCTTGGCTGGGGTTGGTGGTCTTTAAGTCTTCTGGATTTTTATTTTTGTTTTGTTTTGTTGAGACAGGGTTTGTCTGTGTAGTTCTGGCAGTCTTGGAACGAGCTCTGTAGACCAGACTGCCCTTGAACAGATAGAGATCCACTTGCCTCTGCCTTCCTACTGCTGGGATTAGAAGTTTGCGTCACTACCGCCTGGCCTGTTTTGTTTTTTAAACAAGGTATTGAGTGTGTAGCTCAGGCTAGCTTTAAGATTTCAGCAATCCTCCTGCCTCAGACCCTAGCATGCTGGAGTTATAGACCTGCGATACCATATTGTACTACTTTTCTTTTTCTTTTCTTTCTTTTCTTTTCTTTTTCTTTTTTTTTTTTTTTTTTGAGACAGGGTTTCTCTGTTTAGCTTTGGGGTTTGTCCTGGAACTCACTCTGTAGACCAGGCTGGCCTTGAACTCACAGAGATCTGCCTGCCTCTGCCTTCCCAGTGCTGGGACTAAAGGTGTGCACCACTAACGCCTGGCTCCTACTATTTATTAAAAGAAATGCATTTATTTAGACTTGCAATAAAATATTATTATTGATCTATCTACAACACAACTCCTATACCTAAGTCTCAGGGAGCATTGTGAAAGAAGGCACAGAAAGATTGTAGAGCCAGGGGACCAGGACATGTGCTATGAGACTATGTCTCTTAGAAATGACAGGGAATCTTTACCTGTGATAACTCAGCCATATGCTTCAGAAACAAGACCTGTAGAACTACACCACCAGTCGACATTCTAAAATGGAAGGGTATCCCATGGGCCCAGCCATAGACAAAGGATGCAGGCATTTAGGGAATGCTGAGAGTAAGATAAATAGTCTACCCCAGGGATATCCCCTGAACACTATACAGTAGTTAGCCTGAAATCATATCTATCAATCTATATCAGTATATCTGTACACACACACACACACACACACACACACACACACACAGACCCACTAAATGGACTGAGCACATTGTATTTATGTATTTTGGTACTTTTAAATATGTGTGACAATAACAAAGAAAAAAAAAACTATGATTTCTGGGGTGGTGGGAGGCACAGGAAAGACCAGAGGGAAGGAAGAAAAGAAGGGAAATAATGTAATTATATCTTAATTTAAAAATAAAAAGAAGATAATACATCTTCATGTTCACAAATTAAATTTTATTCATTTATTTATTTTGAGACAAAGTTTCACTATGTAGCTCCGGTTGGCCTGGAACTTATTTTGTAGACCAGGCTTGCCTCAGACTCATAGAGATCCTCTTGCCTCTGCCTTCAAAATGCTGTGATAAGAAGTATATACCACCATGCCTGGCTTTTAAATTGCATTTTTATGACATATGCAAAGATGTATATAAAACTCACAGTAAAAGATTTATTACAGCTTAAGAAATATTTGTAAGTTTTTAAATAAGGAAAAACCAAAAAGAAAAATTGATGTCTGATGATTGATTATTGGGTGACTGTAATACAACTAACTACACAGTCATGAAAAATCACTTTCTAGAGTAATGCTTATGTATAAAGGAAAATGTTTACCTTCAATAGCAAATGGAAGATCCTGGAAAATAGTAGATGTGACATTTCCCATTTTTTTTGGGGGGGGCATAAGCTCACAAATTAAGCCTGATTAAGGACATAACATATCCCACCACTGTTAATACTGGTTGTAGTGGTGTGTGGATGTCTTGCATCTTTCCATTTAGGTGTGTGTGTATTCTCTTTATTTTGTGTTCCAAATTTGAGAGCCTCCTGCCTTACCCTTCCCAGTGCTGGGATTATGTAATCATCATGCCTAACATATTCATGATTAAAACAAAGTTAATATTAATCATGTTGTTTTGAAAAATAGTTCTGGGGCAACTGTTTCATAATAGACTAAGTGTGGAAAACTGTTCATTAAGAAAAACTAGATGATTGGGTTGAGGAGGTGGCTCAGTGAGTAACATCAGCATGAGGGTCTGAATTCAAATTTCTAGCACTCACATAGAAACTAGTTGACACTGCATGTGCCTGTAAGGCCAGTGCTGGGGAGGGCGGGGAGGTCCCCTGGGTTTGTTGGCTAGCCAACAGTGGTGGAGACTCTTGCTTCCACGTGTACACAAATACACACACACACTCTCTCTGTCTCTCTCTGTCTCTCTCTGTCTCTGTCTCTCTGTCTCTGTCTCTCTGTCTCTGTCTCTCTGTCTCTCTGTCTCTCTGTCTCACACACACACACACACACACACACACACACACACACACACACACACACACACACACACACACACACACACACGAGGAAGAAATGAGAGAGGCAGAATCATCGGATGGTTGATGATACATCATTTAAATAAATTGTTCTTTAGGTGAATTAGTTAATAGTCATTAGTTAGTAGAACCAATGTGTTAGGCTTTATTTAACTAGACTAGTGGAGTCTAAAACAGTAGTTAGTACCTTGTACTTGGAGTATAATGTTTATATGCACATGCAAAAGTGTATATGTTCTTTTTTCCTCTTTCCTTTTCTTACTGTGTTTTGAAACAGGGCCTTATTATATAGCCCAAGCTGACCTCAGACTTGCAGTCCTCCTGCCTCAGCCTCTGTAGTGTTGGGATTATAGATGTGCACTAACCACTGTACTCTATTTTTATAACCATTTTATTGATGTATAATTCATCCATTTAAAGCATAGAATTCAGTGACATTTCACAGCCTATTCAGAGTTGTGCATACGTCATTCACAAAGTCAATTTCAGAGTATGCTTATTATCTGAAAAGAGACCTTGTACATGTTCACCATAATCTCACATCTGCACATCTAGCTAGCAATCATTTTGCTCCCTGTCTCTATGTTTATGTGGATATTTGGTGTAAATGTAATCTTTTGATGACTGATTCCATTCTCTTGGCATAATGTTTTCTAGATTAATTTATATTGTCATAGTGTACCATATATCCTCACTTCAGTTATTGATGGCTGAATATAGCATAATTTATTCATCATTTTCAGTTGGTGGATACTGGGTTATTTTCAACTTTAGTCTCATGAAGATTTATATGTTAGTAGTTATATTTTTATTTGTCTTGAAGAGTATAATTAGTTGCTTGGTGAGATGAGATAGTAGCTCTTAGTTTCATTCATTGTTTTCCAAAGTGGCTGCAACATTTGCATCGCCATGCCTGTGTGTGAGCATGCCCCTTTAATTTCCTTGTCAGAAGTAGTTATTCTCACTCTCTTTTGTGATTTGTGTTCTTTTTTTTTTTTGAAGCAGATTCTCCCTGTATGTTTCAGGTTGGCCTTAGACTTGTAGATCTTAGCCTCTCCCTGGCATGTCCATCACACCCTCTTTATCTAGCCTTGGGTGAGTGAATGGTGCTTTGTGACTGATTTGCATGTCCCTGATGTGAGGGATGCTGGGCATCCTTTCATTTGCTGTTGCATATCTTCTTTGAGGAAATGTCCACCGAAATCTTGTGCCTCCTGGTGTTTAAATTTTTATTTTAAATAGACAGTTTAAAATATGTGTATTTTGTGATACAAATGATGTTGGAGTATGTCAACATGCATGGAATAAGTAAGACAAGCTAATTAACCATCTCAGATACTTTTTCTTCTTCTTTTTTTTTTTCTTTTCTTTGTGGTGAGAGCAGTTTTGAAATGTACAATCTCTGTTATTAATTATACCCTACTTTACTCTTCTTAGTTCTAGTCCTTTTCAGCTTTGTTCTAGTATTGTAAATAAAGTGTTCCTGCCATTTCAACTTAGTAATTATTTTTTAAATTTTATTTTTACTCATTTTTTCTAGGTGGATATCCCATCTATTATAACCAAGAAACTATTAAAAGCAGCAATGAAACATATAGAAGTGATTGTTAAAGCAA
This sequence comes from Cricetulus griseus, assembly GCF_003668045.3. Classification (NCBI taxonomy): domain Eukaryota; kingdom Metazoa; phylum Chordata; class Mammalia; order Rodentia; family Cricetidae; genus Cricetulus; species Cricetulus griseus. The sequence goes on along the minus strand of NC_048597.1, from coordinate 198,326,442 downwards.
GACAGAAAGGTAATACAGTTCTATGGTAGTTTGAGTGATTTTGTTTATATGTCAGCTTTCATTTAAAGGTATGTGAGTACTCTCAGCCTGACTGATGCTCTTCATAGATTCCTTAAGAATAGCCTTTAAAACCCAATTTTTCTTTGAGTGATGGTCTACTCTTACTGCTCATGTTTCTTTCCTGGTTCTATGGTTTTTGCAGTTTCAGACTATTCTAGTTCATCCTACCTATTACTACCATGTATCATGTTTGTTTCTCCATATCACAGTTCTTCTGTGAATTCCCTGCTTCCCCCTTTAAAGCAACTTTGCTCTGGCAACTGTAGGCCTTTTGCTGATGTGATTTACATCAAGCATATGTTTAGTGTTTTCTGATGGAATGAAGGAAATCTTCATTAAGGACTTTTCTTGCTGTAAAATCAAGCTAAAAAAAAGTTCCCTTTAACAGCGCTGTGCTTTATACTTGCTTCTGTGTGAGACTGAGATTTGTCCATTTTTGGTATTCTTCATTAGTGCTTCCTGAAACACATTATGCAGAGCAGAATGCCTTTCTGCACAGGTGATGGTATAGAAACAGATACTTTTTTTTTTTTTTTTTTTGGTATTGCTATTTGTATTTCACTTCTAAAAATTCCATGTGACACTGCAGAAGCACATATAAGTGTAACCTTATTTGAACATGGAGCTGATTTTCTATCCCTCATAATCTCAACTAATGGAACTAGTGCACATTTTGGGAAATTGTGCTGCAATTAGATTTGAGATTAAATTAAGTAAAACTATTAGTTTAGTATTTAAAATCATTCTGTGTTTTTATATCAGGTAAGAATTTTACCTTTAGGAGCTGGGTGTGGTAGTATACACTTCTAATTCTAGCACCCAGAAGGTAGCAGCAGGGAGAATCTCTCTGAGTTTGAGGCCAGTCTGGTCTACAGAGACAGCCAAGACTACATAGTGAGACACTGTGTGAACAACAACAAAAGGAGTTTTACCATTAGGAAGAGAGGTGGCTGAGTAATTAAGAGCACCTATATTTCTTGTTAAATTCTCAGTTCCCATGTCAGATGGCTTACCACCTGTAATCTAGTTCCAAGGACTCCAAGTTCCTATTTTGTACTCGCAGGCACCTACACTCATGTGTATATAATCACACACAAACACATACACACACACATAAATAATAGCCAGGTGTGGTACTGCACGCCTTTAATCCCAGCACTTGGGAAGCAGAGTTAGGTGGATCTCTGTTCCAGGCCATTCTGGTCTAAAAAGCCAGTTCCAGGATAACCATGTCTCAAAAAACCAAAACACTGTCTCAAAAAACCAAAAATAATAAAAATAATTTTTTAAAAGAATTTTTACCAGGATAGATGGCTCAGTGATTATGAATATTGTCTGCTTTTTCAGAGAAATCAGGTTCAATCCCAAGTATCCACATTGTGGTACATGGACATCCCAGGATATCCAGTGACCTCTTCTGGCCTCTTTGGGCACCAGGCACATGAGTAAAAATGATTTTACCTTTAAAAACGCTCTTAAAATGAATGAGTTTAAAAGATTTTACATTTATATGACATACTAATTTATTTATTTACTTGGTTTATTTTGAGACAGGGCCACCTGTAGCTCAGGATGGCTTTGAACTTGGCATGTAACCAAGGCTGTTGACTTCTGATTCTCTTTCTTTTACCTCCCATGCACTGTGGATATACCATGCCTGACTAAAAAATACATTAAAACCTTGTCACTGGCAAAAATACACAAGAGAGGTAGCATCTCTGTAGCAGTTTTGTAAAGAATACTGTCAGAGGAAAAATAAGTAAAAATATCAATAGGCTTTACTTTTTGATAGGTCTTTTTTTGGAATTACACAACTATTTCAGGCTGATTTTTTTATTAGCAATAAGTAGTTAAGGCTCTCTCTTTCTCTCTTTTTTTTTTTTTTTAACAATGTGATAGCTCATTTCTTTCTTTTCCTTTTTTCTTTTTCTCGAGACAGGGTTTCTCTGTATAACAGCTCTGGCTGTCCTGGAACTTGTTCTGTAGGCTAGGCTGGCTTCAAACTCACAAGAGATTCACTTGCCTCTGCCTCCCAAGTGCTGGGATTAAAGGTGTGCGCCCCCACTGTCTGTCAGCTCATTTCTTTTGGTTACTCAGTTATACCTCTTGTGTCCTGTGATCTGGCTAAAAATGCAAAACCTCCTGAAGAATCCACTTTCTCACAGTCTCAGTGGCTGTCTGGATGATACTGATGTAAAAGCAGCAAAGAATTTTGAATTTGGGAATTTTTCTTGTCCCAGAACATGAACAAGATAGTTGATAATTAAACTTTTGTGTATACTAGAACACATGTTCTATAGTTTTCTCCCACTTAAGTAATTTGCTAGTATATTATGTAGAACTCATGAGTTTAAATTCTTATTTGCTCAAGGAAATAGACACAGAAAATGAATTTATTACAAGTAAGTGCCTTTGTCAGTGTTCTGTTGCTGTGAAGAGACACCAGGATCATTGCAATTCTTATAAAAGAAAGCATTTAATTGGGGCTGACTTACGGTTCCATTATCATGGCGGGACAGGGCCACACGTGGTGCTGGAGAGGTAGCGAGAGTTTTACATTTGGATGTGCAGGCATCAGGAAGAAAGAGATACACTGGGCTTGGCTTTAGGATTTAAAACCCCAAGGCCCAAGGCCCACCCCCAGTGACACACTTCCTCCAACAAAGCCATACCTACTCCAGACAAGGCCACACCACCTAATCCCTGTCAAGTAGCACCATTCCCTAATGACTGAGCATTCAAAACTATGAGCCTGTGGGGGGCATTCCTATTCCAACCACCACAGTAAGCAAAGGAGAAAATCTCCCTTTATGTCCTATTTCTGAAAAAATTTCCCTTTCTATTCAGAGAGCAGGGGCTAGGAGAGGAATGAGGTTGGATGCTCTGTATGGTAATAGAAATGAAGTAATTTAATATATCCTAACTCATCCAGTAGTTTTTTGTTATTTACAGTAAAAAACACGGAGTATTTACAGCAAGCTGCATTAGAAGAATATGGCCCAGAGCTTCATGTCGCTTTGAGAAGTCGAAGAGATGAATTACAGTATTTAAGGAAACTCACTGAGCTACTTTTTCCTTATATTTTGCCTCCTAAAGCTACAGACTGCAGGTATAAATGCACTAGAAAATATCATATAGTATTTGTATATGTATAGCTATATATATATATGTGTGTGTGTCTATATATAATATAGACATATAACATGTTATATGTATAGATTGCTATGTTTTATTATAATAGGACTTCACTAAAACTTGATATGAACTTATGTTATGAGTAGTTTTTCACTTGAGAATAATTGGTCAGATTTTAAAATGCCAATTTAGGTGCTGAAGTATGTTCTTTGGCCTTAGTATTTGTTACTAAAAACTGATACTAGAAATCAAACATAAGTATGGGTAAAATTAATTGTATTTGAGATCCATCTGCTTTATTTTCTTGATGTTCCTTTTAAAAGGCATGCACACTATGATTCTTTCAGGCAGAAGCACTTTGAGCAGACTCTGCAACTAAGTTTGGGTTTTAAGCTGTCCAGCTGGAAAGAATAATTAGATGTCCTGTCCTCCACTCTCCCTTCTTCTGGTAGAAGTATACTTAGATTTTCCCCATAAGTTACCTCATTTCCCTTACCCTGATAGTTCTTTATTGTTTGTTTGATTTCTTTTTTTTTTTTTTTTTGTTTGAGACAGGGTTTCTCTGTCTAGCCCTGGCTGTACTAGAACTTGCTCTGTAGACCAAGCAGGACTCAAACTCACAGAGATCCACCTGCCTGTGCCTCCCTAGTGTTGCCTGATAGTTCTTAGAGGAAAAAATGGTGGCTTATTCTTTCTTCCCCTCCTTCCCTTGTATTCTGCTCTACCCTTTTTTTAATTTCTTTCAATTTATTGAGACAGAACCACACTATGTAGTGTTCCCTATCTGCTTTGCTTCCCAGTCTTAGGATTGTTGCTGTGTGCCACCATGCCCAGCTCAGTGATATACTTGAAGATATTTATTCATTAAATGATATATAAGTACATGTTGGTAGAGTGTTTTAATATTTTGATTAAGCTATCTTTAGCTGGATGTGCCCATGTAACCTCAGCACTGTAAGTGCCTGAAGCAGGAGGAGAGGAGTGCAAATTTGAAAATCCATTCTTAATTCCATGTTCCTCCATCTTAAAGAAATTTTTATAGTCTAATTTGTATTACTAACTATTGAACATACTTTACTGCTTATGAAAAGTTTTTTGGTGTGTGTTGTTGGAGATCAAATCCAGGGTCTTTGTATATGCTAGTGAGTCTCAACTATGTCTTCAGCCTGTAAATATGAATTTATAAATATACTAAAGATTCTAAAAGGAACAGTGTTTGATATCTCCCTAGTTCTTTTAAACATTTCTTTTCAGCATGAGTCACTTTTATCAAACTGAGAACACAAGTCCAAGTTTGTTATTTTGCAGCATAAGTATCACCTGGCTCTTGCTGAAAATGTAGGATCTGATACCCATCCTTGTCCTATTGAATTTTAATCTGATGTTTTTGGTTGGTTGGATGGGTGGGTGGGTGGGTGGTACTGAGGAATCTTGTAAGACAAGCCCTCTTCCACTGAGCTTCATTCTCTGCCCCATAATTTTATTTGAGTCAGGGTTTCACAGTGTAGCCCTGTAGCTAGCCCGGAAGTTACTAGTCAAACAGACTAGGCTGGTTTGAACTCAGAGATCTGATTGCCTCTGCCTCCTCAGTGCTGAGTTTAAAGGCATGGGCTACCATGTCCAGCTCTGTACTTTCACTTTCAAGGTGCTTGAAAATGAAGAACTAATGTAAATCACTGAATACAGAATTATTATTTCTATTTCCAGATCCCTGACATTACTTATAAGAGAAATTCTATCTGGTTCTGTGTTTCTCCCTTCTTTGGATTTCCTAGCTGACCCAGTAAGATTAAAATTTTTTACTTTAATTATAAAATACACTTGAATTACTATTTAACCATTTTATATGTATAGTACAGTGTTATGAAATGTGTGCTTATTTGAGCAACCATCACCACCACCTTAAAACCAAAACCCTATAAATTCTATACCTATAAGCAATAATTTCTTATTCCCCCTTGAGTCCTTGACAGTTGCATAACATGTTTTAGAATTCCTTTCCTTTTCAATTTTTAATAATAATTCATTACATGTAGGTGTCACATTTTGCTCATTTATTTATCCATCGATGGATACTTTGACAATTCTGACTTTGGCTAACTTGGGTTTTTGAAGAAACAGGTATAATTTAAATGGCAAAGAAAATTGTTCTTTGCTCATGTTTGGACAGTTAAAAACCTCTGATTGTAGTTCTTTAGGAGTCCCTCTGCAATACATATGTGGAAAAGTTTAGCCTATCACTTTGCTGTTTATTTTTCTAGTGAATTTGATAATGTGAAAATTGTGAGAATTCTTGGCAGAACATGACAGTAGAATTATTTTGACCTGTGTTTATTGCTTTTCATTAGGATACTGTCAATCATTTGCTTATCATCTTCATAGATGACAGTCCTGTGAGTATTGAACACTTGTAACTGCATTAAATTTTGATTGTGTATACCTACTGCAGTGTGGATTTTACTGAACTGATAATTCTGTTTCTTCAAAGCCTGAAAAAGCGACTGAACCAGCTTCTCCTTTGGTTCCATTCTTGCAGAAATTTGCAGAACCTAGAAATAAAAAACCATCTGTGAGTATTTTCAGCACTAATGTTTTTAAGATCACAGTCTTAAAAATACATTTGTGTATCTTTAACTTACTCTTCCTCTTATATGTGACAAGGTACTGAAGTTAGAATTAAAGCAAATCAGAGAACAACAAGATCTTTTATTTCGGTTTATGAACTTTCTGAAACAAGAGGGAGCCGTGCATGTCCTGCAGTTTTGTCTGACTGTCGGTGAGGCTTCATTTGCATTTTACTACTATCTTTTTCATGCTTGTTAATGCTTTGGCTATTTAGAGTAGATCTGATGTCCCCAGCCTAAATTTCATCTACTAGATATTCTAAGAGTGAGTTTCTCTCAGGTGTCTATTCCTTAACAGGTGGGGCATGATCTTATCTTTGGTTGCAGTCAAATCCTAGTAGCAGAAAATAATTATTAAAAATCTAACAGTGATACTGTGTAAGAGATCTCACTGACAGTCCAAAGCAGTACCACTGTGTCTCCATTTTGTTCAGACTATCAAACTATAATATTACAGACATTGAATTTGTGAGAAATTATGAGCTGTTGTAAATGGATTTTTCTTTCTGCTGCCAGCTCACAAAAACATGACATGGAGACTTATTAATTATGAAAGCTCAGCCTATAGCTTAGGCTTATCCCGCTAGCTCTTATAACTTAAATTAACCCATTTATATTAATCTACATTTTGCTTCCTGGCTTTTTACCTCTCTTCCATCTTGCACCTCCTGTTTCCTCTCTATATCCTCTGGCTTCTCTCCTGTGCCTTGATTCATCTCATTTTCTTCTCTCTCCGCCTGTAAGTTCTGCCTAACCTCTTTCTATTGGCCATTCAGCTCTTTATTAAACCAATCAGAAGGCACCTCAGCAAAGACACATCTTCACAGTGTTTGAAAAGATTATTCCCCAACATTTCCCCTTTCATATCTGATTAAAAAAGAATTTTTTTAACTCTACAAAGTAAAACTATATACAATAAGAACAATTATCAGATATTGTCTAAATAAAAAGGAAAGGTTTTTTATTCTAATATAGTAAAACTATAAACAATAAGAACAATTATCAGATAAGAATTACATTTATAATACCCAGTCCATTTTTATTTGGCAAATGCAGAGAAAATACTCCATTATTTGTCCTATCTTGGGGAGTCCAAAGTTTTGTTCCTAATTCTGTTTCTATCCTAATTTGTATTATTAACCCAAAACTATTTTTTTTTTACTTTAAAACATTTTCTTAAACAATGTAAGCTTTTATGTGTCTCATCCTTATACACTTTACAGTTATTTGTGACTTTCTTTTTTGAGTTTGGTAACAAGGAAAACTGTAATTGTGACTGTCTGGTCTTTCCATGAGAGACCCAAGAAGACTGTAATATTGCCTTAGTAAACAGAAAGTACAGAGCACACAACTTTCAAAACTATAGAAATGACAGAAACAGCTACCTGGACACTCACCCAAGATTTCTCTGCAACGTTGGGGCATCCATCTTCGGCCTACGAGCCTAAAATATTTGATAGACTTTTCTGTGCAGTAGGAATTTTGAAGGGCTGTCCTACTTTGTCTTGGGTAAGTTTGGCAGTTTTCTCCTTTTGTGTATTGCTTGTCCAATTTGAACAACATTCTATCAGCAGTTGAGGCAAGGGTAGTTTCTTTGCCCAGTGGCTAACCTTGCCACAAATGAAAGCAAACTCAATATAGAGGTTCTTTGATGCCCATCATCCTCTTTTGAAGTAAGTTGGTTTTGCCAGGAGCCCACATGTCTCACTGTCATGAAAAGCCCTATGGCAACAAAACATTTTAAATGCCATGTTCTGTAGGTCTTTGAAGTGTTTGAAGACCGTCTATTAAACCTTGAAAACATATCTAACATGACTTCAAGTTTGATTGTTATAGATGACTAACTGCAAACCTGGCTTTCTTTATTATCCTAAATAGCTTTCAAAGACTAGAACTTTATATTATCCCCCCCCTTTTTTTTTTTTTTCTTTTTCTTTTTCTTTGTTTGGTTTTTTTGAGATAGGGTTTCTCTGAAACAGTCCTGGATATCCTGGAACTCACTCTATAGATCAGGCTGGCCTCAAGTTCACAGAAATCTGCCTGCCTCTCTGAGTGCCGGTATTAAAGGCATGCACCACCGCTGCCTGACACGATATATTTTTAAATGTGTTGCCTTTTACCTCTCTTTCATCCATCTTGTACCTTCTGTTTCCTCTCCGTGTCCTCTGGTCTCTCTCCTACACCTTGATTCATCTCCTTTTCTTCTCTGCCTGTAAGTCCTGCCTAACTTCTTCCTTCCTAGCTATTGGCCATTCGGCTCTTTATTAAACCAATCAGAAGGTGCATTGGCAAAGACATATCTTCACAGTGTATGAAAAGATTATTCCATAACAAGCTGTATTTTAACTATTATTTAGTGAGTCACCAGATTTTAGACTATTGAAAGACCTTTGGATAAGAAACTAATCCAGAGAAAGTTTTACAAATATACTTACTATTCTGTTGTTGCAGATTTTTATTACTACTTATATATTTTATATTAACATAAAAATCTTGTTGACTTTGTCTTTCATCTGAGTATGCTACTCTTAAGTATTTTTTTTTTTCCGAGACAGGGTTTCTCTGTATTGCTCCTGGTTTTCCTGGCACTCACTCTGTAGACCAGGCTGGCCTCAAACTCAGAGAGATCCAGCCATGTCTGCCTCCTGAGTGCTGGGATTAAAGGTGTGCACCACCAACACCCGGCTCTCCTAAGTATTTTTTAAAAGCTTAAAATAATTAGATTGTATTTGCTGCTTTTAGAGTAAGAATATGAAGTTTTAATGACAGTGTTTACATTAAAGTAACTTTTTCTTAAATATTTCTTTGATTTGTTAGAGGAATTTAATGATAGAATTTTGCGACCAGAGTTATCAAATGATGAAATGCTATCTCTACATGAGGAATTGCAGAAGATTTATAAAACATACTGCTTGGATGAAAGTATTGACAAAATTAGATTTGATCCCTTCATTGTAGAAGAGATTCAAAGAAGTAAGTCAAGATTCTAGATCTTTCCTGTTTGCTAAGTTTTCTTCATTTATTTTTTTCAATTTTATAAAAGATTTATTTATATATTTATTTATTTAAGGGAAAGTGCTCTCACTATGTAATCATGGCTAGCCTGGAATTTGTTTTATAGACCAAGTTGGCCTTGAATTCAGTGATTTGTCTGCCTCTGCTTCCCTGGTTCTGTGATTAAAAGCATGGGTCACCACACCTGGCACTTTTTATTATTTTCAAGAGTGTGTGTGTGTGTGTGTGTGTGTGTGTGTGTGTGTGTGTGTATGCCCATGTGTGAGCACAGGTGCCCTTGAAAGGCAGAGGCTTCAGCTTCCTCTGGCTCTGGAGTAATACAGGTAGTTTTGAGCTACCCAAAGGGTTCTGGGAACTGAGCTCCAGTACTTTGCAAGAACAGTATGCACTCTTGATGGATCCATGTATTCTTTACTTATTCTAGCAGTTGTGGAAAGCTACATAGGCAGCTTAAATTGCTATATTTATTTTTAAACACTTAGAGATCTTTTAACTTCCTTAGTTTAAAGAATTCTGTTTTTACATGCTTATTTTACTAACATGATGTAAGCTTTGAGGAAGAGGAGTGGTCACTATTTGCATAACTGAGGCTGGCTTGGAAGTGTAATCCTAGCACTTGGAGATGGAGGCAGGAAGATCACATTTTCAAAGGGCAGCCTGTACTACAAGTTCCAGTACAGCCTGGAAAAAAATTTACAAATTTTTAAATTAAAAAAAAAATCACTAAAACACAAAAGAACTCGTGTGACTAATGTTTGTCAGAACTGGAGGTAGGTATTCTCATTTCTCATTCTAGGAAGATTTCTTGTGGTGTTTCTATAAAATGTAATTTGTGTGTTTGCGTCACATAATGAATTTTAAATATGTTACATTTCTGTTATTCAGAAATAATTTGTACAATGAAATTTTTTTAGTTGCTGAAGGCCCATATATAGATGTTGTGAAACTGCAAACTATGAGATGTCTTTTTGAAGCATATGAGCATGTTCTTTCCCTCTTGGAGAATGTGTTTACTCCTATGTTCTGCCACAGTGATGAGGTAAGTCAGGCATTCACTGAGGACTTTATATACTTCACAGTGGCTCTGATAGCATTCAGTAAGTGGTTTAAGTAGCAAAGTAAAAAAATAAAACAAGATGAAGTAAGGTAAAGTAGTATATTTCAATGTAAAATACTGGTTTAGTTAATCCTAATTTGTATTAATGTTTTGAAGTATTTCAGACAACTTTTAAGAGGCGCAGAATCTCCAACACGCAATTCCAAATTCAACAGGTAGGCATATTTAACTCTGGGTGTGTATTGGTTTTGATTTAGCTGTTGCTGATTATTCTGTGATAGTATTATAGTCTTTATCAACTGTTTGAATGAAATCCACCTGCTAGATAAATATAAGGCAAAGGCTTCAGCTTCAGTGGCAGAAGCTTTCTTTGCCTTTTTAAGATCACTTGATACCTTTAGTACACCTTTTTCTGGTTTCAAAATATAAAAAAGTCAGGATGGAAATACATATACTAATATAGCAATTTAAAGTATGTTTTACTTGCCTGGTGGTGGTGGCGCACCCCTCTAATTAATCCCAGTACTCTGGAGGCAGAGGCAGGCAGATCTCTGTGAGTTCAAGACCAGGCTGGTCTACAAGAGCTAGTTCCAGGACAGCCTCCAAGGCCACAGAGAAACCCTGTCTTGAAAAACAAAACAAAACAAACAAAAAAAGGTTTTCCTTTATATTTACCTCACTTTAATGTTACCTGTCATACTTAAGAGCACTCTGATTCTCTGATAATTAAGGATTCCTTTATCTAAATAGAATCAGTAGAAGAGTTTGCTAATATTCTTTAGTTGGAAATTTAGAGTAGCCTTGATAATTTGCTGTTAAATGGCTCAGAGTATGTTAAGTAGTATTTATTTTTTGGTTTGTTTACTTGTGTCTTAAAAGCAGAATTTTAGCACATATATCTAATTCTGGCCTACTTTATTATGTATTCAAAGCATAACTCTTTAAGAATGTTTTGTTTACTTTTTAGCTTCAAGTATTCTTTAAAAAGTTGTGGATTTTTGTTTATTTGTTTGGGATTGAATCCAGGGCATCATGAATACTAGGAAATAACATTACTACTGACATCCTTAGCCCCAGATATTTTATTGTTTATATGAGACAAGAGCTCACTGTGTAGTTTAGGCTAGCCTCAGACTTGCAACAGTGCTAGGATTATAGGCATAGGCAATGAGACACCATGCCTGGAAAAACACTCAGTTTTATTTCAAGCTAAAAAATGTTAGGAAGCATGTATGAGCACATCTAACATAGACATAATTCTGTATTGAACAATCTGAGCTGCTGTTTGTTAGCTTAGTCTTTACATATTTTCGGCTGTATCAAATGGTATGCCTAAGGAGAAGAAAATGCTGAATTATTACTTGAGATACTGTTTTCAAGAACATTAGTAATCTAGATTGCATACACCCAAACATCCATGTTTCTTTCTTCCCTATATCGTGTGATTCATAGGATTTCTTCCTTTTGCTAAGGTGAATGCTATCCACTTGTATAACTTTTAAGCATTTTGAATTTGATTTTATGTTCTAAAGTGAAACATATTTAATATCTGGGCTTTCTCTCTCTCCTCCTCATATAATCTCACATATCTGATATTGCAGAGGTAGCCTAAGTTTGGATGATTTCCGGTAAGTCGTGAGCATGTGATTCTTTTTTTTTTTTTTTTAGTATAAATTGTCTGTTTTAACCTAGAAAGTTCACCCCAAGCAACCTAGGTGCAATGAAAAAGGAAAACTATGAAGCACTGTGCTGTCCTTGCCTTTATATAAATTATTTAGGATAAGTTTTTAATGTGGATCTCTACAAATATTTTTTGAAATAACATATAATTATGAAATAAAATGTCCTCATACTATTAAGATATTTTATTATTTATTCACTAGTATTTTACTTTTCAAAGTTGTTGACTCCGTTTGGGAGTAAGGAGGGTTTCTGATTTTGCTGAACAACTTTTATAATTATTTGAGTTTAAAGAACACAAATATAATTATATTTCTGAAGATCTATGGATAATCACAAATGAGAGTTTTAAAAATGTCTTTGTTCAAAACCTGTATTGTTTTATAATCTGTAAATCCTGCGACAGCCTGCCTGCCCAGGGTTTAGAAATTTTAGTATTTTGTCACCATTTTTATTTTCATCTGGAAATAGTCCTGTCATCAGAGCTTGCAAAAATCTAAAACTGTTATTTTTTTTAAAACACTTAACTACATGCTTGTTTAGATAAAACAATCTAGTTTGCTTCTAGTACTGTTTACTACTTACTAATAGTGTTATAGTTTTAAAATAAGTTTGGTTTGTTCCAAAAACACTGTGTAAAAGCTTGTCACAGTAAACATGGTATGTTTGAAACTTGATCGGTGTTCTTTTATATCTCTAATTGTTGAATTATTTCAGTAGATACATTTTGCAGATAGGAATAATAGCTTCCATTGAGTTTAAGTATTCTAAGCAAATGGTCAGATTTTACAGTAGTCTCTGTAGTTTGGTCTCTGATGGCAGTTTGCAAGTTTTAGGTTAGATAAAAGTTATAGTTTAGGGGCTGGAGAGATGGCTCAGAGGTTAAGAGCATTGGCTGCTCTTCCAGAGGTCCTGAGTTCAATTCCCAGAAACAACATGGTGGCTCACAACCATCTGTAATGAGATCTGGTGACCTCTTCTGGCCTGAAGGGATACATGCAGGCAGAACACTGTATACATAATAAATAAATAAATAAATAAATCTTTTTAAAAAGTTATAGTTTGGTTTACTGAAACATAAAGCATTTGGCTCCATTTTTTTTTTTTTTTTTTTTTTTGCTCCTTTTGGGGCTTTCTTTCATTTTCTTTCTAGCTATTTCTGCTTTTGGAAATTTACTTTTGAAAAACATTGTAGAACTAGTGTTTAATGTTTATGGTAGAGCTGACTGCTTCCTTGGAGCTGTGCCCACTTGTATTCTTTCCATCATTGCTAACCTTTCCCTCCTTTTGTTTGTATTATATTTGTCATAGAGATAAATTAAGTATCATCTAAAAATTTTAATGGGAAGATCATAGTTTTATGTTTTTATGTTGCACTCTTATTTTAGTGATTCAGTTTTTTTAAATCAGTGGTTCTCAATGTTCCTAATGCTGTGACCTTTAGTACAGTTCTCATGCTGTGGTGACCCCAACCACAGAATTATTTCATTGCTACTTCATAACTGTAATTTTGCTACTGTTATGAATCATAATGTAAACATCTAATATGCTATCCACAGGTTTAGAACTACTATTCTAAATGGGTGTACAGTGGTTTTTTTTTGTTTGTTTGTTTTTTTGTTTTGTTTTGTTTTTTTGAGACAGGGTGTCTCTGTGTAACATCCCTGGCTTTTCTGGACCTTGCTTTGTAGACCAGGCTGGCCTCGAACTCCAGAGATCCGCCTGCCTCTGCCTCCCAAGTGCTGGGATTAAAGTTGTGTGCCACCACCACCCAGCTGGTTGAACCGTTTTTTAAAAATTGTTCGACAGGTTCATACATGTGTATGTTTTAACAAAACTTCTGTGACAATGAGAACTATATACCACTAGGGGGCTATCATTCTTATAGAACTTAAAAAGTTCAGGTAATGTTTTGAAGTTAGCGTTAGATACATTTCAAATGTTTGTTAGTAAATTTTGTCTCATTTATTCGTTCGAAGAATTTAAATGTTCTGACAGTTTTGGCTCCTGGATGTTGAGACTTAATTAGTGACTGAAAACTCCAGACATTGTTAATCTTTCTCTAATTTACCCTCTCAAAGCTAGTTTGCTTTTTCTTTGCTAAGATGTATAGTATAGTAGATGCCAATAATTTTCTATGTACCTGATGCATTTTTGTTTAATATTTAGAAGCACACAAAAAAGAGGAGAATCGTTTGGAATCAGCAGAATAGGTAGCAAAATTAAAGGAGTATTCAAGAGTACTACAATGGAGGGAGCTATGTTGCCCAATTACGGTTTGGCTGAAGGTGAAGATGACTTTGTAAGTGAAAATTCTTCAATTAAAAAAATTCAACTTGATATATCTACAATTTTGTACTTAATATAGCATTAAATGTGGGGTATGCTGACTTATTTTCCCTATTTATTTTCTTCCTTCAGACTTCCTTTGTATATAAATGTTTTTCCTTTCATTAGTTTTGTAGTTTCATTGTACTTATACCATTAAAATTTTTTTCTTAGATCTGAGTTATTGATTATTAGGGAAAATGAGCACTGGCATTTCTGGTAGTCAGTTTACTACCTTTGGTGTGTGCTTGTGTATGTGTGTTTATGTGTGTTGGGTACATGTGTATGTACACATGCATGTGGAAGCCAGAGAGCTAAGGAAGGTGCCATTCTTCAAGCATGGTGTACCTCTTTTTCTTTTCTTTTCTAAGAGAGAGAGAGAGTTTTTGTGTGTGTATGGTGTATATTCCAGAGGACAACTTGGCAGGAGTCAGTTCTCTCCTTCCACTGTGTAGGTCCTGGGGATTGAACTCAGGTCACCAGGCTTAGCAGCAAGCACTTTTACTTACTAAGCCATCTTGATGGGCTTATTTATTTATTTATGTATTGAGACAGGGTCTCTTACTGGCCTGGAGCTCAAGTACGTTAGGCTATCATGCCATTGAGACCCAAGGATCTGTCAATGTCTACTTCCCTGGAATGGAAACTACTGTGGTGACTACTGCACTACTGTGCACAGCTTTTCTTTCTTTCTTTTTTTTTTTCTTTTAACAGGATCTATTAGCTGGGAATAGTGATACATACTTTTAATCCCAGTACTTGCAAGGCAGAGGCAGACACATATTGAGTTCCAAGATAGCCAGAGCTACACAGTGAGACACTGCCTCAAAACAAAACCAGTAATAATCAAGTAGATAAGTAAATCAGTGTCTGTCTCAGCTAGCTGGCCTGGTGCTCACTGTGTAAAGCCAGGTTGGTATTGCCTCTGTCTCCTCAATGCTGGGTTAAAAGCATATACCACCACACCCAGCTCACAGTTTTTCACTGTCTGCTCTTGGGGATTTAACTCAGGTCCTTTTTGTTGGCAAGGCAAGCACCTGGGTGAGTCATCTTCCTAGCTCTTTATTGTCTCTTCATTGGGCTTTTGTTTCAATCCTGATATAACTCTTTCCAACCATATGCTTCAGTTTGTGGTGTTGTTAGAAGCCTTAATTTCTCATTCCTTAGACTGTGGAGCTTTTACATGTAGGCTCTCAGGCCTCATCCTAGACCTGTCTGGTAAGATTCCTTGTTTTATGTGTATGTGTATTTCGCTTACCATGCTGTTGTACTTTTCTGTTCCTTTGCACATACAGCCCTGCTTGATGGTCTTTTCCTTCTGTTCTTTACACAGAAAACTTCACATTTATCTTTTAAAATTTGCATGATGTCCATAAACCTGTACCTGAGCTACCAATACAACTGAGCATTTTCTCTCTTTGTGACCTTAGTACTATTACTGTTATTACTATTATTGTTATTTTTGAATGCACTATTTAATTAATACATGGTAATTTTATATATTTATGGTATAGAATATAATAAACTTGTATATTGATCCATTTATGCAATGAATAATGATCAGATCTAACTCCTGATACTTACCATTTTTAATTCTGGAAACATTCACAGTGCTCTCCACTGGGTATTTTGGAGTAATTGTTATTAAGCATAGTCATTATATTATTTCTAAAGAACGCACAAATGCTAAGGACGAAGCCACTTAGTTTAGAAGACACTGAGCAGGTCGTAATGCTGATCTTATCACAGGCCACGCACAATACTATGCTAGTTAGGAGCTGTGGGACCTTGAGGATTGTTTTTATAGGAATTGCCAATCCTAGTGTGTGATTTGAAAAGTTGAAATGATATTTGGCAGTGGTACGTACTTGGTGTGTGAGTTTAGGCAAATTGCCCAATTTTATTGTGATTTCCTTTCCTTACAATGTGAAATCAGGACCATCCTATCTGTTGTACATGGGGTATAATTAGGAGAATTAGACAGGCAATCTGCATGAAGCACTAAGAATGATGCCTGGCCTATAGTAAGCACTCTGCACACTGTATTACATAGTGCCATCAGGGCTCATAGCTCTATTAATACAAGAGATAGGGTCACATCTGTGTGGTAACTGACTCAGGGATGAAAACGTGGTATGTAAGATTCTGACTGTCTGAGGCAGAAGAATAAATCATGTGTTCAAAGCTAGCCAGAGCAAAGTGAGACCTTGTTTCAAAAAGCAACAGCAAAACCATTGGAACTATCTGAAAACATGCTTCTGTCCAAGTTCAGGACTACTTTACAAATACATTTCTGCCAATTAATAAGTTGACAATCAAGTGCGTATGCGAAAGGTAAACATAGGAAACATTACTATTTCTTAACTAAGTAGAGAACCTCAGATAGCCTTTTGTCTCTGTCTTCCTTGCTCTCCACACTCTTCTTACAAGGAATCTTTGAAAATAAAACAAAAATTACTTAGTTTGCTGCATTAACCTTTTGCCTGGGTATGGTGGTATCTACCTGTAATCTCAGCATTTATGAAGCTGAAGCAGCAGGATATTCAGTTCAAAGCCAACCTGGGTTGCGGTAGCAAGAGACTCTGTCTCAAAAAGCAAATACATGAATAGGTTATTTATAGTAACTGTCCCCTTTAACATGACTAAGAGCTGTCTAGGTGACTAGAGACTCAGAAGGATTTAAAAGAACTATGCTTATAGATTACTTTTTAAATGAATTACTTTGGTTTTAGGTATTAAATGAAATTATAGATGTTTATGATATTAGAATCAAAAAGGTGAGAAATCTTCGTTTACCTGATATCGTGTCACACATCTTTAATCTCAGAGTCAGGTGCATCTGTGTGAGTTCAAGGTCATCCTGGTCTACATGGCAGTTCCAGAACAGCTAGGGGTTTTCCATACAGAGGAACCCAATCTCAAAGCAAACAAAAATCTAATTCTGTAGAAATAGATCCTTTTTAGATCTTCTTTTGAATTGTACCTTCTTTATGTTACAGTGACTATATTTAGACTACTTTTTCAGTTTAAAAAATTAGTTGAAGTAGATATTTTCATAAGAATGTTTTCAGGAATGGAGTTACTTATTCAGAACTGTTTAGTGACTCATTGTAGAAGTATATTGCCAGAGTTCATAATGATTATGCTGGCATACATTCCACACGTGTCACAGATCTAGTTTATCTGTGTCAACTACATCGATGGCATGATGTCTTATATACTCTGAAATGAAAGATAGGAGTATATTAATTTTTATTTATCATCAAGTTTGAACTTTTTA
This sequence comes from Cricetulus griseus, assembly GCF_003668045.3. Classification (NCBI taxonomy): domain Eukaryota; kingdom Metazoa; phylum Chordata; class Mammalia; order Rodentia; family Cricetidae; genus Cricetulus; species Cricetulus griseus. The sequence continues at coordinate 198,309,263 of NC_048597.1, read as the reverse complement.
TATTTTTATCCTTTATATTTTTCTTAATTTAAAATGTCAATTCTCTATTTTCTTTTAAACTTTGACCTATAGATATATCATGAATTGATGCTAGTTACTTGTTAAGTTTAACTTTTTGTTGGGCAGTGGTGGTGCACACTTTTAATCCCAGCACTCAGGAGGCAGAGGCAGGCGGAACTCTGTGAGTTCGAGACCAGCCTGGTCTCTAGAGTGAGTTCCAGGACAGCCAGGGTTACACAGAGAAACCCTGTCTCGAAAAACCAAAAAACCAAAACCAAAACAAAAGACCTCAAACCCAACAGTTTAACCTTTATCTTTACTTTTTAACTTAGTTTCCTAAGTTAAAAAAAATAAAATTAGTATATTACTTGATGGTTATATTTCATGTGCTATAGTTTGGAATGTTAAGTTCACCTTGATAACCTTTTCCAGATTGAAGAAGGTATTGTGGTAATGGAAGATGATTCTCCAGTAGAAGCTGTGAGCACACCTAACACTCCTCGAAACCTTGCTGCATGGAAAATTAGCATTCCATATGTAGACTTTTTTGAGGATCCCTCCTCTGAAAGGAAGGAGAAAAAGGAGAGAATTCCTGTGTTTTGTATTGATGTTGAAAGAAATGATAGACGAGCAGGTAAGATTTCTGAGCCTTTCTAAGATGCTCGTGAGTCTGTCTTTACTGAGAGTAAACTTGTTGCCATTGATTTTGATTAGACATAGGTGTCCAGAACAAAAACTGAATGAAAGCTTAGTGTTTCCTAGATTACTTGTTATCAGTTGACTAATTAATGCAAAAAACACTGAGTGGGTTCTTGATGCACACCTCAGAGCCCAAGGAATCTTATATGATGTTCTTATACTGTTTTGTGTTTTAGTATTTATTTGTTTTTATCTTATGTGTATCAGAGTTTTGGCTGTATGTTTACATATATGTACCTGGTATCTGGAGGTCTGGAACTGGAGTTATAGGTGTCTGTGAACCACCCTGTGAGTGCTGGGAACCTAACCTGGGTCTTGTTCTTAGCCACTGAGCCATTTCTCCAGTCCCTCTTTTTACTGGTTTTGTTGCTCTTATCATTAGCTATTGTACTTAGCTATTATCATTAATGCATTTACTACTATATACTATATTAAGTATTAGACCAACTTATTTTCTACATTAATTTATTTGCATGTGAGTGGGTGGCACACATGTAGAAGTCACTTGTGAACATTGGTTTTTTTTCTACCATGTGGATCCTAGCTATCAAGCTCAGTTGTCTCTCCAGCCCTCGTGTTACACTACTTTAAACAGCATTCCCTTTCCCCATATATTTCTTTTCATTTTAACCATTTTTTAATTAAATTTTTTCATACAATATACTTTGATCATGTTTTTCCCTCTCCCTCTGCATCCCCCCCCCCTTTTTTTTTGTTAAGTAGAATTGGATGAACTATGATCAAACACAGCTTTGCCGAATGTCTTCATGTTTGCTGTCTTTTCTCCTTTGGCTGTCTCAGGTGTGGATTGTAATTGAGAACTGAACAGCACTGACAGCAGAGTAATCACTCGCCACTCAGCTTTGTTGAGCAGGTGGGGCATTCAGTATAAAGGGAACACAGAGTCTTGCACATTTTGGGAAGGACGAATAGAAACTTAAAGTAAAGCTCAGGAAGAGGGAAGGACCTGTGAGGTAAGGGGAGTGACAGACTAGTTAAGGGGTTTTCAGACTAGGCAACTGAGTAGCATTGAAGACCAGTGCTCATCATTTCCCTTACTGTATTTTCAAACAGTTTTTTCAGAAACTAATGCTAGTTCAGGAACACAGAGCATAAAATCAGGAGCAGATTATTCTGAGTAGCTGGCTGTGATGCCTCCTGTTGTAACTATGATAACTATGTAGCAGGCAGGATCTTAACTGATCCCGGTCAGAGGCAATGCTGATTTTATGGTGTTGCTGTTAGTCTTACTGAGTAAGTACACTATGAAATCATTGCCCTTACTGTAGTCTGATTTCTGCACCAGGCCTCATTTTTATTGGTCAGATGCTTTTGTTACCGACTTTTTGAGCAAACATTTACAATTTTTGTGTTCTATTTTTGAAAAGTTTGGCTTAATCATTAAAATGTAAAATATAAACATAATCTAAAAATAACTGTAGTCATCAACATTACAGAGCCTTGCTGCCCATATGATGTGCCCTTAGGAAGCATGACCTCCAAAGGAGAAAAATGTAATCATTTTCATCATTTGCTACACTGACTTTTTTATGCAAGAAAATACAATTCTCAAATTTTATGGCCTGGTGAAATGACTCAGCGGATGAAAGAAGGTGCTTGCTACCAAGCCTGGCCACCTGATCTACTGCTCTGGGACCTACATGGTAGAAAGAGAGAACTGACTCTCACAAGTGTCCTCTGGCTTGCACATGTGTACTATGGCATGGCATACATGTGTATACAGACACACATACACAAATAAATAATTTTGTACATTTTTAAAATAGTAATTGTATACTTTAAAAAGTTCCTACCAGCTTTGTGATTCTGTTATTGAAATAGTCTGTTTGCTTGTCTTATCAATTTCTTCTAGATAATTTAGAATTAAAATAGGAGTGAAGTATGATAATGCTAACTAAAATAAAGACTGCAATATAATACCCCCATTTTAGTATTATTAATGTTTCACATTTTGTTGTAGGTTCTAAAATTGTTTATTTTTAACTTACAGTTGGACATGAGCCTGAACATTGGTCTGTCTATAGAAGATACCTTGAATTCTATGTACTTGAATCAAAACTAACAGAATTTCATGGTAGGTTGCTTTCTTATATAAAACATAATTCAGCAATTGGCCTTCTTGAAAGGTCTTGCACCAGATTTTTTTTTACTTTAAGTGTATCAATTGATGTTGACAGTTGTATGTATTTCTGTTGAAAATAAGAATGTTGGTATTCTGGGTTTTTTCTTATCTATATATTAAGTTTTTACAATGCACATTGACTTTTTTTTAATGGTAAAAGTTTAATAGGAACTGTACAATAGAAAAAAATGCTATCCAACTCTCTGTGTGAAGATTATTTAAAACATAATGTCATATCTCTGCAAGGCAGTATTGTGAATCTGAATTTCCATAGTAGTTTCAAATAGTGTTTAAAATAGCCAAGGTGGTAAGAACTGTGTGCACCAATTTCAGGTACATTTCCTGATGCTCAACTTCCATCCAAAAGGATCATTGGTCCCAAAAACTATGAGTTCTTAAAGTCGAAGAGAGAGGAGTTTCAGGAGTATCTGCAGGTACAGCTCCAGCTCCCTTGCTCAGTTTGTTTCTACAGCACCACCTCGCATGGGGGATTTGAGACATCAGTATCTCTCATTTGTTCCTGCAGCACCAACTCCATGCTCAATTTGAGACACCAGTAACTCTAGTTTGTTTCTTTTCTCTTATGTGCATGTGCTTTCCCCTGCTTTCTTCATTTATTTCTTCACATATATTCACTATATAAAATCATGTTTTTATTATGCCACTTCCATATGTGTGGATGATGTATTTTGATCCTATTCACTTCCCTCATAACCCTTTGTTCTTTTTTCCTCCTTCCTTACCTCATGCTGGTTGCCTTCTTTGTAAATAGTGTTCTTCCACTTTCATGTCTTTTTTTTAAAAAATAGAATTAGTGTTTATCTTTCTGAGACTAATTTGCTTGATGTGATGATTTCAGTTCCATTCATATTCTGGTAAATTACATCACTTTGTTCTTTGTGACTGAATGAAACAGCAGTATGCATACATAATACATTTGCTTATCCATTATCTGTTGTTGATGCATGTGTAGTCTTGGTCTGATTCTGTAACTTGGCTATTGTGAGTATCACAGTAAACGTGGATATGCAGATCTTGTTCACGCATGCTTTGCTCTGTAATCCCTGTCCATAGAATTAAAACATACCTTTTCTTTTTTCTTTTAAAGATTTACTTGTTATGTATACAGTGTTCGGCCAGAAGAGGGCACCAAATCTCATTATAGATGGTTGTGAGCCACCATGTGGTTGCTGGGAATTGAACTCAGGACCTTTGGAAGAGCTTTTAACCTCTGAGTCATCTCTCCTACCATGCCTTTTTCTATGTGGATTTTAAAATGAACTTTTGGCTGGGCATGGTAGCACACACCTTTAATGCTAGCACTGGGAGGTAGAGACAGTTTTGGATCTTGGTGAGTTTGAGGCTAGCCTGGTCTACATAGTGAGTTCCAGGACAGCCAGAGCTACATAGTGAGGCCCTGTCTCAGGGGGAAAAATCATATGTATACTGTTGGTATTGTTGTTTTGTGATACTGGGGATCAAACTCAGGGTCTTGCACATGCTAGCTAAGCACTCTACCAGTGAACTATATCCTGGATCCTCAGTATTTTTTTTTTTTTTTCTGAGACAGGGTTTCTCTGTGGGAAACTAGCTCTTGTAGACCAAGCTGGTCTCAAACTCACAGAGATCTACCTGCCTCTGCATCCTGAGTGCTAGGACCAAAGGCGTGTGCCACCAATGCCTGGCCAATCCTCAGTATTTTTAAAAAATTAATGACCAATAAAATACTATTTCTAGGAGAGGGCTTTAATTAGTTTTAGGCTAATTAAAATTTTGACATGGAAGACTTAAAAAAAGAAAACCTTTTGTTATAAAATATTAAATGTATTCTAAGAATGTTGTACTCTGATTTTATGCTTAACTTTTCCCAGCTTGGGAATTGTCTTTCTTACTTTATTACTTAGTCCTTTTTATTATACTATTTGTATGTTTGTTTTTTGATTTCCTGGCATCAGCTCTGTACTCAGAATTGACTTCCCATTTTCCCCAGCGATGTGCATTGTGCTACATAAATAAAGTTTGTTGCTTTTTGTTTACAATCATTTTAGACCAGTTTTAGTTACCCTTCTGCATTTCTAATCTGTTTCCCTCCTCTGTTCTGTTTATTGAAGAAACTTCTGCAGCATCCGGAACTGAGTAACAGTCAACTTCTGGCTGACTTTCTCTCCCCCAATGGTGGGGAAACACAGTTTCTTGATAAAATACTTCCAGATGTAAATCTTGGTAAGTCATGTGGAAAAAACATATATAAGAACAATGATTTCAGACTAGTGTAGAAAAATGGTTTTGATAGTATGCCCATGTGATGAACTCCAAAGGACTTCTTTTGAAATTAGAGGTACATTACCCTGATTCTATTACCAGTCACTTCTAACCACTTGTTCTATCACAGAAACTATTAGTTAGTAATATCCTTGCATTCCTTTGTATATTTAAATAAAGTCATGTATTGCACAGCAGTGCTTCACTCAATGACAGATTGCATAACTGACAGTGGTCCTTTACATTATGTCACCTAGTGACCTAACAGCTGTCATAAGTTTGTGTAAGTGCACTCTTTTGAAGTTTGTGCAACAAAATTGCCTAGCAACCAATTTCTGAGGATGTATCCCCATCCTTCGGTGTTCATATAAGAAAAATAACTGATAGTGCTTCAAGTAGATGTAAATGTACATAGTCATCAATCATTATATGAATAACTTCAATAAGATTTCTTTAAAAATACCACAGCTTTAATGTTTGGTATAAAGCTCATCTGGGCCTTTTCCTCCCTCTCTAACTTCAAGTTATATAATTTCTTTCCATCTATTTACTGTCAAGGATCTTATATCTGTTTGAGAATATTTATAGCCACATTGTGTATCATAGTTCAAACTAGATATATATATGTATACTTCAATGTATTTATTTATATTTCATGCACATTGGTGTTTGGCCTGCATGTATCTCTGTGTGATGATATTGGATCCTCTGGAACTGGAGCTATAGTAGTGTCATCTGGGTGCTGGGAATTGAACCTGCGTCCTCTGGAAGAGCAGCCAGTGCTCTTAATCACAGTGCCATCTCTCCATCCCCAAACTGTTGAGTCTTAATGTTGAGTCCTATAGAAATGAATGCCTATAGCTTGAAGCAACTTGGAACAGTGCAGATGAATTAGAAAGTGTAACACTGGGACTTGCCTACCCCACATGCATGAGGCGTTAGGTTTGAGCCTTATCTCAAAATGAAACACATGGTAAATGAAAGACATAAAGCACACATGAAAATAAGTACAACATTTCTTTTATGTAAAGTTCAAAATAGTAAACCAACTTGCTACAAATATTTGTATAAAATTGTTGAAGCCAGTAGATGATACAGTATTTCTCAGAATATTTTTTAAGATACAGGTTTAAGTAGAACTGAACCAGCTTCCATTTAAACCTCTATATGAACACATTTATTTGATTTAAAGCATTTGGTATGTGTGACCATCTTATCAAGAGAAATTGTGAGGACCTTTTTATACTTGGTTGTATGTGGTGTTTAGGAAATAGAGTTAATTTAACCTGGTTTCCTATTAAGTTTGACAGAAGGTGAAAAAGGATGAAAGACCATCCAAGTTTCTATGTAAACTGAATGCATGCGTTGTTTTTTTGTGGTTGTTGATAATTTTAGGACAGTTTTTTTTTAAAGATTTTATTTATTAATTATGTGTACAACATTCTGCTTCCTTGTATATCTGCACACCAGAAGATTGCACCAGATCACATAACTGATGGTTGTGAGCCACCATGTGGTTGCTGGAAATGGAACTCAGGACCTCTGGAAGAGCAGTCAGTGCTCTTAACCTCTGAGCCATCTCTCCAGCCCCTAGGACAGTTTTGAACTTAGTGAGTTTGTAGAATCTAGTTTTCCAGGGCAAGAAGGTGCCAAGAGGCAGACAGGGACTAGTAATTTGAGTTTTGCTTTATCACATGGAGCACTGATTGGGCTCAGTGATAACATAGGTGAGAGAAGCATGTCCTGTGACCCTGTAACCTGAGGAACATGGGATGTTCTGAAGGTGGTAGTAGGCTGTGACAGGACTGGGAGTTTCTATGTCATAAAAAAGTATCTTTATTTTTACAGTTGTCTCTTAGTATTGTTATGCCTACCAAATGGAGGTAAAAGAAATGTAAGTTGCATTTGGAAATTTAGATTAATTTGTATGTTATTTTCTAAATGCTTGATAAAGTCTTCAGATGTTTAGTATTTTTGATAAGGGAACCAGGAGATACAAACAGTGAATAAATTGGGCAAACATAGGGTTTTTTTTCCTCCCTCTCTGAATTCTTATTCTCCTGCTACAGTCACTGGGGTATGCACCATGCCTGTCTAGAATGAAAAATTTTTAAAATTTAGAATATTAACTATTCCAATAGTGTAAATATTTTTTTTAAATGTTCTTTTATATTTCACTAACTTTTGTGTATGTTTAACTATATGTTCATTATTGCTTAAAATGTTTTGAAAGCATTTTTAAAACATTCTGAATTCGTGTGTATGTGTATATGTCTGTGTGTATGTGTGTGCATGCATGCCATGTGTGTAGGTGCCCATGGAGACCAGAAGAGACCATTAGATCCCCTAGAGCTGGAGTTAAAGACAGCTGTGAACTGCTCATCATGGATTGAGACCAAACTCAGGTCCTCTGAAGAGCAACAAGTTCTCTTAACCTCTAAGTTATTTCATTTCTCCAATTCTGTTGAAACTTTTTTTTCTTTTTTTAATAAGATAGGTTTTTTTTTTTTTTTTTTTTTTTTTTTTTTTTTTTTTTTTTTTTTTTTGTGGCTTTGGAGGCTGTCTTGGAACTAACTCTTGTAGACCAGGCTGGTCTTGAACTCACAGAGATCTGCCTGCCTCTGGCTCCTGAGTGCTGGAACTAAAGATGTGCGCCACCACCACCTGGCTCTGTTGAAACATTTTTATAAAATTTTTCTGTGCAAAGCATGGCACTAATGGTAGACCATTTGCCTAATATGTGAAGGCCCCAGGTTTGATTCCATCACCAATGACAACAAAGGAAGAGAGAGAGCAAGGAAGGAGTAAATGAATGAATGAACAAACAAATGAGCATTAGGTTAAAAGAACATTGAAGTTGAGAATTATATTGTCTTCTCCTTATGGTACACTAACATTTACCAGCAATAAGCTTCTTAGATCTCTGTTACATCCTCACGACTTATTTTTACAATGAATCCCACTGTATTTGTGAAATAGTTTGGGATATCAACTTCATTATAAATTTCTGTTGAAGTATGAAATGATGAATTATAAATTATTCAGCTTTGGCTTTCTATTTAACTCTTTACTGTTTAAAGCTACCTACTGAAATATTCATGTAAACAATTAAACAGTTATGCTATACTTTCATAAAATTAATACTTTGTTCTTATTACAGGGAAAATTATAAAGTCTGTTCCTGGAAAACTAATGAAGGAGGTGAATTTCTGATTTATGTGTATTTATAAGTAATGGCGATGTGCTTAATTACTGATGAATTGTAGTGTCTTCTGTGATACTAAAAGTGCTTATCTCCTCTGTCACCACAGAAAGGTCAGCACTTGGAACCTTTCATCATGAGTTTCATTAATTCTTGTGAATCCCCCAAACCTAAACCAAGTAGACCAGAACTGACCATTCTCAGCCCCACTTCTGAAAACAACAAGAAGGTACTGCATATTGTGTAAAGAGGCAGTAAGTAAAGCAGACTACAGCTGTGGGTGAGGGGCTGCGCAGGAGAGGCTGACACAGGCTGTGACTTTTTAGTCTTGGTTTCTTATCCTTTTGAAAAAAAAAAAAAATCTCGCTATTCTCTCTGCAGCCCATGCCTTTCCCCGTTCCTTTGCTTGTCTCCTTTCAGCACTGATGCGGTTCTCATTCTGTTTCCAGCATCATCTAGCCCTCTCCCATCTTCTGTCCCCGTTGTTCCCACTATTTCTGTCTCTTTATTCTGGTCCGTCTTCAGCCATGCCTATTTAATTTTTATCTAAACTGTTGTTTAACCCCGTCTAGACTTTTAAGAGTTGTGTTTCTTACATTTAGAATTAAAAATGAGGGGTTAGGGATATTACCTAGTGATAGAGCACTTGCCTAGCTTGCTTGAAGCTCTAGGTTTAGAACATCCAAGCACCACAAAGCAAACAACCAAAAGAGGAACACACACACACACACACACACACACACACACACACACACCACGAGAGAGAGAGAGAGAGAGAGAGAGAGAGAGAGAGAGAGAGAGAGAGAAGAAAATAATTCTTTATGAATAGTGAATTTCCTTAAGTCAAAAGTGAATATGCTCTTTTGTGCAATACTTTGAGAGAATATTTGTTTTTACTGTAGCTTTGGTCACAAATGTGAAACTTTGAAAATAGATTTTTAAGCTTTTTTTGTTTTTTGTTTTTCGAGACAGGGTTTCTCTGTAGCTTTGGAGGCTATCTTGGAACTTGCTCAGTAGACCGAGCTGGCCTCAAACTCAGAGATCTGCCTGCCTCTGCCTCCTCAGTGCTGGAATTAAAGGTGTGTGCTACCACCGCCCAGCTAGATTTTAAACTTTCTTAATGTAATTTTTATTTATTTTTTATTCATTTTACATACCAACCACAGTTCCCCCTCCCTCCCCTTCTCCTCCTCCCCACAACCTAACCCTATCCACTCCTCAGAAAAGGTATGGCCTCCCATGGGGAGTCAACAAAGCCTGGCACATAATGTCATTTTTGCTGTGTATTCTTTTAACCTTAGTGATAATTACCAGTAGGTACAATAATGTATACATCTCTTTATTATCTCAATTTTTACTTTAGCTTTTCAATGATCTATATAAGAATAATGCAAACCGTGCTGAGACTACAGAGCGGAAGCAAAATCAGAACTACTTCATGGAGGTGATGACTGTGGATGGAGTCTATGATTACCTGATGTATGTAGGTAAGGTCTAAATGGTCTGTGTTGTTTGTCATTCATCTGCCTCATGATGCAAATACAGCCCTTCCTCAACTTTGTGAAAGGCACTACTTTCACAGATTTAATACATTGGCCTTGAACATACAAAACATACTAGTGATTGTAAGTAAAACTGACCCGTTATTTGTTATCTTGAGCAACAGCAGATCTCAGTTGATTCTCAATTGGTTTTCCTCAGGACGAGTAGTTTTCCAAGTTCCAGATTGGCTTCATCATCTTTTAATGGGAACTCGAATCCTCTTTAAGAACACATTGGAAATGTACACTGACTACTATCTTCAGTGCAAGCTAGAGCAGCTCTTCCAGGAGCACCGGCTGGTTTCTCTCATAACGCTTCTCAGAGGTTTGTGTCTGATGCGTCTTTGTTTCCTGTTTTGTGCTTGTGATTTTAGTTAGGTTTTAAAAAGTAGGCTTTTTTTTTTAAATTAGCATTTCTACTATTAGGAAATATTTGTGTATAAATTGGAGAATAATTGTATAAATTTCTTGTATTCACTTTTAGATGCTATATTTTGTGAAAATACTGAACCTCGCTCCCTCCAAGATAAGCAAAAAGGAGCAAAACAGACGTTTGAAGAAATGATGAATTACATTCCAGGTATAATTTTTAAATAACTCAATTTTGTATAGAGCAGCACCCCTTTGAGGCTGCAATGTAATTATTGAAACTAGTAGTTATTATGAGTTTTTATTTTAGAAATACTAGTAAGGACTAATTAAATTAACGCATTTGTAAATGCAGTTTGTTCTTTTGTTGATAACACTAATATTTTGTTTGTTTGAGATAGACCCTCAAGTTTTAGCCCCGGCTGACTTTGAACATAAAACAGTTATCTTGCTTCAGTCTTTTGAGTGCTAGAATTTACATATATAAGCCATTATATTCAGCTCCTAAAATTTAAGACAAGGTTATTTCTACTCACATAGGTTTATTTGTTTGGTTGATTGGCTTTTCTCTCCTTTTTTGAAGCAGGGTCTGTTATGTTACTGGCTTCCTAGTTGGTTTGGAACTCATTATGTAGACCAGATTGGCCTCAAATTTGCATTGATCCTCCTACATTTGCTTCTCAAATGATGAGGTTACAGATGTCCATCACATCTGGTTATAGACGTATTTCTGTATGTGTGTACACAATTGCACAAACATCATTGGAGTTTAAATTCTTTTGCTTGGAAACTGGAGAGATGGCTCAGTAGTTAAGAGTACAGTTTAGTTAGTGTACAACTGGGCAGTGGTGGCCCACATCTTTAATCCCAGCACTTGTGAGGCAGAAGCAGGTAGATCTCTAAGTTTGAGGCCAGCTTCATCCACAGAGTAGGTTGTGGGACAGCCAGGGCTGTTACACAGAGAAACCTGACTCAGGGTGATGGTGGGGGAGAGAAGGAATACATACTATCCTAAAGAGAATGTCACCTTAAGTGGCTTATAACTAACTGCCTTTAACTCTAGTTCCCTCTCTGGCTTCTGTGAACACTTGCACTCTTGTGCACATCTCTCCTCAAAAACACAAACCTTAGACATAATTAAAAATAAATATTTAAAAATTTTGTTTTGGTTAACCCTAATGTATAATAAAATATGAATAATTTTAAAGTCTCTTTTTATCACTTAGTGGTAGTTGATTTATATGCTGCAGTATGTTCTGTGTATTGTGAACTTCCAAAAGGATTAATGATAACTATATTTGTTTGACTTGACCATAAAACTTGTTTCTAGGAGCTTCTTGCAAACACTGGTTTGAGAAATACTGATTTGCAGCTTATGTAGTGTCTGTGAATGGAAGGGGCTTTTACTTTAAGAGGCAGCTAGTGATGAGTCATTATGAATTGTTTCACACGTGGCTTTCTTGTTCAGATCTGATAGTCAAGTGTATTGGTGAAGAAACCAAGTATGAGAGCATCAGACTTCTGTTTGATGGCTTGCAGCAGCCAGTGCTTAACAAGCAGGTAAGTAGGCTAGTGTTGGTATGGTTTGCTGAGCAACAAGGTGTCTGGTTTATTAACTGTATGAGTCACAATCAAAATCAAGCCACATAATCTAAACATTCAGATAGGAAAATCTACATATATTGTTTTTGCTCATTATCTTTCTTTGCAATATGCAGTGTTATTTAAAGGTAATATATCTTCCTAGTAGAAAATTTTGGATGTATAGAAAATTTATGATATGATGTAAACATTTAAATTTTGGTAATTCAAGTCATAGAATAACCAATTAGCATTTTTATGTATATAGTCTCTATTTTTTAAAATTTTTAATATAATTTCAATGTTACACTTGATTGTTTAAAATTTGTGCAAAACAGTTTACATAAAAATGGGTAAAATACAATGATGTTAGTTTTCTTACTCACAAAGGTCTCTACTATTCATTTAAGGGTAGAATATTGTTGGTAGGTATTAGATATATTTTATGCTTGTTTTACATTGCCGCTGCATTCCCTGCCTTCTCACTTAGTGATTACCACAGTCCTGGATTCTGTGCCTGTCATTTTTACTGTCTAGTACCTTACATTTTATTACATGTTTTTGTGCTACAGCTGACCTATGTTTTGTTGGACATTGTGATACAAGAACTGTTTCCAGAGCTAAATAAGGTAACTGGAAAGCAGTAATTTATTTGTTCTTCTCTGAGTGGTGTTTGAACATTTAATTAGAGACACAAAATTTAAGGAAACCATAGTGATTATAATCATTTGAAAGCTGAACAACCTGGGATAAGAGGCTTTTTGTATTGTTCTTATCCAACATGTCCAAATGTAGAGTGGATTTGCTCTCCCTTGACAAGTTCTTTTCCTAGTTACAAGCAGGTAAGGGCCCTTTACTGTGCTCTCAGCTGAAGACATCACTAATCTTAGCATTAAAACACACCTGGCTGTTCAAGTGATCATCTGTATGAATGTTTTTTGGACATGGATGGATGAATCCAAGAACACAAAATGAATTGGAGTTAGTCCATGATATTACTATTATATATTAATATTGTTGAACTTTTTAAAAATATAATTTAAAAATTTATTCTTTTAACATTTCATACAGTTGTACCATGTATTTAGCCACCCTTTAATCCCCTTACTTTGTCTGGACCCCCTCTCAACACATCTCCCTCCCAATTTCATTTCTTTAAAACACCCACTGAGTTCTATTAGTACTGCCCATGTGTGCATGGGTGTGGGGGCATCCAGTGGACCATGAGCAAGAGGAGACTCCTTTCAACAACCATCAACTGCCAATCGTTACTTGGAAGTGTGGTTCTTCACTCCCTTCTACATGCATCCTGGAATTTTGACTGTTTTTTTAAGTGTTGGTATATTGATTAATTGATGTGTGTGTGTGTGTTGGGGGGTGTGCACTCATTTGTACACATGTATACACACACCACAGTGCAAGAGTGAAGTTCACAGGGTTGGTTTCCTCTTTCCACTGTGTGGGTATCAGGGATTGAACTCAGGTCGTTAGGTTTGGTAGGTTAGGTTAGGCTCCTACTACTGAGCCATCTTATTCTAGTGTAACCCCCCCCCCCATTTTATCCCCCTCCTTTTTAAGATGCTGGGGATTGAAACCTAGGTCCTGAAATCCAAACAGAAAAGTTTCTTTCTTCCCTCCCTCCCTCCCTCCCTCCCTCTCCCTCCTCCCTCCTCCCTTCCTTCCTTCCTTCCTTCCCTTCCTTCCTTCTTTCTTTCTTTTGTTTTTCGAGACAGGGTTTCTCTGTGTAGCTTTGGAGCCTATCCTGGCAATTCCCTCTGGAGACCAGGCTGGCCTCGAATTCACAGCGATCCACCTGCCTCTACCTCCCGAGTGCTGGGATTAAAGGTGTGCCCCACCAACGCCCGTCGAAAAGTTTTTCTTTAGCCCCATAATAGTCAGGCTGCTGTTGTACTCAGGGCATGTCTTGCCTGGAAGGTTCATATTGTAACATGCAGGGTCCATCACTTGTTGGCTGGTACACCTTTGATTGCTTTTCTTCTGTAGTAGCCTGTATATAGGACCCTTTCAAACTTTGAAAACTAGCCATCAGAGAGGAAGTTTCCCACTTAGTTCCAGATTGAGTTCTACATGCTAAAGTGTGTAGCATCCTTATGAGTAGGATCTTATAATCTGGTTATGGTGGGCAACCATCTCTTACTTTTTTAAAGATGTATTTATGCATATATATCCGTGGGTGGGGGTGGGGGTGGGGGTGTATGTGTCTGTATGAGTGTATGCACATGTAGAAGTCAAAAAGTCATAGCAGTTCTATCTCTGTGTTCTTAGGAACTGTGGTTACAAATGCAGTGCTTGGCTTGTTACATGGCTAATGGGATCGGAATTCGAGTTCTTATAATTGCACAGCAGGAGTTGTTAACTGCTGAACCATCTCTCCAGCTCCCTTGCTTTTTGATTATTCCTTTTAGTTAGCTTAAAACAAACAAACAAACAATTGTTAATGTTGAGGTATTGTAATGAAAACTGCTTTTGTAGAGTAGGGAAACCAGATTTGGGCTGTTCATCTATTGATTATAAGTTTTCAAATTTTAGTAATATTAAATGTATTTTTTAAAAGGGTGGTAACATTAGACATTTTATGTTAAGTTACATTGGAATGAATACCAGAAAACTTTTGGCTCTGAGACTTTTATCAGGTCTGTGACAATGCATGCTATTATCTGCTGCATGTGCCAGCAAGCATTTGGTTTATTCTGTAAGTGTGTGAGAGAGAGAGAGAGAGAGAGAGAGAGAGAGAGAGAGAGAGAGAGAGAGAGTGTGTGTGTGTGTGTGTGTGTGTGTGTGTGTGTATGTACCTTCACTTAGAATATTGCTGTAGTAGAGCTGTTACGTAATTTAAAAATGAACCCTATCCTATTGTCTTTTTATTAAGTGGATTTATTTTTACTTTAGGTACAAAAGGAAGCTACCTCCATGACATCCTGGATGTAAACACTGGTATAGAATAACATACCAGTATAATAGAAGTGTACTTTTTCTTTCTCTTTGTATATTTTTATAAATATCATGTACTTTAGTGTTTGAAATATATTTTTTTGTTTTAATAAAGACTAACAAACTTAATAGCAATAAAAAGTGATTAGGTATTATGGCTTTCCGTTTTATATTTACTGATTTTACGACAACATGTCACTTATTGCTAGGGTCTTTTTGAGTCTGTGTGTATGTGTGTGTGAGCACTATGCATATGTGTTCATGTGTGTTTGGGTATGTGTGTGGCTGCTCATGCTCCTGTGTATACCTGTATGTGGAGGCGTGCGATTGATGCTGGGTATCTTTCTCTGTCACTGTTGACTGTGTTTAGTGAGGCAGGCTCTATTGCTGCTCCTGGATGTTACATATTTGGCTAGTCTAGCTAGCCAACTTGCTCCTGCCCTCCCAAGTTTCTGCCTCCTGAGTGCTGGGATTATAGGTTTGCCTACATGCCTGCTGATTTATGTGGGCACTGGGGATTCAGATCTGGTCCTCACTCTTGCATGGCAAGCACTTTATCCACTCAGCCATTTCCACAGCCCCATGCTGCTGCTTTGGAAAGAGGGCAAACAAGTAAGACCAACAATCTTTGTATCTTTTGCTTCAAATGTAGTTGCATTTAATATAAAGTCACAGATGCAAGTTGGCTGAGGTTCAAGGTCTCTTCTTGTATGCCTAGCAGTGCTAGTTCATGCATACATAACACAGGACATTTTTATACAGCAACTAGCAAGACACACTCATTTATTCTAATGCTCACTACATAGTCAGCTAACAATACTGGACATATTAGACTTCTGTTTGTACTTTTTATTGTAAAATTGAATATTTTCATCAAGTCAGTAAAGATTAAATGCTTGCTTTCAGCAATTTGAAGATCTACCTGTATCTAAATTAGAATACTTCAAAGACAGTCTTATAATGTACTTTATAATTTTCAGAGGGTTTCCCAGCTAGTATTAACTTTACTGTATTCTTGTAACCATATAGCTCCCTTTGGTAATTCTGTTTGTAGCAACACATTTAAAACATGTTCTTCATGAAGCTCATACATTAAGACACACATAAAAACAGATGGGAAAGAATGGGCACAGTAAAGCCTTTGAAATACATCAGGGTAACAGACTTCTGAAAGGGGCCAAGACTAACTTCTTTTCTTTTCTTTTTCTTTTTTTTGTTTTTTCGAGACAAGGGTTTTTCTGTATTGCTTTGGAACCTATCCTGGCACTGGCTCTGTAGTCCAGGCTGGCTTTGAACTCACAGAGATCCTCCTACCTCTGCCTCCCAAGTGCTGGGATTAAAGGTGTGTGCCACCAATGCCTGGCTAAGACTAACTACTTTTAGAAACAAATATTTCTCTATATTTCAACAATAAGAAGAACATGAAGATCAGAGAGATCCAAATGTGACTTCTACCTTCATAGTTCTCTGTGGCTTAACATTGTCTCTTACAAGACAATACTCATAGTTACCATGAAAATGCAACATGATGCTGCATACAAAGTGGCTTGAAGATAATAGGAATTGTATTATCTTTCCTTTCTCCTTTTATAATATAAATGACTTACTTAACTTTGTATGAGTATCACATTTTCTTTAAGTAGGATTCAGTCATTGTTATGGTCTGAATTATATCTTTCCCAAATTCCTATGTTGAAACCACAAATCCCACAGTGACTCTGTTTGGAGACAGAGCCTTTCAGGAGGTAATTTAGGTTAAAAGAGTCATTGGGGTGAAGCCCTACTGTAACAGGATTTATGCTCTTATGAAAAGTAAAAGAGGGCCTGAGAAAATTGCTCTGTGAGTAAAGTCACTTGCTGATAAGCCTGGTGACCTGAATTTTTCCCTGGAACCCACATGGTGGAAGAAGAGAATAGGTACCTCCAAGATGTCCTCTGACCTCAACATGAAAGTTGTGGTGTAATTCAGCATGCAGAAATATGCATCAGCTTGGACATGAAGGCAGTCCCAACAGTCGGCGTATATTTGGAAGTCTATTCCACCCAGAATTTCTGTTGTCTTTTAGATGTCAGCTAATAGCTGCTGGATGTCCTTGCCTTGGTGGAGGATGGCTCCTATCTAAATAACATTAGACTTGGCCCAGGGCAAGTTTACACGCACCCTGAAGGCTAATAATACGTGCTTGGGTGAAGTGCCTAAAGGCCTGAGTATGTGCTGCAAAGGAGTGTCTTTAGGATTAAGGAAAATAATTGCTATCTGCCCTTTATACATGATAATAGATGTCTTCTACCATTGCCCCCATCTTTGGATGGTTAATTAAGATGACACATCAATAAACTGGGTGCTTTCAGTATTAACTGATTGCTCTCCTGGGATGATCAGATGTCTCTGTCTTTCCTTTAATGCCGTTGGATAGCTAGCCTTCCCTCATCTATACTCCTCCACTCAGGAACCGACCCAGGACCGTTGCAACAGTCTTTGACATGTGGCCCTGCAACATGGGGCTAACACAGAGTCTCTGACACAACATTGTCATTGAAGAGGTGGCTGCCAAATTACTTTATTTGAATATTTTATGTTTCATGTTTTGAGACACAGTTTCAAGATGTAGTCTAGGCTAGACTAGAACTTGCTACATAGCCCAAGCCTGGCCTTGAATTCATGATCCTCTTCTCTCAGCGTCCTGAATGCTGGGATTAATAAGCATGTGCCATCATATTTCAAAAGATTTAATTTAAAAAGTTCTTTAAGTGAACTGTATTATAAAAAATGTTACACATAAAAAAAATTAGACACCGAAATTAACCAAACCCAAAAACTATATAGCTCAATGGACTTGTATTCAGTTAGGATAGACATTGGGAGCAGCAGTTGTGGAGCTTCACATTGAATTTTATACTTTCACTATCGAATATATTTTCATGCACTTATTTGCCACCAGATATGAATAAAAAATTTGACAGAATAGAAAAACACTTAGATTTATATCCTTTTCTGTAACTCATTTCCATTACCTGCATTCAATCTGTCCCCATTCCCTAGTACTTAGTCTTTCTTTTTCTCTTTTCTGCATGTTATTCTGTACCCACATGTATATTTGTTTACATACAGTATTGCTAGAATCCATATTTGGAAAGATGTACCATGTACATGCCTGGTGCCTTGAGAAGGTCAGAGAGGTCATTGGATCTCTTTGGACTGGAGTTATATGTGCTTGTAAGCTACCATATGTGTGCTGGGAATTGAACCCCTGTCCTCTGCAAGAGTAGCCATGGCTTTTAATTGCAACTCTCCACCCCCAGATATAAAAGGTTGCACAAAAGTCTGGCAGAATGAGAGACACTGACATTTCATCTGACACTGACATCTGACATTTCATTCCCTTAGGAATGAGCTCCAAGTACTTTGTGACCAGTTTAATCAATCTTCTAACTTTTCTGATTCGTTTTAGTAGTTCAGAACGAATTTTGTATAATTTTCTTTGAGGGATTTGAGAAGTTTTACTTGACATAGAATGTGCTTGACTCCTACCTCCTAAGCCCATTATGCATGTCTTCAGGGAAGCTTTCTGATGTTCTCTCCTAATTGGAGCCAGGTTTGGACCTTGGTGGCAATGACAGAAATTGACAATCTTGTTTAGAGAGAATACAAAGTGTATCTTTATGTAATCCAGCCACAGAAGGGTAGTAATATGAGTTTGTTTTCCAGCCCTTAACTCATATAGGGTCTCCACATGTTTTTTTGTCCTGTTGGCTATTGTTGTTTATTGTTCAAATACCTTCATGTGCCGGGAAGACAGAAACAACTATGGAATCACTGTACGGAAAGCAGGAAAAGCTTGTCTTGTATTTACAGACATGTAAAAAAATGCCTCTTCTTTTACCATGAATTTTGGAGACTGAACTTGGTTAGTTAGGCTTACTCATACTCAGTGAAGGCAAAGGCAACCTGAGTGTATATACTAGTTAGCTTTGTCAACTTGATAACAGCCTACAGTCATCTGATACATGAGCCTCAGCTGAGGAATTATGTAGATTAGAAGAGCCTCAGTTGAGGAATTGCATAGATTAGATTGACCTGTGAGTGTGTGTGTTGTGGGTTGACTTGATTATTGATTGGTATGGGGGAACCCACTGTGGGCAGTGCCATTCCTTGGGCTGTACAAGAAAGCAATCTAAGCATGGCTCTGAGAGGGAGCCAGCAAGCAGTGTCTCTATGTTTCTGCCTTGATTTCCCTCAGTGATAGACTCACCTGTACATGTGAAGTCAAATAAACCTTTTCCTCCCTAAGTTGCTTTTGGTCAGAATGCTTTATCACAGAAACAGAAAAGAAACCAGAACAAGATGGAAGATGAGAACCAACTCCAAAAAGTTATCTCAGACCTCCACATGTTCATTGTGGTACATCTGCCCCCCCATATTCATAAAATAGTTAATAAATAATTTTTAAAAATTGACTTTGGAAGCCGACAGTGGTGGCAGCTCACACCTTTAATTTCAGCACTCAGGAGGCAGAGGCAGTCTGATCTCTGTTGAGTTCAAGGCCAGCCTGGTCTACAAAGCAAATTCCAGGACAGCCAGGGCTGTTATACAGAGAAAACCTGTCTCAGAAAACCAAGGGGGTTAAAACTGAGTTTTGAAATTTGTGTTTTGTGTGTTTGTGTGTGTCTGTCTGTGTATGTGTTTTGAGACAGGGTCTCATTTTGTAACTGGCTTGCCTGGAACTTGTTATGTAGAACAGTCCACTCTCAAACGTACAGAAGACATCTGCCTGTCTTTGTTTCTCAAGTTGTAGGATTAAAGATATGGCTTACCACACCCAGCTGTGGTATGATTTTGCAACTGAAATTCACAATGTACTACTGTCTTTCGGGTAAGTTCTGTAATGCTGGTCTCACTTCCTTGCATTGGTGCTAATTTTCCTGATCAGGACAGAGAAGACAGAGTTGAGCAGGATCAGCTGCTTCTGTTACCTAGGCTGCTGCTCCAGAGAGCAGTGGTGACTGGTCAGCACACTACCTCTTCTGTCGTGACCTTTATCTTGCAGTCATGTCTGGAATCTCAGATTTGTACAATCCCATCTCTAGTGATTTATCTAGAGGTTAGTAGATTTTCACGGAGGAGTGAAGCAAGGCTAGAGGAAGAAAAGTCGAGGCTTCAGTCTTCCTTTAAAAAAAAAAAAAAGACTTCTGCTTAAAAATTGCATACATTTGTCTTCTCAATTTTGAAACCAGAGAAGGGCTATGAGATGACAAAGTGTTTATTACCAAGAGAAATAATCCTGTTGAAAAAATGCCTTTGCTGTATTGTCTTCGGGGTTTGAGAGAAGTAAGACCAAAAACAAAGGAGTATATCTTCAGTTTTATTGTTTGGAATTTACAGTTATAAAGTAGTTCAAGGTCATTTCTCAACACTGGCCCAACACACATATATACACATATTTAGAAAACTTACAAAATACTCTTTAAAAAATTATACTACAATAAGATTTCTCCTCATTTACTGGCCAAGCATAAAAACATACCTCAAATGCATCTTTATTACATGGTCTTATTTGACATTTCTGTTTATAACTAGTCTATACATTCATAGAGCTGAAGGCATTGTTTTACTGCAACAAACTTCATAAAAGGATTGGAAATTTTAAAATGTTTTGTGTCAGGAGCACTAAATACTTGTAAACACTAGGAAACATGTTCCCTACTGTGGTTTGGTGGTTAAGGTGAAGGCTCCCAGTTCTTGATTACTGGTGCAGCACTGACCATCATGCTCACTTGGTTGCAGGACCATCTTAGTCAGGTGTTCTGTGGTCATAGATTATTTCATCAGTCTGCGTATCTCATGGGCATCCCTCAGGGCATCCCTCAGGTCCTGTTGGTACTCTCATATCTGGACTGGAGTATGCCTTACAGTGGTTGCTTGGGATTGAGTCTCAGTGACTTCAAACATTTATGTATACCACTTCTTAAAATCACTGTTGCCCTCCAGGACGCTGGATTTTTCCATGATGTACATGGTGTGACCAAAATGAGAAATGTATTGATTGGCATCGTGGGCAGGACAGGTGCAGGTTTAGAATTACAGTTTGTTTTAGAAAGTTTTCTCATGACACCTCCACATGAGGAAGAAGGAAGGAGAGAGAGAAGCACAGCTTTTGGAATCTCACAAGAGTTAAGAACCAGTGTTTCGCTTTGGAGTCATGCGCTGCCCCTTGGCAAGTATTTACATAACACATCTAAATGCCGATCGTCTCTTCTGCAATGTACCAATCCTGCTCATATCCTCCCTTCCCTTTCTCCCCTGTCCCCTGGCTGACTGCCTTTTGCAATTCCTGGACTAATCTGTTATCTGCTTTATACAGTGTGTTGATGACTCATCAAAGGCACATGGTGTTGTAAGACAGTATTCTGTCCAGTGTCCAGTTGGTCAAAATTGGTAGACAATAGGACCCCAAAAGAAAGGTGAGTGGCAGGCAGAAATAAACCAGAGATTTGTCATCTGGGGCCCTTGGCAGGGAGAGAGAAGACTTGATGTGGGAGAGAGTATTGGATTTGGGGACAGAAGACCTAGGTAGAGGTTTAGATGGATCTTTTGGGAATGCATGGCCTTGAACAAGTCAACCCTTTCTGCTTATGTATCAAAACGAAGGAAACACTTGTCTTATCAACAAAAATCTCCTTGTTGATTATAACGGTTTTTGTTTGTGAGAGTCTTGACGTCTAGCTGACTGGCCTGAAACTCTATATAGGTCAGGCTGGCCTGGAACTTGGCAACCATCCTCTTTTCCCTTCCAAGTGCTGTGACTACAGGCATGTGCCACCACAGCTGGTAATGATAAAGTTCTATGGAAACATCAGTTGTTTGATGGATTAGAAATGAACAGAAAGTAAAAAATTATTTTTGTGGTTCAAAGATAACAAAATGTGTTATGTGGCTATGTAAATTACATCTAGTTGTTTTCTTCCCCGAACTCCTGAAAAGGACCCTGTTGGTTCACTTTCTGTCTGCTCTCTGAATTGCTGGCCCTGACAAATGATGTTATAGTCTCTTCCTGGTGAAGGGCTCTGAGCATCAGGCCAGCAGCCTTGAGGACGGTAAGCAGCATTACAAAGCCAGGTCTCCAGAGGCAGATTAGAATATCACTGGAAGAAAAATGTAGTTTGACATCAAGGACAAGGCTTCTTATTATTGGTACAAAACAAGGATCGCTGCACAAAATGAAAGAATTACTAAAGGAAGGGTTCCCTGGTGGTGACTTCCTGCAGAGAACTTGATCCGCCCTTCAACTGCTGGATAAACTACTTTCATCTTTGAGATGTATTCAGAAACCACACTGATATCTTGGTCACCTGGAAAAAAAACACATACATTATTTTAACTCCTAAAAAAAATGATATATTAGCAGTAAGATGGGAAATAAAGTCTCAGAAGACACCTTTTCATTCCAGGATAAAGCACCTCAGAAGACTTTTTGTCCTCTGGTAATTTTAAGTGCAAAGAATCTGACTGCTCTTTCATGTTCCAGATGTGAACTTGAACACTGGGTGACTGGGAGGAGTGCCGTTGTCTCAGCTCTAAGGTTTCTAAGAGGTTGTTGGCAACACAGCTGTAATCTATCTACTCCAGAGCCAAAGGCAAGGGGGACTTGGACCAAGAGTTAAATGAAAAATAAAAGTGACTTTCTCATGCTGTCTGCTCAACGTTATCATCACATACTTGATGATGGGACTCTGGAGGTTTCATTCCCAGAAGTGGATAAAGAAATAAGACTTGCTTAGACAAACCCATGACAACCCTCCAAAATCTTACTGTTATTTAAATTACTCCATGTAGATATGTTCATTGAAGCTATTTAATGCCTGACATTGTTAACACACAGTAGTTTAACTGTAAAGAAAAAAGTTCTGGACCACTGTGATGGCACAAGCCTTTAATCTCATCCCTTGGACAGTAGGATCTCTATGAGTTCCAAGCCAGTCTGGTCTACATAGCAAGCTCCAGGCCAGCCATGACTACATAGAAAGATCCTGTCTCTAACAAAGTGTGCCTTTCCTGGGGACGGATAGATGTGAACATGTGTGCTGGGGAAGGGAGAGTAGAACAGTCCTTGGTGTTGTACTGTTGTTAGCAACCTCCAAAGCAAGAGGGAGCCAGCAACAAAGGCATAGGGTCCCTTTTCTGGCTTGCCCCCTCTGCCTGGTTCTCTTGTGCTGAACACCTTTGGGAACAGGAGAGGAAGAGACACTTACCAGAGTCATGTTTTAATAATTCATCTTTTATCATCCGGAATCCATCCCCACCATTGGCCAGGTAGCTGGGGAGGATCACTTTATACACTTTATCCATTTCCAGAGGCTCATAAGTAGGCACTCGACACTTGGTGCAAAGAACATCTAATTGAACCACTCTGTTCCAGGGTTTTCTGGTAAGATCATACACCACATGGATTCCTAGAAGAGAAACAAGTCCATGTTTTTGATGAATCCAAAGGGACTTTTGCCTATGAAAGGGATTTTGGCCAAGATCTAGGATTGGGATACTAGGCCTGTGCTATTTTAGTTCCGTGTGAGTGAAATTTAATAAGGGGAATGTTGGCAATGGTGTAGCTACCCTTAAGTTATCTTGAGGCCTCCAGTAGATGGGAGAACCACTGGAAGAAGAATTGACCCTCAGGAGGGTAAGGGTGATTTTTCTGGGAGAAACTCCAGTATTTTTCCTCTTTGTAATCCTGACTTCATTGGTCCAGTGATGACTCACTGGGTTTGGAAAATGTGCATTATTGGGAAATGCAATGGAGCATTTGCAACAGCACTGAAGACTGTAATAATTCTGATTTGAAGATTTTCGAAAATACTCTTACTCAGTACTTTGCTAGAGCATCAGAACAGCACAGATGCTTGTCTCTGCCTTGGGAAAGTGCTCTATGTCAGGGTTGCCCCACAAACAGCAGGCTAGGGTCTCCTGTCAGGCAGCAACACCCATCAAGCAATTTCGTGAACTAAAATGAAAATGAAGCTGAAGCTGGGTGTGGAGGTACATTCTTGAAACTCATCCTCTGGAGGGGCTGATGCAGGAGGATCACCACACATCTGAAGTCAGGCTGAGCTACATAGTTTGAGTTTGATAAGAGTACATATTCAAACTGTCAAAAAAAAAAAAAAGAAAAAGAAAAAAAAGAAAAGAAAAGCAAGCAACATGAAGCCAGGCACAGTAGGACATTACTGTAATCCCAGCATTTGGGAGAGGATGGAGGCAGGAGGATCAGGAGTTAAAGGCCAACTTTGTCTACATAGTGAGTTTGAGGTCATTCTGGGCTACATAAGTTCCTGTCTCAAAAAGAACAAAGCAAGATTAATAAAAAGTGAGAAAATGAGGCCAGAATCATTTTGGAATAAAATAAGATTACGACTCTAAGAATTAACTGGATTGTGGGACTGATTGCTAAGAAAAGCATTTTAGAATCCTTAGAATCCTTTAGGAGGTGGGACATAGCAGTGCCAAAAACCATTTCCCCAGCATGCATGAGGCCCCAGGTTCAATTCCCATCAGCACAAAATAATTAAACTAGAAAATGTCTGCCCTGCATGTGTTTAATCTCTAACACTCTCTATACCCATCCTCAACGAAGAAGCCTTTAGCAATGCGAGGAACATTCATTTCCTTTCTTTACTGCAATCAAAGAGAAAGCAGGTCTGGGGTTGGTGACATGCCTTCCCCTGAGTAGGATTAGAGTATACTGTGTGCTTCTACCTTTGTTCCTTTGAACCCTAATATGGTCCCAGGCATAACAATAATGGAGAGACCTTTTGCTTGTGTTTAAGACTGTTCCTGTACCCACTATGGTGATATATTATTTATGATTTATTAAAGCTTAGCCGAAGATCAGAAAAGCAAAGCAGCTGGCCACTGGCTCTTACCTCTGTCTCAGGCTGAAAGGGCTAATACATAAGCTCTTCGCCAAGCCTCAGACTGGTGCCTCTGCTCAGTGTGGCTAATGAGTCCCGAGACAGCCTACTGAAGACCCTCCTACTTTTTATATCCCTCTAGTTCTGGGATTAACGTTTGTGATACCAAGTGCTGAAATCATCTTTGTGTGAGCTATTTCTCTTAGTACTGGATCAATTTCGTGTAGTCAGTGTGGACTTGAACTAACAGAGATCCGTCTACCTCTTAATTCTGAGTCCTGGGATTAAAGTTATGTGCCTGGCTTCTATGACTTTGCTTTCTGAATCCGCAGGCAAGCTTGAATAATTTATAAATAATGTATCACCACAACCCACAAGTAAGATTCCAACAGAAAGACCTCACGCCAGCCGATCTGACTAGTGTTCAGGAATTCAGCTCCCATGGATGCCCTTCCAATGTCCAAACCATGCTTGGCAAATACTACTCATTGCCAAGGACTTAGACCTTTGATCTTAACCTAGCCTCAATGACTCCAGGAGTCCATAGTCACTGAATGGTGGGGTTGGCTGTGAGAAAACCCAAACAAGCCCAGCTACAGAGGTAAGGAACTGAGCCAAACAGGAGAGCCTATATCACTGGACAGCATGCCCTGCAGGAACCACTTACCACCCACTTGCAGGAACTCCCCAGTGGACTGGCCATAACGATGCACACTGTGCTCAAAAGCCTTCTTCAGGGTGGAACCTTTTATTTGCACCAGGTCAAATGTCCCTCCAAAGGGCAGCACAGCAGCCAGGTTCTCCCAGGTGATTGTACCTTGGGTAGTTAAAAATGCATCAAGAAAGAAAAAAAAGCTTAAGAAAATGCTTACCTAGAGACCAGCTCCCCTGGGTTGAAGGAATAAAGGGGAAGGCAGGGGGAGGGTGTGTGTGTCTCACAACAGTTGCATTTAACTTTGGGAGGGAGTGTACTGAAGATTCTGCCCTGCTGTCCACCATTAGGTGAGGGGGTTGAGTTTGCAAAGGACCAAGTCTACACCAAGCCTTGGGTCTCCTCGGGTTTGGGCTGGGTCTTCAGTAGTTAAACATTGCTCAGTTCTACACAGGCAGTGTGTTCTAGCCACCTGCCCTATTGTCTAAAATGAGTTTGGGGCCTTATACTGGTGGGGTTTGACAGTATGTCATCAAGGACTGCAAAAGAGCCTTTAAGTAGCTATCTAGTGGATTTGTTTTAACGTATGATAGGACCTTGGGTATCTGTAAATATATAGTGTGTCTTTGAGTCATCCTTTGCAGCATAGAATGTTAATGAGTTGGTCTTTCTCTTTCCATATGTGAATATGTTCAATACTTTTTATAAAACAGCAACAATTAATTGCTTTGCAAGTCAACAATTTAGATCAAGCTTAGATTTAGCATTTGTGAATACATATAAGAAGACATGTATGTCCTTTTGTCAAAGCTCTGGACTTCAGTCACAGCTAACACAAACTTAAAGGACAAGCGTTTTGGTTTGTGGCTGGCAGCAGAGGGTGCTGTGGGCACTGTCAGGGAAGAGACAATAAGGAAGCTGGGCCTAGGCACATACCATTGTTCTTCTCATCAATAGGGGACCGGATGCCACCTCCATTTAAAATGCACATGGACACATGGTTCCAGAACATTTCATCTGGGTGTCTGAGGTTGTTGTTAATCTACAATAGTATCAGAAATTTAGTTACTTTGGGTCTTCTTTCTTGGTATCAGTTCCAGGAATCTGGTTATCTCTACTGAGAAAACAAAATATTCATCCACTGCTCCCATGTCCCCAGAAGTTTCCCAACTGTAACTGAAACTCACTGCATACATTATTAGTCATAAAACAATTATTAGCCTATCTTCTATTAGCCTTCATTCAGCCAGAAGCAAAAGTATATTGTGACCAGTCAAGTCCCTTGTCACACTCTTAGGACAGTGGGTTCTTTACCCATTCCTCAAACTTATCCCCCAGGCTGGGGGATATAGCAGAATACTCTCTCCAGCCGGTGTCAAGATTGCTCCAGGGTGGACCGGTCTGTGGAGCTGCTCCTCCAGGGCAGCAGGACCCTCGAGCCTGCCTATCACTTACCTTATGCCAGGCAGTTCCCCAGTATTGGTGGTCTTGGAGGCACAGAGATGGCCTCCTGAAGCTAAGGAGAATCAGGTTCATTCTTACTTTTCTTGTACAAAATACGCATTCAGTTACAGCAGATAAAAATGCATGCTTTTGTTTATTTGTTTTGAGGCAGGGTCTTTCTGTGTAGCTCTTGCTATTTATTCTATGACTTGCTATATAAACCAGGCTGGTCTCAAACTTGGAGAAATCCACCTGCTTCTGCCTCCTGAATGTTGGGATTAAAGGCATGCACCACCAAACATGGCCTCAAACCTTTGATTTTTTTTTATATTTGCTTATTTTATATTTTAAGAGTATGAGTGTTTTGTCTGAATGTATGTATATGTTCCACATGTGTGCCTGTGGAGGTCAGAAGATGGCATCAGATCCCCTGGGATTGGTGTTACAGATGGTTGTGAGCAACTGTGTGGGTGCTGGGAATTGAACCCAGGTCCAAGTCCTCTGACACCAGCTCTCCTGCCTCAAAATGCATGCTTTCTAATTTTCAAACAAGCACAAAAGTAAAAATTATATTTTTCCCAGCCTCTTTGACAGAAAGGTTAAGTGCTGGCAGCACCCTGGGGTGTTTCTTTCTAGATTTTTCTCTAGATGTTTCCATCTGGTTGTTTCTCATACTGATCTCATGGTGCTCAGTAGCCAGCCTCGACCTCATTTTGGAGGACGTTCATGCTGTCACTCACTTAGCCAGAGTTTGTGGAGCGTGGTTGTATCACAGAAACTGACACTAGCAGGATACTCACACTGACAGGCTCTCCATGGGTGAGCCCATGGGAACAGTAGTCCAGCCTAGAGACCTTTGCTCAGCACAGCCCCATGAAGACACATTGGCCAACTGGCCCCAGAAAAATGCTCTTCATGAATCTTGCCAAGGGCTTTACCATAACTATATATTGTCATTCTGTGCTTGGGAAAGAAGTGCAAGTTACCCGAGACCCATGTTCTTTAGAGCCAAGAGGACAAATCAGGGAAAAACTGCCCTGGCAAGCAGATGTGCTTGATTTACTGTGTCAGCATCTGTCAGCGTCAGGGAGATGGGGTGGGTTCCTGTTTTCAGATCATCTTACAGAAAGAAACACCCCAAACTCAGACATCTGGGAAAGACATATTTTAAAAGGCTTTAGTCCTTGTAAAGCAATAATGAGATGGTCTCCTAATCATTTCGAGCCTCCTCGCCAAGGTATTCAGTGTGAAACCAGTCATGCTTCAAGCTTCTGTCTGGGCACTAAATGTATCAAAATCCCCATTTCTGCTGCCATCACCTTGTTCCTTGTTGCCTGTACGCTCCATCTTCCTTTCTTCCCTCCCTAGATGCAGGTGCTCTGCGCCTGCAGACAACTCACCATAGCATCACAGATCAGGTTGCCCATGTTACATTCTCTGAAGCGGCATGTCTGAGTGGTACCATCTAGGTAGACGATTGTTCTCCCCAGTTCCTGGGTAGAATAATTATCTAATTTTATCCTCCACTGGTTAATGTCTGCTTTGATGGTTGGATCTAGAAGGACAGAAAGGAAGGCCATCAGAAAGGTGCAAGCAAAAGGAAAGGCCTGTCATTAAAGCAAATCTCCTGGCGTGTAAATTCTAGAGAAATCAAGCATCGTCTCCCTGCTGGGAGTATGCACTAGTACATTTGTGCATTTTGGTTTTGGCTATGACACTCCCTAGGAATATCTATTTCATTTTCTGACATTAATACCTGGATGTTTCTTACCTCAAGGGTGCTTTTGTGCATCTCAGCATCAATTCAGTATCCCGATGAGCACTTGTCAGCCCACCTAGGATGACATCATAGGGATGTCAAGGGTTTTGAAAGGCTGGGCAAATACAGAGGATCCGCTGAGAGTATGGTTCCCAGCTGGCATCCTCTCTAGCTGCTGAAAAGCCTATGTTGTGACTGGCCGCAGACGCTCCTGGGTACGGTGGCCATCCTTCTGAACTGATGGTAATGAACGGAAAAGGGCTGGTAGAACCATAGCAGCAGGCTCACAAATACCATGTGAAAATGGATGGCACAATGATACTTTTATTCCGAGTCTCAAAAAAAGAGGTTCTTTTCAGATATGCTAGTGTACAATATAACCACAGCCTGGGCCATGTATGGAGAAGCTCTTCTCAAAACAAAACAGCAACAACAAAAACAGGTATTTCCTTGTCTCATGAACAAAGAAGCTGAGGCCCACACCACACTGTCACTGCCTCTTGTTAGGGGGGCCAGGTTTTGAGCACCACTCTGTCCTATTTGAATTGCTTTTCTTCTGTCTCGTACTCCTCTCTAGACAGGAGCTGATGGCTGCTTTTGCCTCACCAGATGAAGCTTTAAAAGCAGAAAGAGCAGAGGTGCACTGAGCAGATTTGGAAAAGCAAATGAGGATTTGGGCATGGGGAATTTGAAATTTCCTTCTCAAAAAAAAGGAGAGAGAGAGAGAGAGAGAGAGAGAGAGAGAGAGAGAGAGAGAGAGAGTAAACACAAGGAAGAAGCTAAATTCTTCACAAGTATTATAGTCATTTCTTGAAACAAAACAAAAGGAAGAAGGAGATGGAGTATCTAGCCGCATAACTTGTCATTTGGTACACTCTCCCCAGATCTCACCTTCAGGGATGCTGCTGTTCAGAAGAATGGGATTTCCGTATGAAGTGATGACATTTCCTTTGTCATCAAACTCAACCTTCAGATAGCCTAGGTATTTGCCAAAAGCATAGGCCTGGACCACTGGAACCTTCCGGCCATCATCGGAGGTGACTATGAATGGGTACTTCCCAGCAGGCACTTCTTTGGAAGGTGGATTTCCTGAAATAAAAGAGGCAAAGTTGATCAGGTCAGCCTTTGCACATGGCAGGCCACTGGCTGGATGACATCGAGTTTTAACTTGATGACTCACCATCTACTGTTCTAGGTGGCTGGTCTATCAGAGCCCTGCGGGACGTTTGTCACTGATTCCAAATGCCCTTTTGGCATACACAAATCCTGCCATTCTCCACTCAGCGGGCATTTACTAAGCTGTTTCTAAGTCTGGGGCATTGTGCCTGGTGATCTGATGTGGGTCACACAAAAATAGAATACTGCTAAGATTATCCCTCTTCCATGCAGACTTTGTCTCTGTTCCTGCTGGCTGGATGAATTGATCAAGCCATTTGGGTGCACTTCAGTTTTTCTGCAAAACCCTCCTGCTACTGCTTCCCAAGGGCTGGGATTTACAGGTGTGCACTACAATGCCTGTCAAGAAGTATTAGAAAGAAGCCTCAAGTGGACGAATAACAATTCTCATTCTACAGGGCTGTCCGGACAATTCAGTAAGCTCCTCAGTGTGTGCCTGCCAGGCATAGTAGGCACACCATTTTAGTGTCTCTTTCTCTTAGAAGAGGAAGGCGTTCTCTAGAAACCCTGCACACACAGTCAAGAGCTTACCGTTGTTAATGGGGGCGGAGGAGAAACAACAGAGCTGTTTTGCTGCTATATTCTCAGGTATGTTTAGGAACTGCCACACTCACTCTGGGGACCAACAAGCAAACATCTCCCCAGCTAACCTCTGCAGGCCTTTAGCTCACAGGGGCCATTCATCACCCAGAGGCCTCCTTGTTTGCCTGAGGTCAGAGTGGCCACAGAAGAGACATGATGCCCAGCACCTCATCACTTGCCATATTTAATTTCTTACCAGGAACCTAATTTATTTTTAAGCTTTTATTTGTGTGTGGGGAGGTCATGTGTATGAGTCCCAGGAATCAAACTCAGGTCCCCAGGCTTGGCAGCGGGCAACCTTCACCTGCTGAGCCGTCACACTGACCTGTACGTTTAAGTTAACCCCACCCCTCCTTGATGCACACTGTGCTTCATTTACTTTGATTTGCTTTTGAGGCATCTGCTGAAAAGCAATGTGTCGTCCCAGTCTGGCTTTGACTTTATAGTCCTCCTGTTTCAGCCTCCCACATAAATGCTGGGGTTATAGGTGTGCCCCAGCATGTGACTCATGATTTATACCAAATTTCTGTGCAAGTGACATAGTTTGGGCTGCTTGGAATCAGATTATGAAATTGATACCCTTGGCCCACTGTTTTCCTGTTACCCACTCCACACATGGCCAGTCTCTCCTACTGGATGTTTGCAGTAGTACATGTACTTAGTACATGATTCATTTCACATATGAGTCAGTTCTGAGAGGCGGCTGTGACTACAATTACATTTAGTTCTCCAAGCTTCCCACGAGGAAGGTCTCATTATTAATTGTATTTACAGACAAGAAGACTGGATACCATAGCAGACACCTAAGGGCACATGCTGGAATGTGATGGGGAGTTGACTGAAAACCAAAGCTTTGAGACACGGGCCTGTCCTCTTCCACCCAGAGCAGCCTGCTGTGGGGTTTTCTCTGAGAAGCTGTAAGCCAGTTGGCACTGACCACTTACAAAATTACATACAAAGCCAGGTTTGTACCTTTGCATCCCAAGCTCTTTCAGGGTCTGTTTACCTAAGAAAAGCCAAGGTGGCATGCTATGAAGAACTTATTCCTGCCTGGTCAACTTCGAGGGCCCAAGCACTGCAAATACCAGCATTACACAAGAGGGGGGTCGCTGTCCCCAATGTTAACGTCCACTGTTCATGCAGATGATTTAAGAGCTGGCAGAGTAACAGGGAGGAGAGACACTTCTAACCTTTACTTCCTCTTCTGTGCTCCTCTGGGCAAGGATAGCTCCTGCCCTTCACTGGAGGGGACTAGGTATTTAGGGCAGCCTCCTCCTATCCTCGCCAAGGCTTCCTCTTCTGGGCAGCCTGGAAAGCTGCAATGTCCCTGAATGCCCACAGCGTGGCAGAGAATATCTCATCCAAGCAGAGAAGGGACTAACAAATTGCAGAAATCAGGCATCCCACAGTTTCTCGGAAATTAAAAAGAATGGCAAGCCAGACTTTTTGCTTTTTGTCTTACGCCCCCCCCCCCACTTCCATGGAAATAGCTTAAACAGATTGTTAAGAGCCTAACAGTCCTGTCAAATGCTTCATTAGCTTAGCAGCACGCTCCAAAACCAGCAACCATCTGATAGGGAGCACCTACTCTCTCTAGTTCCAAAAGTGTTCATGTCCCTTTTCTGAGAACAAAAGATGTGTCAAGATTATCTCACACAGACTAGTCAGGAAAGGCCAGGCGCTTCCCTTGTGGCTCAGTTACTATCAGGTCTGGTGGCTTATTCCTGCCTCCACCAAGGCTGAGCCCTCTTTACTCCTCCATGTGTTTGGCAACTTAAGAAAACCACTAGAAGGGAAAACAATCCAGGGCTTCAAATTTCCCACGCCATTGCATGCTATTCAGTCAAGGGCCTAGAAAGTTTATTACTTTTTACAGTGCTGGAGGTCAAATCCAGGGCTTGTGTGTGCTAGATAAATATTACCACTGTTCCACACCTCCAGTCCTTCAGTCAAAGGACCTAAAATATTGTCTCCACGTGAAGCCACACCTTCCTCTTTAGGTATGTAGCTTATCATCTTTGCAAGGCAGGAAGTGTCTATAGACTGTGTTCCAGTAACCAAGACCAGACTCAACCTGAGTGGCCGTGGAACAATGGATGCCCATGTGGACAGGGTAAACCCTGAGTTTCCCAGTACTTTGTAAGTGTCCAAAGAGACATCAGCAGGGTGCTGCCCTCAGTCAAGGGATATATGAATCCCAACTGGGGTCTGGACAACTATCAGATACATTTGGAGAATTTTTAAAACCAAAGATTTGAAAATAATATAGTAGTTCAAGCTTAAGATTAATGGCTAACTTTATAGAATTCAGCGAGTTCTTTTGAAGGGTTTGTTATACAAATAAAAGCAATGTTGTAGAATATTTTGAGAAAGAAGAACAAAATTGTTGACTCTCCATCTTTAAAATTCTGAAAATTTAAAGAAAATGTGTTTATGAGAAGTAGTGGGGGGAGAAATTGGAGGCAGCATACATATTGGGAAGAAACCACTTTGTTTAATAAAATTCAGTGTTCTCCAGAGAAGCAGGGTCATGTCCACATATATAAAGAGGGGAGAGGACATATTTTCAGAACATTAAACTGGGGTATTCTGTTCATATTTTACCTCAGTTAATCCCTATGACAATTTTTGGGGGAAGCTACACCCCTATCATCATTTTATTTTTGTTAGGGAAAACTTGGGCACAAAGAGATGAGGTGAATTGTCAGACAACCTTGACTGAACCAGGGAGCAAACTGAGCCTGTAAGAGTATCGAGCCCTTTCCACAATCTCAAGTCACATTTCAGTGATAGGAAAAGAAAAAAGAAATCCTGCATGCCAGCCACCAAACAGCAGAGCTAAGGAGCTTGCATCCTGTGAAGTACTCAGTTTGGGCATGTGGGCCTGGGAGTCCACAGGACTTGACCAACTTTCCTCGGATAAGAGACCTACCTGCCCGGAGATCCTGCCTGCCGTTTATTTACAGCCATTCTCTTCAGAGCTTGGATTTCAATAGACTCATCTTGGAAAGCAACCTCACGAGGAGTGAGACCACTGGCCATTGCTGTGTGCTTGCAAAATGATGTGGCTTAGCTCAAAAGGAAGCAGGTGCTGAAGCAGGGCCAGGCGGAGGCTGTCTAAATGGACAGGAATGAGGGTGATCACTGGAATGAGGAAGGTCCCTCTGCTGACCTAAGAAACACCCAGGGAGATCACTGCTGAGGTCACTGGTCAAACCGCTGCCCTTTGGTTGATTCTCCAGGGCACATAGTAAACCCTGGATGTCAGCAGTTCTTATCAAGTGCCTGGAAACAGTTCCTTGGAGACTGTTTCTCCGTCCTGTGCATGTGACAAACGTTAGGGTTGCTCTGGAAAGACAAGATTATCTAAAGCCCAGCTTTCTTTTCTTTCTTCCTTTTTTTTTTTTTTTTTTTTTTTTTGGTATGTGTGTGTGTGTGTTTCACTATGTATTCCTGGCTGGTCTGGAACTCACTTTGTAGACCAGGCTGGCTTCTAACTCACAGAGGTCCACCTGCTTCTGATTCCGGAGTGCTGGTATTAAAAGTGTGCATCACTATACTTGCTCTGTTTCTTGTTTTGTTTTCGTTTTTTGAAACATGGTCTCATGTAGCCCAGGCTGGCCCAGAACATTCTGCTCAGGGGAAGATGACCTCATACTTCTAATCTTCCTGCTTCTACCTCCCAAGTGCTTGCATTACAGGCCTGTTGCTACCACATCTGGCTTCAGACCCAGCTCCTTAAACTGTGGGCCACGAGCCCATGTGATGTGTGACTGAAGAGGGTCATGAAAAATCTGGCAACAGTAAAAGGTTTCTGAAAATACAATGACCAAAATCAATTCAAAATCAAACATAAGATGGATCCTTCTCTGGGAATGATTATTTGCCTGTGTCTTGAACTTCACTGTAGCCTTGTTTCTGAACACATCTGTGCACTTTGCCCTGTGCACATTATCACATCAGGTAGTGCCAATGAATGGTACCCGAGGCTCAGACTTGAGACTATTAGATGTTGTGAACTGCACTGTTGCTAAAGGTTTTTGCCCTTATAAAAAAACATGACTTTGTTATGGAAAACAAAGACTTGTAATATATTCCTGCCACCATTCCCCAGTACATAAGTAACAAGCTAGTCCATCTGTGGAGTTTATTGCAAAAGAAAAAATTGTATGTTTGATTACAAAAAAATTTGCTGGCTTAAATTTCATAGAAAATATGAAGCGAGTCTTAGTTAGGACAGAATGTCCAACAATTTCAGAAATGGCTCTAAACATAATTCTGCCATTCTGTATTATGTATTTATGCAAAGTGGCATTTTCAGGATTGATGATTAGAAAATCAAAATATTGATCAACTCTGAAGAAACAGTGAAGATGCTGAAGTATCAAATATTCAGCCAACATTTAAATCTCCACATTAAAATAAGCAGGTCTATCTCATTAGTATTTAAATTTGCTTTGTCTTTAATAAATGGTAAAATTATATGTATGATAAAGAATTGCTTTAAAACAACTTTCTTGCATTGGTGAGATGCTCAGTGGGTAAAAATGCTTCAGTTACAAGCCTGAGTTCTATCCCAGGAACTGGCAGTAGAAAAAGAGAACCAACTCCTCAGTTGTTCTCTGATCTTCACACATGTGCTCTGGCATATACATGATTACACTCACAAGTGTACATGTCATATACATACACACAATAATAAATTTTAAAAATAAAATCATTTTCTTTCTGATTTATCGGGAAATTTTTGAAATGTATGCCCAATTTTATATATTCATATGCCTGGGGCCACGTGAAAATACCCTGGGCAAAAAGGAATCATGAGTGGAGAAAGAAAGCCTTGCTCTGAAAGTACACAATGGCGAGATGAACAGCAGCTGCCAGGAAGGGACGAGGCACAGTTGGTACAGTGTCTACCGAACATGCCCAAAGCCCTGGGCTTGATTCCAAGCACTGGATAAAACCGGATATGGCGGCACATACCTGTAACCCCGGCATTCAGGCAGTGGGAGCATGAAGATCACAGTCCAAGGCCATCCTTGGCTACCTAGCAAGTTCTAGGCCAGGTATGGAACCCTATCTTTAAAAGAGTTGGGGAGACACACCACACTGACTGAAAGATGATCACAGTGGTCTCTATCCTTCCTTCTTATTCTTACCCTTGCCCAAGGTCAAGAACACATAGCAGTTCTAGTCCAGATACTTTATTTTGTGAACTCCATTCCTTTTAATCCTGTAGTCTTAACATAATTTCTCTTTCTTAAATATATGAAAAAGGTGAATTTCATATTCATGGAATGTGTGTCTAAGTCCAGAGTCAATCATACTGAAAATAAGTTTTTTTTCTGTTTTTGTTTTTTTTTGTTTTGTTTTGTTTTTTTTTAAAAAGCCTGAGCAATCAAATCTTTTAAAAGAGCTGTACTAACCCTGGCATGGTGGTGCATACCTTTAATGATTGCACTTGGGAGGCAGAGGTAGGTGGATCTCCATGAGTTTGAGGCCAGCCTGGTCTATGTAGTGGACGCTGTCTCAAAAACAAAACAAAACAAGGCAGCGGTGGTGGTGGCGGTGGCGGCAGCACATGGGACCTGGTGTGCGGGGCGAAGAATAATCATGGGCCAGACAGGGAAGAAACTGAGAAGGGACCGGTTTGTTGGAGGAGTAAAATCAGAGTACATGAGACTGAGACAGCTCAAGAGGTTCGGAAGAGCTGATGAAGTAAAGCCTATGTTTAGTTACAATTGTCAGAAAATCTTGGAAAGAACAGAAACCTTAAACCAAGAATGGAAGCAGCGAAGGATACGGCCTATGCACACCATGACTTCTTTGAGCTCATTGAGTGGGGACTAGGGAGAGAGCAGAAGGAATTTAATCCTCTGGAACTGGAGTTAAGGCTGGTTATAAGCTACCTTTCTGTGGGAGCTTGGATTATGGCCTTCCACAGAGTTTCTGGCATCAGCACAGATCACAAACAGGACTTAAGGTTGTAGTAGGGCCACGGACCCAGACATGGCCTTCAATGCAGTGGGATTGTGGACATCAACATGGATTCAGGCCACAGCATAGACTGTGGGCATCCGTCTGGTCTTCAGTGGCCTTCAGTTAGCAGCACAAGCCACCCACATCAGCCTGTGTGTGTCCACTCCCCACCCCATCAACACAGGCCTGGCCTCAGTAAGACCACAAACCCAGACATGGCCCACAGCAGCAGCAAGGACACACCCAGACATCACCATGGCTTTGGTGGCAGCTCAGGCTATTCTGATCATTATGCCACCCCTACCTCCCACCCTGGCAGCATGGCCCACGAACATCAACATGACTTTAGGCCTCCACTTGGCCTTTGGTGGTAACATGGGCCACAGACATCAACTCAGACTCCGGGCACAGATATGACCCTTGGTGGCAGCTCGGACATTGTCCTCAGGTATCAGTGCAGCCCACTCACATTGGTATGGTCCCTGTAGGCAGCATGGACCATGGACATCAAAATGGATTGAGGCCACAGCACAGGCTACGAACACCATCCTTTGATATCAAACCATACTCCAGTCATGTCAGGGCCACTGACCCACACATGGCCCTCAGTGGTAAAGGACACGATGGTCCTTTGAGGACCATTTCTCATCTCAGGACTTTGTCATTGCACAGGGCAAGGGTGAACCTGCAGCCAGGGATCTTGTTCAGTGCCTGAATCTGCATGTGGTTAAGCTCCCAGCTGCTGCACACAGCATGAGCCACACATCCTTCTCAGCCCTAGCACACACACTGCTCTGCTCTCCATCACGCCCATCACTTCTACTCTTTTGGGGAGGCTAAAAGAGGGCATCAGGTCCCCTGGAGCTGGAGTTAAAGGCTGAGGTCCTCTGCAAGAATCATAAAAGTTTTCAGTGGTTGAGCCATTTCTTTAATTCCTTTCCTCATTAAAAATTAAAAATATTTTTTACTTCAAGACAACGAAAAAACAAAACAAAACAAAACAAAAAATAATTCCACAACCAAAACCGAAAGAAAGAAAAGAATCCATTCAGCAATACTGGACACCTGCCTCTCACGTGTCAGTTAACCAGGCTAACAGGAGAAAAATGGGAAATCAGCCAGACTAGTCACGAGACCCGAGGCTTCTGTACCTCAGAAGGCTGGCTGAAAAAGGAACATAGATAGAGTGAAGGAGCCTGGGACACGAGGGTCCAAGAGTGGCATATTGGGGTCCAAGAGCAGAGTTCTGACGCTGTCTGCAAATGACCAAGTCTCAGCCTGTCTGAGAAGTGAAGATGTTGAATTGGACTGGAGATGACAGTCACCCAGGGGATAGGAACAAGATTCCTTGAGCTGGGGGTGTCACACAGACACTTCCTCACAGGATGAAGGCAGGGGCCCGTGTGGAGAAAGAGATAGGAAATTGGGTGCTAACCACTTGGTGATATGGGAGGGTGCTGGGAAGCCATTGTGGTACAGTGATAAGAAGGGGCAGGTTGGATGGCCCCACAGTTTACCATAGTAGCTTGCAGACATTGTAAGTTGTTCTACCAAAAGAAAAGATTTCCTAAAATCTTGAACAGTAAATAGTTAGCCTTCATGGTTGCCTTTTTAGGGACAGTATGTCAGAATGGAAACAGGTCACACGTTCCCAGTGATGAGCCCTTTGCTGAACTGCAGATAGAAACTGGTGTCTCATCTGCACTTGCGCAAGACCACACAGACTTGAAGAACCAAATGCCCAGTCCAACCATTGGGAGGCAGACAGGAAGCAGCTCATTAAGAGTCTCTTCAAGAATCATCAAGACACTGGGTGGTGGTGGTGCACACCAACACTCAGTGGCAGAGGCAGGTGGATCTGTGTGAGTTCAAGGCCAGCCTGGTCTGCAGAGCTAGTTCCAGGACAGTCAAGGCTACACAGCGGAACCCGGTCCCCCAAAACAAGTTAAAACAAAACAAAACCCATAAAGACCGGACAGTCCTCAGCATTCTCACTTTTTTTCATGGACCACTTTGTGACTCCAGCATGTAACTCATTCAGAGTCAGCATTTTCCTCTCTGCCTTATTCCTGCAGCTCTAACACTTTTGCAAGCCTGGTTGGGAAGCCCCCTCCTCTTTACTGTGACATTAGGCCATGCCAGGGTTAGTGGAAGGAAACTGGGCAGAGTTTCTCCATTGGAGGGGGTAACTTATGCGTTGTCAGTCATGCTTCATTTAGCTCGTGGGGTTTTAGAATGTGGGCTACATAGGGGGAGGTCGGAAGGGAGCTGACTTAGTGGGCAGTAACAAGCACAAAAGATTAAATAAAATAACAGAAAATGTCAGGGTGCTATTCAGGTGCCTTGAGGATGTTTTCCTTTGGGTTTTTGTGCATGTCGTATGCTGAGATGTTTCTTACACTTTAAGTTTCGAGCTGGGAATGGTGGTTTATATCTGTATTACCACCACTTGGGAGGCTAACATGGAGGAACATCCCATGAGTTTGAGTCTAGCCTGGGCTACAGCATAAGTTTCAGATCAGTCTGGGCTACCGTGAGTTCTGGTCTCAAAACAGAAAAGGATCTAAATTTTCTTTCTTTCTTTCTTTCTTTCTTTCTTTCTTTCTTTCTTTCTTTCTTTCTTTCTTTCTTTCTATATTTAATAAGTAATATTTAACAGACTATTTTTTTCATGGTGACTTCATAAAATGGTTTGGTAGGAAATCACTTAAACTTTGTGTGTGTGTGTGTGAGAGAGAGAGAGGGGAGGAGGGAGAGAGAGAGAGAGAGAGAGAGAGAGAGAGAGAGAGAGAGAGAGAGAAATACCATGGCACATATGACGTCAGAGGACGTCAGTTTCTTTCCTTCCACATTATGTGGGCTCTGGGGATCGAACTCAGGTCTCCAGGCTTTCGCAGCAAGCACCTTTATCTGCTGAGTCATCTTGTCAGCCTTGGAAATCTGCTTTTTTAAGGTTGCAAAAAATATTTGTTTACATAAGCAAGTAGGCCTCATCTCCTATTATGTCCTTTAACTGATAAGTTTAGTTCTCAAAAGACAGCCAAAATACATTTTCATGAAGACAGGTTTAATCTCGGTAATCTATTATAAAATGTGGAATAAACGACTGAAACTCAGGTCGGTGTTTAAGAGACTGGATGTTACAGATAAGCACGCTACAGCTTATCCTTAGATCTCTTATCCTATGCTTCAGGACTTCAATGACTGGGGCAGTGGTTATAGTTATAAGAACAAAAGGGTAATAGGTACTCCCCGCCCCAGCTTTTTGGGTTATCAGGATGCCCCAGTCAATAGCCACACAGATACCATAAGGTAGCATAGATCAAGACGATGTAAGGGCACATCAACGTGGCATGGGATGCCTGTAACCCCAGTGCTTGGTATCATACTATTGGAGGGGACGGGTCTTAAATTAAGGTTAGCCTAATCAACACATGTTCCATGTCAGCCAGTACTACATAGTGAGACTCATGAGTGGGACTCTCAATAAAGGCAAAACAAAACAACAAAATGGGGGGGGGAGAGGGAGATGTGGGGGAGGACAAGAAGACAAGAGCCAGGTATGGTGGGATATGCCTATATCCTATAATTTTAGTATTTGGGAACTAGAGGTGGGAGCATCAGGAGTTGGAGGTCAGCCTCAGTTACACAGTGAGTTTAAGGCCCACAACAATAAAAAGAAACAGTAGAACAACAACAAAGGCAGGATATTCTAGATGCTGGGGGACATTTCAGTTTACTTTATGCGTATCTGTATAAGAGTGCACACATATATTTGTGCACATACCAATTAGATCCCCCTGTAAAATGTCACGCTTACTATGGATCACAGCCAAACCTGTAAGAGATGAAGTGACGGGAGAGCCAACTTGCTCCTTCTGTGAGTTATAGACTTCTGATGCTGCCTTGGCGAAAAGTTACAACTACCCCCTCCACCCACCTCCACCCCCTACTTTGAATGGGTCTTATCCACAGGGCTGACATAGAATTGAAATAAGAGCAGTTAAATATGAGGACCTATTTGATTCTGTTGTGACTTGGATGTGGCTTGTCCCCTTTGAGTTCATGTGTGAGCAGCTTGGTCCTCAGCGTGGTGACATTGAGGGACAGTGGGACATTCAAGAAGTGTCTAATGTGATGTGATAAGGTCATTGGGGCCATCACCCTCAGAAGAGATTAATGTAGTTCTCTTGAGACCACAGTTAGTTCTGTGAGAGGGAGTGGTTTTAAAGAGAGGCCACCACACACAAGTGGCCCTTCTGCACATGTACATTTTCCTTCCTGATTTTCTGCCATGTGATGTAGCCAAGAGGATGTTCACCCAAGGCCAAACTAGAGAAGTCAACTGTTCTAGGATTTTAATCTCCAAAATTCTGATAGACTCCTCATTAGGAAGCCAACACATCCAGAGAGGGTTAGGTGATTTGCCTGTTCAAAGTCATTCAAGTGAGTTAGGAATGAGGACTTTCCACCCAATATCATGTTTCTTTTCTTTCTATAATTTATACTGTATCTCATTTTCTGATTCCAAATATAACACTCAGCATTTAAAAATACTAATATACTACTACTACTACTAC
Source organism: Cricetulus griseus (assembly GCF_003668045.3). Taxonomy (NCBI): domain Eukaryota; kingdom Metazoa; phylum Chordata; class Mammalia; order Rodentia; family Cricetidae; genus Cricetulus; species Cricetulus griseus. The sequence continues at coordinate 198,268,437 of NC_048597.1, read as the reverse complement.
TACTAATAATAATACACTCCAAACCAGATACAATGATGCACGCCTATAATCCTACCACTCTCCCAAGAGGCAGAGGCAGGAGAGTCATGAGATTGGAGCTAATCTGGGCTAGATATCGAGACTCTGTTTTTGAAAACCAAAGGCTGGGGATATAGATGCTTAAAATACAGAAAGCCCTTGGTTTAGGTTCAAGAATTACTGAAAACATTAAAAAATTATCTTTAAAAAAGTCTATCATAAACTGACCTTTGGCTCAAGATTGGTACTCTTTTCATTTTATTATGTGTGCTATATGTTTGTAGCATTGACTTTTAATCATGAAATGAATGAATTCTTGGAATGTCTCCCAGTAAGATTACCTGTTCTTATTCAATACAAAGTACATTTGTATGGCATAGTGCAGTTTATACAATATATATTACACTCTAAATAGTAATAGTAACAGTTACAAAGGTAAGAGACAAAATAACTGACCTGAACATCCTAGGTTATAGAATGCATTTGAAACAATTACCTGTGTAAAGAAAGGTGTTGGAGTGTCCTCCCACCACGATGTCCACACCTTTCACTTTCTGAGCAATGAGTTTATCCATTTCAAAACCAGAGTGTCCAAGTGCAATGATTTTGTTCACATTTAGAGTTTTTAGTTTATCTACTTCAGGTTGCAATGCAGTGATTTCATCTTCAAACACTAAATTTGTCCCTAAGAAGGAAAATTAATAAAATGGATATTAAAATATTTTCACTGTACTGTTTATACTCCAACACACTAAGCATATTAACTTCTTTTTTTGTTGTTTTGTTGTTTTTCAAAACCTGGTTTCTCGGTAGCTTTTAGAGGCTGTCCTGGAACTCGCTCAGTAGACCAGACTGGCTTTGAACTCACAGAGACCCACCTGCCTCTGCCTCCCAAGTGCTGGAACTAAAGGCATGCACCCACTACTGCCCAGCACATATTAATTTCTTATTAAAGCTTTCCAATTATGCCACCATTGCCTGTAAAGCTCTCCAATTATGGAGAGCAAAATGTATGAATACATCTAGTACAAAAGCCCTGGCAAGCAAAGAAAACTTAAATCAATGTCATTGGCTGTATTCACCCAATATTTTGCTGGGTTAAAGTTGTAGATGACATTTTTGTGTATATACATACATATTTATATACACACACACATTTTTGAAATTTTATTTTTGTGTGCACATATATGTCATAGTATGTGCATCGAGGTCAGAGGACAGTTTTCAAGAGTTGGTTCTCTTCACTCTTTCCATGGTTCCTAGGGATCGAACTCAGGACATCAGGCTAGGTGGGGAACACCTTTATCACTTGAACGATCTCACTGGGCCATATATGATACATTTGTATAAACTCAATTTCACACTATGAGGATACTTCAGGTATGGTTTGCTTCCATCTTTTTATATCTAAACCATCACAATAACCATGCCAAAAAAAAAAAAATGTGTGAGCACAAAAGTATGGAGCCCACAACTGCTCTTAATTCCATTGCTTTGAAAACTTGAGGGTGTTCTGTCTTGAAACCTAAAATGTCAACAAGTAGGCTTTGAACGCCAATTTCAAAAAATGGTTTTTACATTTATTTGTTTGGGCATGTATGTGCCATGGCATGCTTGTGAACACCAGTGGACAACCTGTAGAAGTCAGTTCTCTCCTTCTACTACATGGGTTCCCAGGATTGAATATTAGGTGTGGTGGTAAGTGCTCTTACCCACAGAGCCATCTTGCTGGCCCTTGAAAACTAACTTTAGCGTGGCAGATAACTGTTCACTTGTAGGCAGGGAGTAGCAGCAGCATCAGAGGAGAACAGAGTGCTGTATTACAAAGAGGCCTCATCTAAACATCGCTGGCCCTGGGAGGGAGTACATACCTCATGGAGCTCACTCTGCCCCACAGTGCTAGTAATGAGTGCCACAAGCTCTGGCTGGCACAGCCTGGGTATCCTTTGCTAAGACATGATCAGGGTCTCCCAGTCTGAAGCCAAAACTTGGCAAGTCCTTAGGTTTAATGGCTTCCGTGGTCATAAAGGGACTGCAAACATGCTGTCCTTAAGTCCCATTCAGCATCCTGCAGCAAGACAATCCTCTGGTTGATCTAGACGCCCTCATGCTAATTTCTAAGAACTAGAACTAAAACGAAGATGCCGGAATGCAAAAATCTCACAAAGAACATTCAAAATGTATATCTGCAAAGCCCAGTGTGAAAATCAAGAGCTTTCCCAAACATCAACAGACTACAAAAGATGCATCCCTTGTCCATTATGCTCAGGACCCCACTTCCCTGATGCCACATTTGAGTCCGGACTACATGCCAACTTCACATGTGTAAAATATGGAATATAAATCACAGCATGACAGCATGGCCATGGAGGTTCCACAGGACAGCTGGGAAGTTAGCAGCTCCCAGACAGACTGGCCTGGCAGGGCTGAAGTAGCTCAAGGGCAACAATGAAAACGCCAGGAGAGACAATACTTTCCCACCATTGTCTGCTGTGGAAATGTCAAGGATGATCTGATTCTTGTCCATAACCCCAAGAGGCTTGAGGCTTCCCTGGGTAGCCCTCAGCACTGAGGATCTGTCATAGCTTCTTTTCCTGGGGCTGTGATAAAATACCCTACAAGGGCTTATGTTGGCCACACTTTTAGGGCACGGGCCATCATCTTGGGGAAGTCCTGGAGGCAGGAGCTTCAGGCAGCTGGTCACATGGTATCCACAGTCAGAAAGCAGAGAGGGATGGATGCTGGTGCTCAACTAGATACCTTCTTTTCTTTTTATGGAGCCCAGGACCCAACCCTAGGGAATGGTGCCATCTTTCTTTATGGTGGATCCTCCCATCTCAATTAAGACCTCACAAGTGTGCCCAGGGACTTGTCACTCGATTGTTTCCTGGGAAGCTGACCATAAATACTGACTCTCACAGCCCCCCTTTCTGTCTGCCTTCTCTGGGCATTCTTCTGAAATAGTAAGGCGCACCGCTCCTCCTGCCATGTAGGCCCTCCCCTCGGCTTTCATTCTTCTCCATCTCGCTACTTTCTGACACATCCTTATTCATTTATTCTCTCACAGAGGGATACAGGTTTCTTGCTTGGTGTTTCTAGTGCCTAGAAGAGTGTGAGGAACACAGGTCCCCAGTGGGAGGGAACAGGGAGGAATGCTACCACCCTCTCCTTTGTTTAGTCCAACAAAATAGTTTCAAGAAATGCCTCCGCTCTGGACACTAAATACATAGAATGGGATGGGATATGTTTTAGAATGTCAGGAGAAGAATTACACACACACACACACACACACACACACACACACACACACACACACACAAATTTCATCATCTAGCTAAGTAACTGAAATGTGCTAGGAATCAATGTATGTGCTCTGGAAAAACTGTGTTTTACTTGGGGGTCAGAGGGAGCTGCTTGTTCCAAGCTTCATTTAAAATTTTGAACACATGGGATTAAGCAAAAACACTGTTGAGTCAACAAAGAAATCCACTGAGCAGAGACGGTGACACCCTACAGAGGTAACTTAGAACAACACAGAATCTGCCACCTTGGTTTGCCAGTATCAGCCTCCGTATACCACAGTCTGTGAAAACATGGCCAAGCGCTGCCTTACCACATCTATTTCCAAGTCACCAGTGCTGTGAAAGTAGAAGATACCTGGATTCGAGAGGAAGGGGGTCTCCTTTGAAGTGTATCCAACAATCCCCACAACCTCACCACCGACAGAAAGAATTTTATATGGCAAATACAGTCCGGATATCTGAGGTGCTAGTGACCCCTGTGCCTTAATGTTTGCGCTCAGAATTGGAAATTTGACCTTTCTGAGGAGGGGATCAATCAGTCCTTCCACACCGTTATCAAATTCATGGTTTCCCAGTGCCTAAGTAAAATGGAAAAGAAAAAAGGATTAAGTACCCTGAATTTTACAACGAAAGTATATTTTTAAACCTATCACATTAGCCCAGTGGCTCCAGAAATGGACTGGGCTCTGTGAGACTTGACGTTATCTCCTGGCATTCTTACCTCCAGAAACATGACTTGGGGCCCTTGGGCTAGGCCAAGGGACACTCAGATCACAGGTAGGTCCAGCATTGTTGCCCAGGCTCCCCATGTAGGGAAGCTGCTATGATTGTGTATACTTGCAGCACCTCCAGCAAACATTGAGCTGGGAACCACTGTTCCACCATCTTCCGGTCAGACAGCTTCGCAGACCACCTTTACCAAGCCCTACCCAGCTTGTTCCTGCTGTTTTCTGCAGTTAGCCCACAGGTCAGACCTAATCGTTTTAGTAGAATGCTGACACTCCCAGAATCTCTTTCCTCATTGCTTCCCTTGGGTTATTATGCAATTTTTCACAATTTCTCTTCTTAAGGACTTCTCCAATTCTTCTGGGGAAATCAGGACAGGGAGAAGTCTCTCTTACAGTGGGTGTTGACTTCCTGCTCTGGTCAACCCCAGGTCACCCTGTACTCTGAGCACGTTAGACAATGTGGAAACATTACAGGTAAGTGGAAAGACAAAGATATCCCTTACTCTGGAACCTGGGGGAACCTCCTGCCAACTGAGAACCAAGAATTCCAGCACAATTATCATTGGCCATGGAAGTAACTGACAGAGGGACAATATTCCTTTTATATAGAAAAAATACTGTTTTCAAATGTGAATGTTAAAATATCAATGAACTGTGTGTGCTTAAGGCTTGCTCTTACCCCTGGCAGTCTTTCAAATAAGACTAAAACTTTGTTTACAGCAAAAGCAGCTTAATGCTCCCTATAGCCCTTGTGACCTAGAATTTTACCTTGTCAGCTGTAATCCTGTCCAATATACACGAGAACCACCCTATGATCTCATTTACCCAAAAAGAAAAGTTTCCTTAGCTACCTCTTGAGCTGTAATTTCAGAAGCCACCAAAAACAGTGTGTGTGGCTGTTGTAATGACAAGGACGTCTCTATCATGAGCAGTCCACACCCAAGGGTGTATACCCTCCTCCTAAGCACCTCTTTCTATTAACACCCATGCTTACATTTATGTGGAACTTTCTTTCTCATACATTAATCTGCTAGAACCCCGTTTCACACTGGTTTGTCTTGAAATTCTTTTCTGTCTTTATCCGAGTAAAGCTCTCTAAAAGGAACCTCTCAGACAGCCACAAGCAACTGCCACTGACAGCCTTGTGGTAAGTACCTTGAGATGCATGAGTGGCCAGGCCCCACCCCTGAGAACCTCCAACTGTCAGGCCCTGTCCACAGAACACTCTAATGGCCATAATGGTTAGACCCAGTCCCCCCAGATGCAGGCAGTTAAGCTCTGCATTCTACGGAGCAAAAAGCCCAAGCTCAAGACTTGAAATCCCACCCATTTCCACCATGGAAATCTGTTTTGGAGTATTTGTTTAACTAGGCAAAAAGATATGTTACATTTGTTTCTGCTGCCTTTGTTAATGATGTATAAGGCCTTACATTTGTTTGTGCTGCATTTCTTTATGTGAAGATGAGTTTCATTTGTTTCACTTTGCCTGCCTAAGGCACCTGATTGGTCTAATTCAAAAGCTGAACGGCCAATAGACAGGCAAGACAGGGATAGGCAAGGCTGGCATCCAGAGAGAATAAGCAGGAGGAGAAATCTACACTTGAGAGAGAAGAGAGAAGACAACAAGGGAGAAAGAGAGGGACATGCTTGGGGTCAGAAGGCAGGCAGCTGCCAGCAAACCAGACACGAGAAGCAGGAAAGGAGGGCATACAGAAAGAAAGAAAGGTAAAAGGCCCTGAGTTAAAAGGTAGATAAAGGCAAACATTAAAGTAAGAGCTAAGCTAAGGTTGAGCATTCATAACTAATATTAAGTTTCTGTGTCATGATTTGGGGGCTGGTTGGCAGCCCCAAAGAAAGCCTGCTGCAGAAATCTCCACCCTAGAAAGCTCTACACACCTCCTCCCACCGAAACCCTATATAAACCCTGTCTTCTGCTCAGTTCTCTGTTGCTTCTCCCCTGAGCAGAGGCAGCCACCCTCTTGGGTTTTTCCCTCCCAACAAATCTCTTGCATGAGATTGTTGTGCTGTGTGACTTTGTAGTATTCCATGGCTCCCAACTGCCAGAATACCTTTCCCTTCAGAGCTGTAACACTTCCTTTGGGACAGCCTTTCCCCTCAGAGCTGTAACACTTACACTCATTCCCAGCAGTTTATGTTGAGGAAGAACCTCCTGGTGAGGTGACCATGAGACCTTCAGTAGGTTCTGGATCCACTCTGTGCACAGGGCTTCAGGTGGAGCAGGGATGGTGTCAGGCATCATTAGTCGGATATTCCCACCCTTGGAGTCACAGCAGCTTTCTGTGCCCTTTCCCTTCCTCACTTGGTCTCCTAGATAAACCCAAGTCTGGGCAGTCACACACTTGGTTTGACTGCTAAGGCCATTTTACTATCTCGTACTTTAATTTACTAAGGTTCTCAGTACCACCTCAGTCTGCTTCACTCTGTGAGTCATCTGAGAAAAGGCCTGGAAGCATTGGCTGGAGCAGTGGTTCTCAACTTTCCCAAGGCTGGGACCCTTTAATACAGTTCCTCATGTTGTGGGGACCTCCAACGACAAAATTATTTTCCTTGCTACTTCATAACTGTAATTTTGCTACTGTTATGAATTGTAATGTAAATATTTTTGGAGATGAAAGTTTGCCAAAAGGGTTGTGACCCACAGGTTGAAAAACACTGGGCTAGTGACCCTTGAAACTAAAAAGGGCCATGATACATTCTCTTTTGCCTCACTCCCTCTTCCTGAGTGAGACAGAAACATACAACAGATAGCTTAGTAAGATGAAATTCCACTTGGTTTAGCACACACCCCTCTTGTAACACTGCACTTGGCAGCCTGGTATTACACATACTATGAGCACATACCCATCCCCAAACAACACCCCTAATAACTTGTTAGTAATCTAGAACCGCACCTTCATTGAGTTGCACGTACACCTCTCCTCAGACAATGGAATTAAGCTCTGTCTCCCCTTAACAATCATCTAACACAGACAATTTATATTCAGTCATATTCCAGGTATGAGAGTATCTAGGTCTTAGGGTAGGGAAGCCATACGACCTGAGCAAGTTTGGGATGAATGCTGGATACGGCAAACTGTGTCCTGTAAGTGAACTTTTAGGGAGAATTTTGAATGACATTTCTTTGCTATTTTGCAATACATGTGTGCCTTTATTACAGTGTTTATAACAAGAGGATAAAAACCTAGAAAACCTGGTCTGGACATGACCATCAGTTATGTGACACCAGTACATTCCATGGCTATACTGTAGGATCGTTTGTCGTCTGTCTCCTGGCTAGACTGACTGCACTTAAGCTACCTTGCCCTTTTTGCCCTGCTCAGCATGGTGTTTCTTCACCTGGCACACTGTCATTTACTGGGCACCTGTCACTCAAAGGGCTGTGCAAACATCCCCAGAAGCATTAAGGTCTCCCCGGGTGTGGTAGCATTTCATCTTGCCAGTGAATTTGTGTTAGTGGCTGGGCCCCTTTGGGCGTGGTTCCAGGTGTGGACGTGACTGCTTGAAGGTAGAGGGGGACACACTCTTGCTTGGGTCACAGAGAGCATCAGAAGGGCAGAGACTGCATCTTTGGGAGCAGGAACACCATGGCAGTTCTTCACTATTATCTGTGTGAGTTGTTCCCCAATAAAACACCATTTATCATTTGTCTTGGGTCTAGTGAACTCATTATTACCCAACCTTCAATTAGCATACTACATGAGGCACAAACCCATGACCCTGGGACTAAGAGTCCCATGCGCTACCGACTGAGCTAGCCTGGGTAAGTTCATAATTTCCAAACTTGCACATCTCTCCACTTCTAATACTTTTTTACCCACTCTCCACCTCCTCTTATCGAGATAACGTCTCTAAAAGCTGAGCTAGTCCTAAAGGCTCTCTCAGTCCTGGGCAAATGCCTCATTCTTCTAGTCTTAAAACATCATTATCACGGGACGCTGGTGTCACATGCCTTTAATCCCAGCACTTGGGAGGCAGAGGCAGGCGGATCTCTGTGAGTTTGAGGCTAGCCTGGTCTACAGAACGAGTGCCAGGATAGGCTCCAAAGCTACACAGAGAAACCCTGTCTAGAAAAACAAACAAAAAACATTGTTTTCTTTCTATGATGAAATAAATATCCTTTGTTATATAATAATTTAACTGTAGAGTTTTGTTTTAATGACTGTTTCTACAGTTTAAAAACTTGGTTGTTGGGATCAATAGTTATCCCTAGTATACGAATGGACTTTGGGATCCCATTCCACATAGAGGGATACTCTCTCAGCTTAGACACACAGGGCAGGGCCTAGGCCCTGCTCCAAATGATGCGGCAGACTTTGAAGATTCCTCATGGAAGACCTCACCCTCCCTGGGGCGCTGAAAGGGGATGGGATAGGCGGTTAGTGGGGGCAGGGGAGGAGAGGAGGGAGAGGGAACTGGGATTGACATATAAAACAAGCTTGTTTCTAATTTAAATAAAAAAACATAAAAAAGAAAACATTAAAAAAAAACTTGTTTGTTGGTTGGTTGGTTTAGGGTCTTTTGAGACAGAGTCTCACTGTGTAGCTCAGGATGGCCTTCAAATTCACAGTCTTGTGTTAACTTCCAGAATGCTGGATTACGGTCATGCACAATGACAATGGTTCCATAGTTCTTTATGGAAGATTGAGCAATTCATCAGTGCTCTTCTATCCCCAGAGTGTAGCAGCAGTTCAAGTTTTCATTTGTTGCTTCTTCAATGTCTTGTTCCCTCCCACCCTGATTTGAGTATGAGCCCTCTTTTGGTCCCAGCTCTATTCATGGACATCAGCACTCTGGATAGAGGACCAAATAGTCTTTATTCACACCCACCTTCAGCTCCAAACCTAAAAGTCTCTGTTGAATTCTCTGGCTTCTAGGTCTGCATGACAACTGTCATGTGCCCATTTTAACCTTGGTGTTTCCACAGAACCCCAGGTTTTCATACTCAAAGAACCATCTCTGAGACTTGTCATGTGGGCCTGTGGCTCCCAAGTGTCAGGTCCAAAGTCTCCCTCCCCCGAAAATGGCAGTGCTGGTGACATTGTCCTACATCAAAGGACAATCCCAGTCAATCAGGCCAGAAGCACACTAGCACAGGCAAGCCCTTCTCCTATCTCCCCTAGCCTTTACCTCCCGGAACACAGTTGTCCCCATGACCTGTGTGCCTTGTAATACACTAATTTTGAGGAAGGGAAAGGATGGCAGATATCCTTCTTATAACCTGAAATACCACGTGAAAGGAAGGGGAAATTGTTACAATTGCCACATGAAAGGCAGGAAGGTAGAAATAGCTGTGCTTTGGTGAAGTTCATTCTGGGAAGCCTGTTTCCTCTTGGTAAAGTGTGGCTGTTGTCCTGGTTTACTTTTGGTTACTGTAATAAACACAGTGACCACAAACAACTGGGGTGGAAAAGGACTTAGTTCTTCATACAGCAGACAGTGCATCATTGACCAAAGTCAGGGCAGAAACTCAAGACAGAAAACTGATGCACAGGCCATGGAGGAGTGCTACTTAGTGGCTTGGTCTGCCCCCTTTCTTATACAGTCCAGGCTCACCTGCTCAGGGGTAACACTGCCCTCCCACATGACTCGTCAGTCAAGAAAACGCCCTGCATACATGCTCACAGTCCAGTATGATGGAGATAATTCTTCAATTGAGGTCCCTCCTCCCAGTGACTATAGTTTGTATCACACTGGCAAATACTAACCAGCACAGTTATCTTACTAGTTTTATTTATTTATTCATTCATTTTTGTGACAGGGGCTTTGTATGCACCTCTAGCTAACCTAGAAGTCTCTATGTGGACTAGGCTAGCCTTGAACACAGAGATCCACCTGCCTTTGCCTCCTCAATATAAGGACTAAAGCTGTGTGTCACCACACCCAGCTCCATCTCTCTCTCTCTCTCTTTCTGTCTTTTTTTATTCTTTTGAATCTATCCTATTACCTGATTTTTAGTCAAAAGAACGGCATTTGAGTTGTACCTTTATCCCTGGCTGGGAACATGAAATCTCAAACGGTTCCAAGATCATAGAGATTTTCTATTGTTCCTTCTCTTAAATCAATTAAAATGGTCCTGCTGATCACCTGGACAGAAAAATACCCCTTGAAAAGTCTAACTTTAAGAAACATGATATACCAAGAGATATGCTTTTAAAAATGAAAAGGCCAGTTACCCTTAATGAGGCATGTAATTTGACACCCCAGAAACCTCTCTCTCCATGCAATTCCTTACAGATCTTTATTGCTAAGCCTGCTGACTTTCTGACTCAGAAAGTGTAACTTTTCCCTCCTTTCCTTCCTCCCTCTTCGCCCCCCCCTATGAGGATGTGGGGGTGTGTGTGGGGGATCCTGGTGCATGCATGTGACTGTGAGGATGTGTGTCTGTGCACATGCGTGGGGAGCAGGGTGAGGTCAGATATCTTCCTCTGTGACTCTGCAGCTTACTTGCTTGAGAGACAGACTGTCACTGATCCAGGAACTGAGTGTTTTGGCTAGGCTGGTTGTCCACTGAACTCAGTATCTGCCTAGCTCTGGCTCCAGTACTGAGGAAACAGGCACATGCAACCATACCTGGCCAGTCCTCATGCTTGCCGAACAAAGATTTGTATCAGGGGTTTACCCACTTAGCTATCTTCCTAGCTCCCTCCCTTTCCCCGTCTTTGCATCCCCTTTTTTGGACATTGGTTAAAATCCTAAACCCAGTTGCCATGACGCTGGACATTCTCACTGTCTCCAAAGACAATGCCCACCCACGTGCCCCTTCACTGCTTTATGCAGCTGCCTAACAGCCTTCCACGGCTCAGCCCATCTGCTTTCTTAAAGGCATGATTCTGTTATCTTGCTCCCACCTTCCTGCAGCCATTGAGATCTTGAGCTTGCCTGTTTTTTTTTTTTTTCCCCCCTCTCAAATTCCAATAAAATTGTCCTCATGTGGGGCTGGAGAGATGGCTCAGAGGTTAAGAGCACTAGCTGCTCTTCCAGAGGTTCTGAGTTCAATTCCCAGCAACCACATGGTGGCTCACAACTATACATAATGAGATCTGGTGCCCTCTTCTGACTTGCAGGGATACATGATGGGAATGTACTGTGTCATCTTATTGATTGTTGAATAAAGTACTGTTTGGCCAATGAGGCAGCAAGTTAGGCAGGACTAGGAGTCAAGGTGGATTCTGGGAAATGTAGTAAAGAAGTGGTGATCCAGGCAGGAAATGACATAGCAGGGAGACTCATATTTAAGGAAGGACAAACAGGAAGGGGTCCTTTTTTTCTGCTCTGCTTCTCCTGCAGATTCGCAATGTGATCCACCTGCAAGGGAGGACACCAATGGAAGGCGTCCGATAAGATAAGTCTTATAAAATATATAGATTTATGATAATTAAGACTGAGCTAACAGATGAGAATCTTAGTTATTGGCCAAGCAGCATTTGTACATAATAGAAGTCTCTGTGTACTATTTGGGGCCCTAACTCGGCGGCAGAACTTGGGCAGCTAGTGGAGACCACCCACATGGCAGTAGGACTCGGGCAGCTTTTGGCGGAAAGATTTATTGTAACAGATACATGTAGACAGAACACTGTATACATAATAAATAAATGTAAAAAAAAAAACAAACCAAAACATCCTTTCACCAAGCAGTGGTGACTCATGCCTTTCATCCCAGTACTCAGGAGGCAGAGGCAGGCGGATCTTTGTGAGTTTGAGACCAGCCTGGTCTACAAGACCTAATTCCAGGACAGCCTCCAAAGCAAGGGTTTTTTGAGAAACCCTGCCTTAAAAAAACCAAAAAAAAAAAAAAACCAAAACAAACAAACAAGAAAAAAACCATTGTAGTTTGCTATGCTACTTACTATCACTATACTTATTTTACAGATGAAAATAACTGAGATGTGGCCAAGCGAAAGGACTTGGAGGTCACACCATCTGTAAGTGGCAGAGCTGGGGCTAGAGGCAAACATTCAAAAAGTGAAGGAGAAGGAGAGGGACAGGTCGTGTGGGTCATAACTGTCTGAGTGTCCCAGGCTTTCACCTGCTCTTGCTGTTTTGTGCTTGGTAACAGATGGATGAATGACAACAGGGGACACACTCAGATTCAGCAGGACCTTGCTGCTCCCTGTGGAGTATTTACTGCTTTATACACCTAAGGGTCCTCCTAGGAGCAATGCGCTGAAGATCCCTGTCTGAGGGAGATGGCCCTCTCCATGAGCCCCAGTAGCCCCTCTCCCCTTCTCTCTGGGTGGTCAGCCTCTTTGATGACAAACCCTTGAGCCATAGCAGGACAAACACTGCTGGGTGAGCAGATGAAAACAAAGAGAACCACTCACGAGTGCTGTTTCTCTTTTCTTACAGTTAACTTTTCCTACAAATGTTCATGCAGAAGATTTCATTTGTAAATATTTCACATCCCTTTTCCCCACTCGAGATTTCTCCTGCTGCCTTATTCCTCTTGCAGTTAGGAGAACTTCATAATTTATCAGCTTTTCAGGAATATCACGGTTATCGCCAAATTCCCCACACTGCTGGCTTGTAGCAGCTGGCACTACAGGAGTGAGCTAAATGGATGGATCTTATTTTACCCATCATTATCTTTTATAACAACATGAAAATGCCTCAGGGAAGAGCTGTCCAAGAGGAGAACACTGAGTTCTTGATGGAGTTCATGATGGAGTGACAGAAAAGAGGGACAGCCACCCCTCAGTGTGTGTGAGGAAATGTTTTCAGGTCCCTTGACAAACCACTCTCTTACTGGTAGAAAATGGCATGGCATTTGCCTGTGGCATATACATATGTTCCCATGAGCTTTGAATCATCCTTAGGCCTGTTTAAATTGCCTTGCACAACACAACTGCTATGTAATGTCATAGCACGCTGTGAGATCATAGTGCTTGGGAATAGCAATAAGAAGATTATTTGTGCATATTCAATGTAGACACAGTTTATTTTCTCTAGTTACCTTGGAACTGCTTTTGTTAGATTTATGAATTTGAGACTGCCCTATGATGGTTCTTTGCCTTTTTCTTTTCCTTTCTGGAAGTTCTCATGTACAAACTGAAGCTCTCTGAAGCCCCATGTATATTGAAGGGCCCCTGGACTGCTTGGCCTTGGCTGACTAGAACATTGTGATTATGGGGTGATGGAATGCTGTGGATCACGAGCCAAGGTCCTCTTGGGCTATTTTTAGTGTCTCTTAATAGCTACTGACTATCAACCTCTATGTCTGACCTCACATCCTCTTGATAAAAACTCCTGGAATTTATCATCTTGCTAAACTTGACAATGCTAATCTTAATAATGTGACTTTTCTCTTATACCACAGTTGACCTTGAAGTTGCTGTCTGATTCCCCCTGTGTCTACCTCTGAAGCACTAGAATTACCTGTCATGTCTGGTTTATGTGGTTCTGGTGAGATAACTTAGGACTTCCTTTGGTTAACTACGCTACCAACTGAGCCACATCTCCTGCTCCATTGCCATTGACTCTTTAACCATCATCTTAGTCAAGAACCTGCCATTGACTTAGAACCACATTCTCTTTTTGCTTTGTAGACAGTGAACAGACTTGTAGACAGATGAGTTCCTGGCCTTATATCTAGTAGTTAAAAGGATGTGAGGTCAAATACAGAGGTTGATAGTAAGTGGCTATTAAATGAGACTAAAGATAGCCCAAGAGGACCTTGGCTCTTCATCCACAGCATTCTATCATCCCATTGCAATGTTCCAGTCAGCCAAGGTCAAAGAGTCTGCAGGCTTCTGTACAAATTGAGTTTCATTTATTCATTCATCTTATTCATTAGCTAATCTGAGTTCATGACAACTTTATGTATTCACCAAATGCACTGTTTTTGCAACTTAAGAGAGATGATCTTAGCAAAATAACTTTCTGGATTTCTAACACTAAAGTCAATGGGTTGTGATGGGGGCTGGAGAGCTGGCTCAGAGGTTAAGAGCACTGGCTGTTCTTCCAGAGGTCCTGAGTTCAATTCCCAGCAACCACATGGTGGTTCACAACCATCCATTATAAGATTTGGTGACCTCTTCTGGTGTCAGATACACATGGAAGCAGAATGTTGTATACATAATAAATAAAATCTTTTAAAAAAAGGTGTGTGCCACCAATGCCCCCCCCCAAAAAAAATGGGTTGTGATGTCAGCAATTGGTCCAGTCCTGGGTCCTCCCTCTCCCCCAACATCTTTTGAGGAGAACACCTACAAGGAAAAGAACTGATGATCTATCAGAAAGATTTTGTACACTCTCCATCTGTCCTAGTGTGGTGATTTGAATAGGATTGACTCCCATTGGCTCACATATTTGAATAGTAATCATTAGGTAGTGACACTACATGGGAGGGATTAGGAGGTGAGGTTGAGGTTATAGTAGGTATGACCTTGTTGGAGGAAGTGTGTCACTGGTGGTGTGTGGGGAGGTGCTTGAGGTTTCAAGAGCCCAGGCCAGGCCCAGTGGCACTCTTTTCTTCCTGCTGCCTATGGATCTGAATATAGAACTGTCAGCTCCTTCTCCAGCACCATGTCTGCTTGCATGCCACCACGCTCCCTGCATGATGGTGGAGTAAACCTCTGAAACTGTAAGGTAGACCCAGTTAAATGCTTTCCTTTATAAGAGCTGCTGTGGTCATGGTGTCTCTTCACAGCAATAAAACACTGACTAAGACACCTGGAATGTTTGACATCCCAACACCTGAAAACTCTACTAGCCACTTAAAGTCACAAATAAATGACAATGTTAGGAACAGAGGTCTCAACAGAGAACTCAATTCCTTTGTGACTTAGTATTCCATGGCTGCTAAATTGACTCTGAGGAAAATGTCATGTTTCTCCTGCCTTCTGTAGGTATGAAGTATTTAGACAGGCTGTAGGTGGCTTGCAAAAGCCCTTTGGTCTTGGAGGAAGCGTCTGTTGACTGTAGGTAAGGCTTGGAGAGTCCTATGAATTAGTAACAGAAGAATGAAGTTATTTGAAAGCTTCTGATGCCAAGTTTCTGTTTTGATTATTAAAAATACTCTGTAATTAGGGGAGATGGAAAACCTGTGCCTAAAGTTTGGCTTGGAATTCTCATGCATTCTGTTATAAGCCAATGCTACTTTCCCTCTGGGGAAAAACAATGCACATATGTAGAGAAAACTATAGATAATTATCAAGTCATCACATCAGTATTCACTTATTTATTTCCAATATGCTATATGTTGAGAGAATTCCAAACAATACTTAATTATTAACTTTTGGATATTGATGAAATGGGAGGTAGCTCATACCCTCTCAAGTTGAAGTACAAACAAATACCAGAAAACATAATGTGCCCCTTCCCTTGTCTGTGGCAGATGCCCATTAATGGGTTGAGTCGATCTTTTTTAATGAATTCAGATCAAGTCTCTGACGCCCTCTTAACCCAGTTGAAGGGAACAAATGTCAACTAACCAGAGATGTCATTTTTCATTCCTTCACTAAGGCAGTAATTATAAGCATGGAATCTATTTATAAATAATAAAATGTACTTCTAGCCAGCAACAAATGCTAGAGGCATAATTTTAAGTAAGGACAGACTCTTCTGACTTTTCTCTCTGAACCACATCTGGCAGCAATGTTCAGATGCTGCCGACACTGCCCACACTGGCTCTGAGGCAATGCACCAGCGGCTATAGGAGGAGTGCCATGCATCAATTCACCCATATACAAACTGTCTAGTTGGCGCTGAATAAATGGATGAGTGCAGGAGATAGTGAGAATGTTCTTTGAGGAGCATGGCCTAAGCTTCACGCTGCTCTGCTGTTTGAAGGAGGCGACAGAGGTCAGTGGCCACCTGATGATCCACTAAAGAACTCTGGGTACTCTCCAATAGTTTAGCAAAATCTTCTATTTTCTTAATCTCTGAGTTGCAGCCGATGGTGCAACTGGTGCATGCCTTTGATCTCAGCACTTCAGAAGCAGAAGCAGGCAGATCTGTATGAGTTTGAGGCCAGCCTGGTCTACACACCAAGCTGTAGGTCAGCCAGGGGCTACATAGTAAGACCCTGTCTCAGGCAAACAAACAAACCAAAGAAACAAACTCCAAGACTATAATTATTGGTTCAGTTGCCCCGGGGAGCCTCATTTGAGAGATCTACAACCATGTGCCTGCATCATGTTCTCTGTGTTTTATAATGGGGAAAACAGCATCAAACTCGGTCCCAGGCCCCAGCTAGCAACCTGAGTTCTGCTTTGACAGCCTGGGCCGAACGAGCACCACAGCCACAAAACAAACATTTAGCAGGAAATGGAGCAGCAAAAGCAAGGGAACCACATAGCCCTCAAAGCTAAAACTCCCCTAGCCACTGCACAGTTAAAAACGCCCTGAGGTGGTCTGATTGCCATGGGCAGTTCTTAGGAGCTCTTGAGCAGCAATGTTGGTTGCTGGTCACTTTGCCTTGACTTCTGGCTGGAGACTTTTTTGTCCCTCCCCCTTTTTTTTGACAGTCTCATGTAGCATAGGTTGGCCTTCCATCTGCTAAGTAGCCAAGGATGACCCTGAACTCCTGATCCTCCTGCCTCTACCTCCCAAGTGCTGCATTACAGATGTGACCATGCTTGGTTTCTGCAGTGCTGGGGATGATCCTCAGGGCTTCCTGCATGCTAGGTAAGTGCTTTGTCACTTGAGTTACATCTGGAACTGTTCAAATGTCTCCTTCTTCCTTTTAGTCCTGCCCAGCAAAGTAGGTTACAGGCAGGAGATCAAGGAGTGGAGAGGAGGCCTACCCTCCCCCCTGGATTATTTCAGGGGACACTATGGAGTCAGCTGGAGTCGTTTGGTGGTCGTGCTCCCTCCCCTTCCCTCCTCCTCTGCTCCCAGTTATCCACTAATGAAGGATGCCTCTGCTACACCAGCTACCAGCAGAATATTGAAAGAGCCACTCCAGAAGACACATATGGCCCCAGGTGAGGGAAACACCCAGAAGCACAATGACCCTAGACGACTCTATCACATCCATGTTCTACCCCAATGCCCCACAATGATGCTGCTTCTGCAGCTGCTCTGCTCCTCAGAGGATACTTCTACCAGGCTCACTGTCTGCAGTACCTAGTTGCCCCCATATAGTCCACTTTAGGGTCTTCTAACTAGTCCTACAGCTTCATCCGTGCACTGCAGGCAACCAGAGTGAGCTGTGTCCCAAACAACCCACCTACCTCTTGCCTCTGAATTAAATTCATCCCAGACTCCCTACTTCCCAAGGAAATACACATTCT
Source organism: Cricetulus griseus (assembly GCF_003668045.3). Lineage (NCBI taxonomy): Eukaryota > Metazoa > Chordata > Mammalia > Rodentia > Cricetidae > Cricetulus > Cricetulus griseus. Next base: position 198,251,136 of record NC_048597.1, on the reverse strand, counting down.
TGCCTCTTTGGATACTGTGGTAGTGTGAAAGAAAATGCTCCCAAAGGGAGTGGCACTATTAGGAGGTGTGGCCTTGTTGGAGGAAGTGTGGTCTTGTTGGAGGAAGTGTGTGTCACTCTGGAGGTGGGCTTTGAGGTCTCATATATTCTCAAGCCATGCGCAATGAGACAGACCACTTTCCGTTGCTGGTGGGTCAAGATGTAAGAACTCTTAGCTCCTTCTCTAGCATCATGTCTGCCTGCATGCTGTCTTCCCACCATGATGACAGTGGATTAAGCTTCTGAACTGTAAGTGAACCACCACAATGAAATATTTTCCTTTATAAGAGTTGCCATGGTCATGGTGTTTCTTTGCAGCAATAGAAACCCTGACTAAGACAGGTACCATGTAGACCCTACCTGCCTTCCTGGTGATGTCCTTAGCTGAGTAATCCATTCTTCTAAACTTCCAGGTGCCCTCAGTTCTAGAAAAACTAAATCCCCCAGGTGCACGGAGACATTTAGGATGCCTCAATGACATGTCCACTGCAGACGTCTCTCTTCTAATGTGTCCACAAGACCTCATGCACATCTCTCATGCCACTTGTCCTCACTGTGGCTGTGTGTTCACACATCAGCTGTCTTTGTATCCTCGGGGATACCAGGTGAGTCACGCCAATGTCTACTGAATGAGGACTAAAACCACTCGCTCTATCTTCTCCTTTTAAATGGGCTCCATTTTTCTCTGTTATGATGTGTGAGCCATTAAAACTTTGCAGAAGGCAGGATATAAAATGAACTTTGTAAATAGTAGGTACGTGATGCCTTAGTTTTACAGGGAGAGAAACCAGGTTGCTAGGCAACTGGTAAGATATCTAGCCAATTGCTTTCCTACCTCCTGCTCCTCTCTAAACAACTGCCAGGTTCTTGTGTTTTTATTTCCTATGTTTTAATTTACAAGTTACCTTACATGTGTTTGTTAATATCTTTGTGGCCCCTCTCAGTAAACGGAACACACTTTTTAAAAAAAAAACGTAAAGCAGGGCATAGTGGTACATCCCAGTAATCTCAGCACTTGGAATTTGAGGCCTTGCTGGGCTACACAGCTCACATTAACTCAAAACAACAGCAAAGCGTTGAGTTGTTCTCTGTGTGTCTGGGGTGTGAGCACATAAACTATTTGGATTTCACAATGGCAATCTGGAAGAAGATGGAACCTTGTAAAAAGTTTATTTTTATCAGAAATTTAAGGCAACTAGTTGGTCTATCAAGGGCTGCCTTTACATGAATTAGATAATGGGTATCTTGTAGTCTTGGTTTTGTTCATAGAAGAATACAAAATATCGATAAATTTAAAATATGGGGAATTAAAGAAAAAAACAAGACAAAGTATGATAGAAAGGAAGTTCACACTTTTGTGTTGCACACTAGGCCTGTTCACATATGAGGTCATTTTATCTTAATAGTGCTATGAAACAGGTGCTACTATTTCCCATTTTCACAGATGAGGAAACTTAAGCACTGATTCCTACAACTAGCAAGTAGCAGAGCTGAGATCTGAGCAATAGTAGTGAGGCTTGAGTAGCCATACACAGCCTTTCCTATGCCTAACTGCAGCCAATCTGCATAAATGGTAGAGGTGAGCATCACTTAGCTTCTTGCTATTTTTTTTTTATAAAGCTCCGGAATGCCAAGTAGCAGTAACATAATCTTTGTCCTATGGATATTTGAAGGGCAGACTGGAAGCAAGGATAGAACCAGCATGTCCATCTACCCCTCCATCCACCACCCACCACCCACCCATCCATCCATCCATCCATCCATCCATCATCTATCCATCTACTTACCTGCCCACTCACTCAAACACCATTCATCTATCCAACCATCCATTCCTGAATCATCTATCCATCTGTCTGTCTTTCCACCTACCTAAGTATCTTCCATTCATCTATGAACCATCCATCCATTCATCCATCCATGTATCCACCCATGTATCAAACACATGGGAAACACATGTACAAAGACAGGTACATTATGCATCTTAGGAACTGCAGAATATCAGAGAACAAGTATAGCATGAATAATAAAAACTCAGAGACAGATATTGGGGTTCAAGCTGAAGATCAGAGAAGCAAGGCAGCGAGCCAATAGCTCTTACCTCTGCCAGGGCTAAAATGGAGATGTCTTCCCTGTGACTGGAAACTAAATTTCCACATAGGGCCCTTTGCTTCTTCCTTATATACCTTTCTAGTGCTGGGATTAAAGGAGTGACCTCTGTTTCTCTTTAGACTGATTCACTCTCATGTAGCCCAGGGTGGTCTTGGACTCACAGAGATCCATCTGTCTCTGTCTCCTGAGTCCTGGGATTAAAGGTGTTTACTACCACTGCTTGGCATCCATGGCTAACAGCATGACTAGCTTTGCATTCTGATCCTCAAGCAAGCTTTATTAAATCATAAATGATATATCACCACAGACAAGCTTCACCTAAGGGAACAAAGGTTTACTAGCAAATAGCCTCAATGGTATAAACAAATAAGGGACTAAAAACAAGGGGAAGATAGGTAGTGAAAAAATGTTCCAAGTGAACAAAAGAGGCTTAACCATGCCAGAGGAAAATAAGGAAAGAAGAGCTGATTTAAGAGCAGTAGAACATGCCTAATGCAGAAGAAAAGAACCTCTTTCGTAATCTATTAACTCAATTGTAATCTTGTCAAAAGGCTCTTTATCAGAGATTGGAGGCATATTTATTTAGTGAGTGGTACAACTCTTCAGTAAGCCCTACAATGTAAGACTTGGAGAGACATATCGGTCTATTACACAATGGAACTCAGTTGCCAATCACTAAAGGACCCTCAACAACAACCTTCCAAAGCATGTTTGGCTCTATTGATCCATATCTGATACCATGGACTGTGTCTGGTATTAGGCTATCATCCATTTCCACAGCCATGAGCAAGGGAATTCTGGGCCTGGTGGGTGACTGTAACATCTCACTGAATGGCAGAAAGGATCCTGGGGTCTGGTCAGCTTACCTGTATTGCCAACATCAGCTAAAAGGATCAATGGATGAAAAAGAATAGAACAAATAGTATTTCACACAGTCTGTATCATCTGGAAAATATAGACTCTTTACAGAGGTAAAATATGCATAGCGCAGTCATGTTAAGAATTAACAGTTGCAAGCAGGTTTATCTCTCAAGAGATAGTGAACACCAACTAATGTGTACTTTATATATAGAAGAAATTATTTATGTGAGGGGAAAGAAGCACCTAGAGAAATTGTAGTTAATTAATTAATTGATCTTATTTTATGCATATGAGTGTTTTGCTTTTAAGTATTAACATCCATCACATGTGTGTCTGGAATCAGCATCGGATTCCCTGGAACTGGAGTTATGGGTGGCTGTGAGACACCAGAGGGGATCCCAGAACTGAACCAGGGTCCTCTGCAAGAGCAACAAATACTCTTAACTGCTGAGTTGTCTCTCCAGCTCATGCAGAGAATTTTAAAATCTACTTCCGGGGCTAGAGAAAACCAGTGCTAAAGTAACATAAACAGCACTCAGCCGTATTCATGGCTGAAGTACAGAAGGCTGGGATGGGTTCTTTTCAGTTCTCAGTTAATAAATCTAGATGCCTAGACAGGGCAGGATGAACAAAGAGGCTGCCTCTGCTCCCTCCTTCAGTCATCCTGAGCCAGTATCACCTAGTCCCACTGTTAGTATTCAGGTATCTGTACTGGCCTGTTTTGGGGGTTCTGACAGGATATGCCCTCAACTGCAGCCACTAAGAGCACCACCTGTGCATGTTCACTATGTTCCCTTTTAAAAGGGCCTTGCCCACCTTTCTCTTCCTCTGTCTGTTCCCTCCTCCTCTGCCCCTCTTTCTTCTCTTCTGCTGCTCCTGTCCCCAGAGGCGGTCTCCCCCTTCCCTAATAAACCCCTCTGCTTAAACCCTGTCACATGGCATCATTCTCTTTTGCACTGCTTTTCTTAAATTACAACACCCACTCTAGCCTAGAACTCTGACAGGAAATAGAGGCTGTGGCCTCAGCCTCCACAGATGAGGTTCCCCTCACACCTGAGGCTTGAGAACCAATTCTCTAATTCAAGAACTCCCCTAATACAACCTCTACAGTCTGGGCTGTAAGCAATAATTGGCTAAAATTTAGCTGGTCATGGTGGTATAAGCCTTTAACCCTGAACTCCGGAGGCAGAGGCAGGTGAATTTCTGAATTCAGGGTATGTTGGTATACAAAGTAAGGAGTTCTAGGCCAGCCAGGGCTACACAGAGAGACCCTGTTTCAAAAGTACAAAACAAATATGTAATTAAAATGCATTAATTTTTTTTAACTCATTGTGTTAGCATACATGTGGGGACCCATGTGAGAGTAAGAGGGTAACTTGTGGGAGTCAGTTCTATCCTTTCATCATTTGGGTTTCAGGGATCAAACTCAGATCATTACTTGGGAACAAGCATCTCTACCCATGGAGCCATCTTGCAGGCCCACTTAGTTTTTCATAAAACAATTATTGGTTTGGCTTCTAGCATGGGGTGGGAGTTGTGGGGAGGGATCACACTGTCATCTAGAATGCTTTCATGTTGCTTAAACTAACATTGCTCTGTGGTTAAAAGGAGCCTGAATGGGCCCTGCCCACTGGAATACATTCTAGTGGGCCTACATCCTAGAGCCTGTACATTATCCTCAGTACTTGGCACAAAGCTGGCACTCAGTGGCACTCCATGAACATCTGTGGGCTTAATAAATAACTTCAAAGCAATAGTCTGGAAGGAGGCTACTGCCTCAGCTGTTTCCTAGAGCATCAATTCTGCTACAATGAGAGTAGCTCTCCACAGAGCACTCTGGACACATTTTTCACTTGCAGATAGTACCTAGGAGGAGGCTATCTCTCCACCAGGAAATGGTTGCCTCATCCCCAAGTATCTGTAAGATCTGTGAGGGAGAAAAAAAGAGTCACCAAACAAACTTAGCTTTGAGTGTAAAATTAAGTTCAAAGACATACTGAGTTAAGTTGGCAGATCAGAAACAGACAGAAGGCTGGGCAGGAGCTGAGGTGCTGAGACTACTGTTCTAAACCTACTTTTTAGACAGATAAACCAATTTTAAATTCACACAGGTGACATAAACCTAGAGTGGGTTGAAGCTGTGGCTTAGTGGCAGGGTGCTTGTCTGTCATGCTCAACATCTCAGGTTAGGGCTTGAAATGGCAGGTTTCTTCTGTCAAGGGTGTCTGTGCCTTGATTGTTCCCACCAAAGCTCACATTGAAATTTCATCTTCATTGTGAGGTATCAAAAAGTAGGACCTTTAGGAGGTGCTGGGTCATGAATGGATTACTGGGTTATACTAAGAGTGGCTTTGTTATAAAAACCACTTTGGCTGTGCATTTTGCCCGAGTCCTTTCTCCCCATGTAAGGTCTAGCATTGCCTCAGGACCCTGTAGTGAGTACCCACCAGCAAGGAGGGCGGTTCCTGATCTTGAACTTCCCACAGAGGTCAGAAGTATGAGTGACAATGTTTCCTCTTTTCCTTATAGGGCATCCAGTCTCGGGTATGTTATAATAATAACAGAGAACCCAAGAACACAGAGAGGAGCTTAAAGAGATGAACCAATGGCCCTGTGTAGTAGTATCAAAGGCTGCCCACTGCCCTGACGCCCCAGACTTGAGCCCTCTTAGGCATCTTTGCTTTACACCTGTCCTGCTTGGGGGGTATTGTTTTTTATTGATTTTGGTCAACTTGACTGAAGCTCAAGTGATCTGGGAAGAGGAACCTCGGTTAAGAAAATGCCTACAAGCAAGTCTGAGCAAGCCAGGACTAGTGAGCCAGTAAGCACCATTCCTCCATGGCTTAGGCTTCAGTTCTTGCCTCCAGGTTCCTGACCTTCCAGCGTTCCTACCTTGATGCCCCTCAGGGATGGACTGTTACCAGGAAGTAAAAGATGAAATAAACCCTGTCTTCCCTAAGTTTCTTTCGCTTGGTCATGGTATTTTGTCATAGCAACAGAAACCATTACTAAGACAAGACCCTTTTATCAGCCATCCCCATCCACAGCATATGAGCAAAAATCCCTCTCCATGGATGCACATTGCCAAGTGTTTCTCATCATCAGCCCCTCTACACCTGTATACCTGTGGGGTGGATCACTTCTTTTTTTCTTTAACACAACCTTAGGGGATCCAACTCAGGTTATCAGGCTTGCACACCAAGTAGTTTTCCTGGCTGAGTCATCTTACAGGCCCATAGCTGAAGCTTTTGTTTATTTTGCTGTCTGTTTGTTTTTGTTTTGGCGCCAACCAGGCCTCCAATTTTCAGAAACCCTGACTAGGTGTTCAACAATTCAATCCTGACACTACCTACCTTGACTTGGTGCCATTTCCCAGGAGTTACAGGGCTCTGTCACACAAAACTGTGCCCATTCTGGCAACCAACCCAGAGGCTTGGGCTACCTATACTTCTAACAGACCAGTTACAAACTGAAAGTTCTCATGACCTCATCCTCACATTTGATAACTACCTAGAGGAATTCATGGAACTTCTAAGGTCATTATTACTGGTTTATTATGAAGGATGCGTTTAGGAAGAGCCAAATGGAAGGAATGTCCAGGGCAAGGCACAGGGCATAGGACAAACAGAGCCCTGTGCCCTTTCAGGCACCTCACCCTCCAGAACCTCCAGGTGCTCAGCAACTCCAGAGCTCATCAAATTCAGTGTTTAGGAAAGAGCCTGACAGAGCTTAATCTCCAGTCACACGCCCCTGCAGGTGGGTGGATGAGGTTAGGAATTTCAACTCTCTAACCCAGTGATCTAAGCATCAGGTACTTCTCAGCACTGGGTTCCACCCTGAGGCTATCTAGAGTGTCAGTTCAAAGAAAACTCATTAGCTGAAACCATTAGCCTCAAAGATGCTCAGTATGTATAACAAAGGACACTTCCTGACACTTGGAAGATCTAGTTTAAGCAGCAGGGACCACAGTCACCTTCTACAGGAAGCTGCAAGGGAATCTGATCTCCATGACAAAGGAGTGCATCTCAGAGGTCTATAAACTTTGGTCTCAGAGTCTGGTCTCAGTTTCACTTTGGTCCAGGCCTTTACACCTACTCCCTGCACTGAACAGAAGCACCTATTAAATTCTTCAGGAATTCCTATTTTTAAGGATGACCCTCGAGGATGTGCTTATTAAACTGTTGGCTGGAGAGGGAAATGACAGTCAGTTCTCACAGGCTGCTGTCTCAGAAGGCAGGGAAGGCAGCAGCAATTGCATTTCCAGTGGGAGTCTTGGTGATTCGACCTTGAAATTAGCAAACTGTTACATAAACTCTCAAGAACACAGATGCACGCCAAACAGACAAACAAATACGAAATTTTAGTTATTAAATATACCTAATAAAGGATTTCTGTTTTAAGAAGTAAAGAGTTGAACAACATAGTAGCATCATCAAATTTATGTCTAAAATTGATCATTGGTCCATGGTTAGAGTGTTCCAAAACAAAGCAAATCCAATGGAAAGGAAATGAAAAATCCATAAACTTGCCATTGGAGAAGAGGAAACCCAAAAGATTCACAATCCTATCAAAAGATGCTGAAACTACCTAATTATTAGAAAAATACAAGCTACTGACAAGCTGGATAGAGGTAAGAATAGGCAAAGATGGGTCTTAAGGAGATGGCTCAGTGGTTAAGAGCACAGGAATTTGGCACCCAGCACCCACATCAAATGGCTAATAAATTCCAGTAACTCCATCTCTCTGGAGGATCCGATGCCCCCTCTGGCCTCCACAGGCACCAACACACATGACTGCACACACACACACACACACACACACACACACACACACACACACACATACATGAAAATAAAAATACCTTTTAAGAAGAAGGAGAAGAAAGAAAAAAAGAAGAAAGAAGAAAGAAGCAGGGGAAGGGGAAGGAGAAGAAGGAGGAGGAAGAGGAGGAGGAGGAGGAGGAGGAGGAGGAGGAGGAGAAGAAGAAGAAGAAGAAGAAGAAGAAGAAGAAGAAGAAGAAGAAGAAGAGGAGGAGGAGGAGGAGGAGGAGGAGGAGGAGGAGGAGGTAAAGATACAGAGATTAATCCTTCACCTGGAGGGAGCAAAATAGTAGGGATTAATCCTTCAGGAAGGCAGCTGGCAATCCTTTGCCAAAGAAAGAACCAAGCAAGCACACACATTCTGACCAGCAACTTGGCACTGGCGTATGGAAATCCTCACAGTGGAACCTGCAGAAGATATCTGGAACAACTGAGTTTGTGAGGCAGGGAATTGGCTAGAGACCATTTCCAAATCTACCAGAGACTGATGTGTGAAGAGGTCATGATGTACCACGATACACAGGGGCATGGCACATATAGAGTGAGGTGGGAAAATCATAAAAACAAGATTACTGTGGTGGTTTGAATGAGAATGGTGTCCACTGGCTCTTATGTTTGCACACATGGTCTCCAGCTGGTGGAATTGTTTGGGAAGGGTTAGGACGTGCGACCTTCTTGGAGGAGGTGTGTCACAGGGAAGGGTTTTGAGGCTTCAAAAAAGACACACCATTCTTAGTGTGCCCCTCTCTGTCTATCCCCTCCTTGTGGATGGAGATGTGAGCTCTCAGTTGTTCCTGATACCATGTCTTGGCTCTGCCATCATTGACTCTAACCCTCTGAAACCATAAGTCTAATTAAATGCTTTCTCTAATGAGTTGCCTCGGTCACACCAATAGAAAAGTAGCTAGGACAGGAACGCAGAAGCAGCATTTGGGAGGTCAGGCAGGAGGGTCAGAGGTTCAAGGTCATCCTCTACCACATTGCAAGTTCAAGTTAGAGGCCAGTTTAGGCTATGTGAGACCTTAAAAAGAAAAATATTCCAAAAGGAACAGTCTAGACACTAGTGCTTAGAAAAGACGAGGGAGGAGAGGCTGGTGGTCGTCTGTGCTAGGCCGTCAGACTCGCATAAACTGGCAGATGCCATGTTCTCTTCCTCCCAAACCCCATTGGGTAGGAAACTAAGCTGTAGTGAGTGCTCACTGGGTGAGGGGTTTCTCATTGTACCATGTGCTGCTTACAGGCTGGGGGTTCCCACCCCTCTTTCCCAGTTAGGGAACATGAGGCTCAGAAATAGCCAGTCTAAAAGGAAGAAAAGAAGAAAATCCCCAAGCAACTGAGCATCCTTGTGTTTTTTTTTTTTTCCTGACTTCCTTTCTCCTAGTTTCTACAGAAGAAGAAGAAAAATCAGTACTGTGCTTTCCTGACCTCCCAGCTATTTTATGCAATAGCTTGCTGTGTCTTCCTTCTCATACCTCAGGGGACACTAGTCCTTCCAATAGGATAGCCAGCTGCACCACCTGGCCACTTCTGTCAACCTCTCCAGGAGTCTGCCTAGCAGCAAGGCCCAAGGGGGTCTTCAGGCTCATCCTGCTCCTCTGTAGCCATCAGAGGAGTTCTCTTGGGAGTGTGGCAGGTCAAGAGAATACAAACCATCTCCTCTACAGCTGTTCACTCTGATCTGGGTTCTCCAAGCATCCCAGAATCAAGACATAGCAGGTGGCTAAGATAGGGGAATTTTATAACAGAAGAGCAATAAATTCCCAAGGCTTGGTATAATATAAGCAAAATGACAGTGTATATCTGCTGTAAGATAGGAAGACTGCAGAGCTGAGCCACATGCTGCATGTTACAATAGCTGGAGTTTGCACAGGTCAAATCACATGTGTTAAAACCCACCCACAACTCGCCCCAAGGATAAATTCTGATGGCAGCCATGGAAAGCTATGGACTTTGTCATTCCCTTTCCTCCCACTCAACACTGGTCAGCGTAGCTTATTTTTCCTCAGGTCCCAATACAATTATTTTGAGGGAAATTTGTAAGAAAGCAATTCTGCCCCGAAAAAGTCTTCTAAATATTTAAGGATGATTAGCTCTAACTTGCAGCACACTGTTGTGGCCTCATCTAGGTGCTTGGTGAGCTCATCCTGCCTTAAAGAGGGACATATTTTTACTAAGGAATATTTACACAACTGTGGAGAAAGGAGTGTTAGAAAAAGGAAATGCTGTAAAGTTGTGGTTTATACATGAAATCAAAACAAACTCATACAATGTTTATCCTATCCTTCTGGGGGAAGTAGAGCTGGTTAACAATCCAATTATGTAAATGTTTGTACTGTCATTCGGCTTACAAAGCTTCAAGCAAGCCTAGCTGTGGAAAAAGAGGGCTGAGAGACCAAAGAGCTCTTGAGACTTGGCGATTCTTTTTCTGCCAACCTGCTGCTGGGCTCGGCCTTCCTCCACCAACTCTGGAGGTTTAGAGGCCATTAGAACCTCCCTTGCTTTAGAACCTCTAAGCCAGCATTCTGCCGGGAGGGGCCCCTCCGCTTCTCTGACCTCTGAGCTGTTCTTGTACCCTGAGGATAGACCTTTCCCTTACACACCCTCTGGTGTCACAGAGCTCTGGGAACCCGCCCTGCTATTTCTCTTGCAAAGCTCTCCCATTTTTGTTGTAATTGCTCTCAATTTTCCCCCTATAACCTGACAGAATTGTTTACTTCAGGGATTCACAGAGGTTGACCCTGAGTGGTGGATTGCTTAATTTCTACATCTCAGTTATGTTTATTTGATTGTTCTTTGCCCTTTCTCAATAAGCAATGCTCACTTCCAACAGTGTTGGGAAGTGAGGATTAAACTTTCACATTTTAAGATCTCTCTCTCTCTCTCTCTCTCTCTCTCTCTCTCTCTCTCTCTCTCTCTCCCTTCTCTCTTTCTCTCCTTTCCTCCTTCCTTTTGAGACAGATCTCTTGTTCCCTAGGCTGGCCTCTCTATGTAGCCAAGGATGACCTTGAACTCCTGATCCTCTGGCCTCCACTAGGCGTGCCCCACATACCTAGTTTGTGCAGTGCTATGGATCAATCCAGGGCCTATGGAATTCTAAGCAAACACTCTAAAAATCCAGCTGCACCCCCAGCTCCCTTATCCCTCAAGCTGGGCTCTTCTAGAATCTCTACAGTCAAGCAGGTTTTATTGAATCCCTGAAATCCCACCTTTCCCGCATTTGTGTTTTCTTTGACATTTCTTTTTCCTCGAACCCATGTACCAGTTCCTGGGAGTAGCAAGAAGTAACAGCTATGGAGATCATATTATATGCACATAATGCTTTGAGGTAACTATTCTTTCCATTTTATAGAAGATTCAGCCACCGAGGTCTAACAAATAACTTTTGTAATGTCTCAGAACAGTAGGGGCACTGGAAATCTACCTAAGGAGGTGAGTTTGTGGTGCTCAAACTTCAGGGCCAGCCGGATAGGGTGTCCATTTGCTCCCCCTCCCCTTGGGGGCTGGTGACCTGAATAAATTTTTTGATCCTATTTTCCTTTCAGTAAAGAAGCGATGAGGCATTTCTTTGAATGACTGAAAAGATAGGAGACGTGGAGGAGCCAGAGATAGGTCTCCAGTGTTCCTATGTACCCACGCTCAAACTTCCCGTAGGCAGGATTCCTCTTTTAAAGCTCAGTTCACTGTGGGTCCCCAAAAACATCAGTTTAAGACAATCATCCAAGGGACACCTTCTGCATCGACACTGCACACTAGCCTGAGTCGAGTTCCACTTGCTCATCTCTGAGTGTTTCTGTGCCAGGCTACTAGGAAGTTCTCCAGCCCCTCACTCTGGTCTCCAACCCCGAGACCCTTCTCCTTACCATGGCATCGTAGCGCAGGGTATTCATGAAGTGTGCCACTTCGAGACCTTTGTAAACGGTGAACCAGATGGTGCCCTGGTACTGGTCGCCGGCATCCAGCAGTAGCACGTTGGGTTCCTCCCTGCGGATCTGTTGCACCTTGGTGTAGAGCCTTGCCACGCCGCCGACGCACTGGCTAGCGTTGAGGCACTTGGTGGAGTCCTCACTGGTCTGCTCCAGCCGGCTGTGCACATCGTTGGTGTGCAGGATCGTGAGCTCCCAGGCTCTGGCTGCCGGCCACAGTGACAGCAGCGCGCACAGCGCGAGGAGCAGCCACCTGGGTGCGGGAGCGGCCGTGGGACACATGGCTGGCTAGAGCGCGTTGAGCGGGTGGACTGGCCCGGAGCCGGGCGAGCGCCGGCCACCCTAGCCTCCGAGAGGCTGCAGGGTGGAATAGGGAGGGGCGGGGCCAGACACGCCTCCTCCAGCCCCAGGTCCTCCCGCTAGCAGGCGCACGTCGGAGTCACCCGATCCGACCCTGGCACCCAGGCACCCGGGAGCGGGGGGCCTGGCACACTCAGCCAGCAGAAACAGAGAAGAGGTTGTTCGCGCGGTGAGCGGGCACCTCGGAGAGCCAGGGTGCCGCAGTCCCCGGCGGCAGTAGCAGCTACAGGAGCCGCCTTGCCGATCCTCACCTCTTGCGGGCACTTGTGTTGCACTGTGGCTCGTTGCCGAAAAAGGAGATGGAGTAGGAGAGAGAGGAGTCCGGAGCCTACCTGGGAGGAGCGCTCTGCGGTTGCCAAGATGGCACCAAGACACTGCGAGGGCCGAGACACTATGTAGGTTTGAGGAGGCCACTGCTCCACGTTGCTCAGATCTGGAATCTCAGCAGTCAAGCAATCTTTGGGTTGCAGCTTTTCATTTATCCTCGGTGAGAACCTTAGCGATAAAACCCCGGCGGCGCGGCGCGTGACCAGCTCTGAAAGCTAACGTGGATCCTAGGGGATAAACCCCTGACCCCTTTGCGGGGAACTGATGCCCGAGTTTTCCCAGCCTTCTTTCCTAATTTTTGAGATTTTTGAGTACTGGTGTGCGGGCGGGCGTGTGTGTCAAAGCAAAGCTTTTTTTTAGCAGTAATAGTGGGAATCCATATTTGTTATTAACAAATTGGCATCATCAAATGTAAATCGCTGCACGATTTTCCCGTCTAACGGATTAACTCCTGCTTTTGAATGAAGTATATTCAATAAGCTAGCAGTTTTGGGAAATGAAAGAGAATTAGTTTGGTTCCTGAATGTTCTGCACGTTATATAGAAGATACCTAATCCCCACACATCTCCAGAATGCACCAGGCCAGTCTTGTTTTACATAGGTGAACGCGTGCACACACACAGACAAACACACACTTTTACACTGGAGCATGCCTGTAACCCTAGCCCTCCGGAGGTTGAGTCAGGAGAGCTGTGAGTACATGAACAGTCTGGGCTGCACTATCTCACAACAAAGTTGTTTTCAGTTGCAGTAAAATATACATCATATAAATATATATATGTATATATATATTTATATATATATTAGATATACATTATCACTCACCATCCTAAGCATACACTTTAGTGGCATTAAGGATATTTACCACCATTCACTTCCCAGAACTTCTTCATATTCCCAAGATGGTACTCTAAAGTCCTTAAACAGTGACTCCCACCCTGCACCGTGGCTAACATCTGTAATTACAGTACTTGGGAGTTCTAGAAGGGAAACAGTCTGGGCCAGCCACTTAGTGAGTTCTTGGGCTGTGTTAGTGAAACCCCGACTCAATAAACTCAACCAACCAACCAACCAACCAATCAAACAAACAAACAAACAAACAAACAAAACGACCCTACATTTCCTTCCTTTTCAGCCCCTCCCCCACAACCAGCATTCTGTTACCAGTTTGTATGGATTTGATCATATTAAACTCCTATTTGTCCTTTTTTCTGACTGGCTTGTTTCACTTGGCCTAATGTCTTCAAGACTCAGCATGTCGGCATTTCTTTCCTTTCAGAAGTCAGGTAGCATTTCACCCTATGTGTGAACACTTACGTTCATAGTGGCTTATTCATAAGAGGAGAAAGCAGGAACAGACAAGGGTGCGTGGCTCATGAAGTGGCTTTGAGGCCAGTCAACTAAAAACAGCTAAGTCGGGAGATGAGAGAAGGACCTGCTATGCTGCCCACGCTTACATGCAACGATCAGACTCTGCACTTCTTCACCAACACCCTTTCCGCTTTCCTGTTTTAAATGACAGTCACCTTCAAGTGTGTAATATCTCATTGTAGTTTCTATTTGCATTTCCCTGTTGGTTGAAAACATTGAGCACCTTTTTTTAAATGAGCTTATTGACCATTTGAATCTTGTGGACATTTCCTTAAAAAGTTTTATTAGCCAGGTGATGGTGGAGCACACCTTTAATCCCAGCACTCAGGAGGCAGAGGCAGGTGGGTCTCTGTGAGTTCAAGGCCAGCCTGGTCTTGAGTTCCAGGACAGCTAGGGCTCCACAGAAAAAGCCCTGTCTTTAAAAAAAAATTAAACTGCATTTATTTTTTTTATTTTGTGTATATGTGTGTGTGTGTGTGCATGTGTGGAGGTGAGAAGACAGTTTTCAGGATAGATTCACACTGTTCACAATGTGAGCCTTGGTGATCAGACTCAGGCCACGAGGCTTGCAAGTGACTTTACCCACAGAGCTGTTTTGTTGGCCTTCTGTTCATGCCTTTTATGTCTGTTTGTTGAGTTGCAGGGCTCTTTCTCCTCTTCTTTGTCAAGGATTCATGTCGTTCAAGACAATCTCCAGTTCATTATATAGCTACGTATGACTCTAGTCCTCTGGAATCCATCTTCTGAGTGCTTGGATTAAAAGCTCATGTCACCATGCAGTTTACACAGTGCTGGGGACTGAACCCAGGGCTTCCGGTATACCAGGCAATTACTCTACCCACTGAGTTATGTCCTAAGCGCTGTAGGCATTCAGTATATGCAGACAAGTAACTTGAAGATATTGTTGCCCGTTCAGTGCTGTATCATCCTGGAGGAAAGGAGCACATCAGCATGCCTCTAAAACATCATTGCATTCCCAAGACTCCCATCAAATCAAGGAAACAATGAAATAAGACATGGAGAGACTAGGGCATTTCAATAAGGCCTGTCTGGAGGATCACTGACTCCCTTTCATGAGCAATGGGTTGGGGCAAACTGGTGTTATCTAGAAGAGAACATTCTTCCTGCATGTATACTAAGTCAGCTATGCTGACCATGGCATATTGAGCTAGTGATGTCACTGTGTGAGTAGCCTAACTTACAAACTCTTGTCCCTGTAGTGAGCAGGGTGGAGCAAGACACTATGAAGATAAGGCTGGCTCACTGTCATCAGACTGTGAGTGTTCCCTGGGTCTAGCTGTCCACCACAGCACCTTTGCAGTTCATAGAGCCTACTGGAACTCTGGAGCTAGTTTTCTATCTGGCCCATTGTCACAGGATGCTGCCTTCCTGCTCTGTTCAGTCACAATTCATATAAAGTTTCAATAATCTTTACATCTCACATATGGCTTTTCTTTTCTCTCCACAACCTACCCTGACACTGCCCTGGCATAGGTACATTGTAGAAACTATAAATACCTTGCTTTTCCAATGCTGAAACATAACAGTGTTGATGCACAAATGATCTATCTGTCTATCTGTCTGTCTGTCTATCTATCTATCTATCTATCTATCTATCTATCTATCTATCATCTATCTTTGTTAGTACTGGTGATTAAACCCAGGACCTTGTAGATTCTCAGAGTTGCATTTCAGCTCCAACAGTTTCAGGTTAGAAGAAGTCTGATTTATCTTTTTTTCTTTTCCAGAATGTACTTTTGGTGCCAAGAAATTATTGACAAGGGGCTGGAGAGATGACTCAACAGTTAAGAGTACTTGCTGTTTTTCTACCTGACCTGGGTTCAGTTCCTACTCCATTTCTAGGGCATCAGATGAGTTATTTGGCCTCTTCTGTGACCTGAATACATGTGCTGTAAATACATACATACAGACACACATACAGATAGATGAAATTATTTAAACAAATAAATCTTTTTTTTAAAAAAATCATTGCCAAATATGATGCCAGGAGGAGGCCATTCTCTTCTGTTTTCTGCTAAAGTTCCTACTGTTTTGCATTTTACATTTAGACCTGAAACCCATTTAAGCTAGTTTTTTTATGACATCAGGCAAAAATTCATGATTTAATTGTTTTGCATATAGATATCTAGTTTTCCAGTTTCTATTTGCTGGAATGACATCCTTGGCAACCCTACTTTAAGACATGGTATTTGAGGCTCAGAGAACATTAGTGCTTATGAATGAAAGACACTGAAGATTAGGAACCATAAAGCTTGGGTCCAACACAACGCCAATTTTGTAACACCCTCTGGGCTTTAGCCCTTGCAAGGTTTTGTCCCCTCTGTTCAGACTTTCTAGAAGCTGAGCTCTTTGTTTTACTGTTTTTTTTGAAAAACAAAAACCAAACTAAAACCCCCACATTAACAGAAGAGTTGCCTTCCATCCTCCCCTGCAGCCATGTGTCTGTGTTTAAGTGTGTGTGTGTGTGTGTGTGTGTGTGTGTGTGTGTGTTTGCACATGTGCTTGGAGATTGATGTCATGCATGACTCTTACGTGGGCACTGACGACTGAACTCAGGTCCCTTTGTCTGAGCAGCAAGAAAATTAGTGATTGCGCTGTCTCCCACCCTCAGCTCAGGGACTATAAATGCAAAGCTATTAACTATACTTCTAACTTTTATTTGGAATCCAGTCACCCCTCTAACTTTCTTTTTCTGTTCCAGGATGCAATCCAAGATTTTTTGCTCATGTCCTTAGTTTCCTCTAACCTGTGATACTTTCTCAGCTTACTTTGTCTTGTATTACTCTGATTTTAAAAATTTCTTTAAAATTACATTTATTTGTTATGTGTATGGAGGAAGACAACTTGTAGGAGCCGGTTTTTTCTCTTTAACATAGGGGTCCCAGATCATCAGGTTTGGTGACAGGTACCTTTTTTCGCTGAACCATGTAGCTGGCTTGACATTTTTGAAGGGTACTGGTATTTGTATACTTTCCCTCAATTTGAGCTTTTCTGATGTTACCTCATGGTTAGACTGAAGCAGGATGGTTTTATCAAGAGTGCCACAAAGAGAAGATGCCTTCTCATTGTAGCATGGCTTGAGGCACATGATCCTAATGTGACATCACTGATCCCTCCGTGTGTGCACATTCCTGCGTGTGTTGGGTGAAGACTGAGGTCAGATGTCTTCCTCAGTCACCCTCCAGGTCAGTTTTTGAGAGAGGTATCTTGCTGAACCTGAAGCTAGATGATTTGGTTGGCTGACTCACCAGGAAGCCCAGGCACCTCCTGTCCCCATCCCCCAGTACTGGGATTCCAGGTGTACAACTGCATTGTTTTAAAACATGGGTGCTGGTGGGGTGGGGGGTGGGCTGGGGGTGGGGGAGGAAGTTTGGGGGTGAGGGGAGGGAGAGGGAGAAGGGACTTGAAATAAGCTTGTTCCCTAACTAGAACTAATAAAATTTTTAAAAAAAAAAATGGGTGCTGGGAGTCTGCATTAAGGTCTTCATGTTTGCCTGGCCAGAACTTTTCTGAAGGCTCTATTTCACCAAGCCACCTATATGTTTGAAACTAGGCCACCATAATACTTTCTGAAATTCTTGCCCCGGGGCCAAGAGGCTTCTGTGTTCATGTCATCCCTAAACCGTCTGTCTGTTAGCGAGTAGCTCTAAAGTGACCTTTGTCTATTTACTGGATCAAATTCAAGCTTGCTGACCTGACCTTTAAAAGTTTCACCTTTTCCAGCAAACTTTACCTTTCATGGACCTTCCTGGAGTCCTCCCTTCCCACCAATCTACTCTTGCCTGCCTCCAGCCAAGCCCCAGGCTGCCTTATATTCTCCTTCAAGTCAACAGGAAATTTCTGTACTGCCCCAGACAACAGTGACTGTTTCTTTTTTAAATTCCCAGACTGGTCCCACAAGTTCACTTTACTGTAGTCTTTTCTTTTGCCAAGTATTTGTCTTCCCTCCAAGCCATGCAGCCAGATCTAGGACAACCACAGCCCTCACCTGTAGTAAGTAGCCTTTGGGGCTGTGAGGGACTCTCGGAGAGCAGATAGTGCTGCAGATGAGTGAAGCTATGTGTGTGCAAGACTGCAGGCCACAGATTTCCCAAGTCAAGTACGCAAAATATTCTTCGTGGATTTCTTCATGGCTGGCAGCTCAACCTACAACTCATGGCTTGACTTATTGTTCACTGATTGGGATTGGTAAGACTTAACCAACTAGTGGACAGAATGCTAATAAGGCAAATCATGAATTTATAGGTGTTCAGTCTCAACAACCATAACATGTAAACAAATTGATAACAGTAAAAAAATTTTAGCTCTAGTACTTTTTTTTTTTTTGAGTCAAAGTCTTCTGTTTGTCCAGGCTGGAGGATGACCTTGAGCTCTTGATCCTCTTCCCTCCATTTCCTAGCTGATATTATAGAAATGTCCTAGCTCTTTGCCCTGTGATTTCTCTCTTAGATTTATTTATTAATTATTATTATTTTAACATAAACCCTCATGCATACTAAGAAAGATCTCTACCACTGTCATGCTTCTGCCTGAGTCTTTTCTTCTAGTACTTGAAAACTATTATCTGATTCAGCAAAGTCTCATTCACATACTACGGAGCATGTAATGTTAAAACTAAAGGAGATTTTAATTTAATGAGCATAGCTTCAATTTAATATAGATGATACAATTTGTGTGTGTGCTTGTGAGTGCTTGCCAGCGCACGCCTGTCTGGAGGCTCGGAGTCAATGTTCATAGCTTCCTCTATTACTCGCCACCTTAGTTTTTGAGGCAGGGTCTCTCTCTGAACCTGGAGCTCACTGTTCCAGCCAGACATGCTGGCCTGTGAATCCCCATGATGTGCCTGTCACCCCAAATGACTTTTACATGGGTCCTGGGATCAGATCGCAGATACCTGTGTTCAAGCATTTTACCCACTAAGCAATCTCCCCAGTTCCAAAGATGACAAACTGTAATAACAGGTCACAGATTTCCATGAAAAGACACCAAGGATAGAAGGAAAAAAGGAGGATTCTGTCCCTTTAGGAGCACACACCAGAATGCAGGTAGAGTTGTGGCCTAATTACAGATTAGGTCATTTGTATTAAAACAAGCATCAGCAGGTAGCCTTCTGAACTTTGTGATGAGAAACTTGGAGTGCAAACAAGCTTGTGAGATTGCCTGAGCTGGCTCCAGCCTTTGGAGTGTGTACAGCTGCCAAGGCTGTACAGTGGCCAAAAGCTCAGCTGTTATGAGTGCCTTCTCAGGTAAATTGTGAGCCTCCAGACTTGCACCGTTTCTGCACCCATACCCCCTTCCAGCTCAGAGGTTTGAGGTTTTCCCTGTGGTGTTCCTTTTGGTGGTTTGATGAAGTCTGAGGAAGCCTTTCAGAATACTGTTTTAAATGAATAAAGTAAAAGAAATCTGATTACGAAGTAATTTTACGAAGTAAATTAGAGTGAAGTACCATTATCAAAACGTTTTGAAAATTCACAATATACATGTATGACATGACTGTACACAAATTCTTTTTTTAAAGAATTTATTTATTTATTATGTATACAACATTCTACTTCCATGTATATCTGCACACCAGAAGATTGCACCAGATCTCATAATGGATGGTTGTGAGCTACCATGTGGTTGCTGGGAATTGAACTCAGGACCTCTGGAAGAGCAGTCAGTGCTCTTAACCTCTGAGCCATCTCTCCAGCCCCACAAATTCTTTATTAGTGTAAATAGTAACACATTTATCTTATTGGCAAAGTGAGCTAATCTCATTTTGAAAAGGTTAGTGTGTGTGAATGCACCAATTGTTTGTGTTAAACCATGAATTAAACTATGGCCACGGACAGGTCATGTGGGATAGCCAGTTACTTTTGATGCTTCTTTCTCAGTAAGGCCAGAAGTGTTGACAACCACAATCTGCACAATTGTGAATGGATTGATTTGCAGAGTTGATATGGGTGGGCTTCTCTCAAGGAATATCACATTTGGGCTGTGGCTGTAGCTCAGTGGTATAGTACTCACCTAGTAGGTGTGATCTAGGGCTTAAAAGAAACCACCACTTTCTTTAAACGAAACTTCAACTCTAATCATGTTTTGTCTAACTATCAACAGCCTGGTCTTTGGTTACTGTGGTGGCATGAAGGCATCCCTCAAAATCAATGTGTTACCAATACAACTGCTGATGCAGCTGCATTGAGAGGGGAGGCCTTGAGCAACTGAGCTCACCACCATGAATGAATTAGTGTGATGAAGGATGTTTGCCTTCCTTTGGCCTTTGAGTCCCTTCTTTCAAGTGAGGACACACTGTTCTTCCTCTCCATACAGTAATAGGTACCATCTTAGGAGCAGGGACTGCACCCTTATGCAACACCAAACCTGCCAATACCTTGAGTCGATTCTCCATCTTCCAGAACTATAAGTAATAAAATTTTGTTCTTTATAAATAATCTAGTCTCTGGTATTTTGTTATAATTACACAAATTGACTAAGACAGCTAGGTTATTGTTTTTAACATAGTTTATCAGTGTTCCTTATTTTATGCTTTTTATGTCCGATAAACAATGTAGGATGGGCAATTATTTCTTCTAGAGTAAATTCTAGAGTATAATATTGACTAGAAGTGATTGATAGCAGGTCTCATCATGTTGCTGTATGAAAGCCTGATACCTCTCCGGAATCTTCCTTCCTTGTGTACTTTAGAGTTGTGATGCCATTCATCATTAAATTTCCACCAAACCTATGAGGATGATAACACCATGCTCCTAAGACTCCAGAATTATGACCTAGATTAATCTCTCTCTCTCTCTCTCTCTCTCTCTCTCTCTCTCTCTCTCTCTCTCTCTCTCTCTCTCTCTCTCTCCTTAGTTTTTCAAGACATGGTTTCTCTGTGTAGCCCTAGCTGTCATGGAACTAGCTCTTGTAGACCAGGCTGGCCTCAAACTAACAGAGATTTGTCTCTTTGCCTCCCACATGCTGGGATTAAAGGCATTTGCCACCACCCAGCTAAGTTTCTCTTCTTTGTAAATCAAATTGACTCAGGTATTATGTTAGAGTAACAAAAATGAACTAAGACATTTCACTAGTAAAGAAAGCACAGTACTGGCAAAAGAATAAACAGATCAACAGAATGGGATAATCCTCCCAGAAACAGGCTTAGATATACTTAGATGGTTCTTGACTTACCATGATTTGACCTGCAACTTTTCAACTTTACAGTGATGAGAAGGCAGTGTTCATTCATTCAGTGGAGACTATCCTTGATGTTCTGATGTTTTCCTATTGTATGTGGCAGTACACTTTTCCAAGGTCCTGGGCAGTAGTTAAGATGTAGCTTAAGGTGAGATTGGGCAGGGGGGGGGAGGTGGGGGGTGGGGTGGGGGGTGGAGTGAGGTGGGGGGGTAGGGGGTGGGGAATGATCACAGGGGATGCTGAACAGTGAGCTAAACTGCTAAACTCTGATGTTTGGTAGATTGGGTACATCAGGTGTATTTCTAAAATTTATGATGGGTTTATCACCATATTATAAATCAAAGAACATCTGTCTAGCTGACTAAATTTTACATAGGGACAAAGGCAAACAACCCAGAAAAGGCAGACCAGCCACTGTATTGAAGCAACTAGGTGCTCACAAGAAAAAATCCCAGCCCAGACTCTGTGTTCTTTACTAAAGTAACTCAAAGTGGGTGGCAGACTAAATGCAGAATGCAAACCACAGGCTTGTAGAAGATAACGGCTGAAAATCTAGATGACCAGGGATGTGGTGATAAAAGGCTCAGTCCGTAGTATTTGGACTTCATGAAAATGGGAGTGTCTACCTTGAGGGATACATTGCCAACAGACTGAACAGTGAGTCTCAGACTAGGAGAAAATACTTGTAAAAGACATTTTTAAGGGTCCAGTACTTAACGTTAGAAAAACAACTTTACTCAAAAGATCTGATAGACAGTTCATCAAAAGAAGACACCTAGAGCATGAGAGTGTCCTCACTTCCCAGCATGGAGCAGAGGAAAAGCTGTCACATCCTGGCACCTCTCTGTGTGAGGCGGTGGATGTGCCAATAGGAAATAGCCCTCTGTACAGAGGCCGTGGGCTGCGCTCTCCACCCTCCACTCACCTTTGTCAGGAGTCTAACAATGCTCTGAAAAGCCCCCTTTAAAAGAGGCAGAAGCCGCCCGAGGTGCAGCATGGCTGACGCCATGAAACCTCAAGGAAACAGGAACTTACTTGATCTTTGGTCACAGTCTGGAACTGGCCTGGAGTGGATCTGAATCCCGGAAGCCTTCGGGCTTCTCCTGGAGCCAGAAATGAGCAGGCACAGGGAGGGAACTAAGGAGGCTCAGGCCTGAGGAAGAAAGGGTATTGGTGAAGTGTGGACACCCATGTGTTAGATGAACCCCTATCCATGAAGGCGAAGCCTTGAAGGTGGGGGTGGATGCAGAGAGACTGAAGAGAGTGAGTGAAAGGATACAAAATGCTGTGGACGTTCCTGTGTTGTTCTTGTTCAGCTCATGTTTAGGCCGACATGTTGGGAGGCTTTATGGATTTCTGACATTCCTAGGAGACACAATCTCACATACATCCTATATGGTATGTAGCAACAATTAATGAAAGAAAAGAGGCCATAAGTTTGAAAGAGAACAAAGAGAGGTGTATGGGAGGACTGGAGGTGAGGGAGAGAAGGGAGAAATGAAATTACAATCTCAAATAAATAAATAAATAAATAAAGCAAATTTTTAGAGGACACAAAAACAGAAGTTTAAAAGAGTGCCCCTCTTTTAACATTAATGTTACCCAAGAAGGCACACTAGTTCTTGCTGGCACCTACACTGGCAACTAAAGGATTTTTAATAAAGTTTATTTTATGCATGCAATTTCAAACAACCAGCAGGTAATCCAACTAAAGACCTTCCCTTTTTAAAAAAAAAGGTAAAATGAAAATGTTTCAATTTTTACTTAGAAAAATAATTCCAAGCACTTCTTGGTCTTTGGGTCCTGGATATCAGAGACATGCTGAGGCCCTCAGCTACCAGTGGGTCAGAGATCCGTTTCTGATAAGCTGATGCCCCTGGCTGTGGAAAACCTTTCTGAGGGCACAGCTGGGAATCTGTCAGTGCTTATCTGTCCTGCAGCCAGGAGAGATAAGGACCAGTCTCTTACCAGAGATCAGTACTCCAAGATGTTCACAGAACCCATCAGTGCCTTGACCACTGGACAAAGGGTTTCCAGTCTTTGTCTCTCTGGTCTTTCTGGGCTTTTCTTTTTTCTCTCTCTCTTCTCTCCATCTTTGTCCTGTCTGCCTCTGTCTGCCTCCCTTTCCCCCACACCCCTCTTTCTCTGACTCCCTCCATCTCTGTCCATTTCTGCCTCTGCCCCTTCCCTGTCTCCCCTTCTCTCTCCTCTCTCTTCTTTTCTTCCTTCCTATATTACCATTTCCAAAACATTGATAGCATTTGTAATTTCTAAAAGTGACTGAAAAATAGGAGTTTTCTTAGATGTTAGGATTTACTGAAAAAGATAGTGGGCTGCTTTACAAAGATGGCCTGTCATTTCAGCCAGATGAAATTGAAGGCAAACCTTGATATCTCCAACTCTTCAATGATGTGCTTCCAATGTATCATGAGACTGACAAAGAGATGTTTCTAGCCTGCTGTCCAGTAGAAATTAGGGACTTTTAAACCTTTCCTGATTAGGCTGGGATAGCTATCATTTGAGAGACTTAGAGGCCAGGGAACCACAGTGTACTTTACTGTCCATCCTAAGAACACAGACAGACCATGAAGCCTAGAATCTTTTTTTCGAGACAGAATTTCAATATAGCTCAGACTGAAAGACCCGCTCGGAATGCTTCTACATGCCCCCTACCCCTCTGTCTTCCCCGCCTGTGCCGGTGCTGGGTGTCCTCTCTGGAGCAGGCGGGAGGAGCAGATGACTGAGGGCAGCGCGGCGGGGACTGAGAAGGGCAGGGCCAGGGTTCGGCCAGGGGCTGGAGAGTGCAGCGCGGGCGGCGCCTGGAAGGGGAACTTGAGCTGGGAGAGCAGTGGTGCTGCTTGTCCAGGAGCTGCGAGCGGGGAGCCGCCTCCAAGGCCAAGGACATGGGGGCCGTGGAGCTGCTGGGGCCTCCCAAGCCTTCACCCCGGCAGGGCTTGCGCCCCCGGCCCGCCCCGCCTGGGCCGCGCCTAGGGGCTGGGGCCGAGCAACGAGCACCAGGTGGGCCGGCCCGAGGGCGAGCACCAGGTGCGTTGGCCCGAGGGCGAGAGCACCAGTTAGGCCGGCCCGGGGCCCCGCCCCCACACCCCCACCTGATGAGAAACACTCCGTCCCAAGGTCTCCGCCCTCAAGGTCAGCCATCTGGACGCGGAGGGGGCGGAATTGAGTCTGTTGTACCAGACACCAGACCTTGAGAATATGCTGGTCTGGAATGGCTCTGTGTCTCATTTGAACCATCCAATAGAAATGATTCTGTATTTCGCCTCATTTGAAAGACTCTGTGTTTCACCTCATTTGAATAACTCTATACTTCGCCTCATTTGAATAACCCTGTATAGCGCCTCATTTACATTGACCAATGGGAATAGCTCTGTACAATGCCTCATTAGAATTATCCAATAGAATCCCTGCTTCTAGCTTGCGCCTTTTTCCCTATATAAGGACCCCTTTCCCTTGGCTCGGCGCGCTTGGCCTCACAGAAGCTAAGTCGCCCCGGGTACCCGTGTCTCCAATAAAGCCTCTTGCAGTTTGCATCCAAGTCTGTGGTCTCGCTGATTCCTGGGTGCGGGTCTCCTTCTATGAAAGTACCTCTTCGGGGGTCTTTCAAGACTAGCCTCAAATTTGCTGTGATGCTGGGGATTGCCATTCCTGTTCCTGCTCTGCCTCCCCCAGTGCTGGGATTATAGGCATGAGCCACAGAGCTCTGACAATCAAATATATAACTCTTTGTAATAGATTCGACAATCACTGAAAAACAAATGTGTAGGGTAGGCTGCCTCAAAACTGTGTTAGAAAAATAAAGATTCCGCCTGCTTTGGACACAGATTGGGAGACCAGTGCTCCAGACACCATCTGGCTACAGTCCCCATAGGCATTGCCCTCTATCTCTAGATTGCTCCTTCATATGCAGGAGTTGCAGGTTGCCTTTACGTTTAGGCTACTTCCTTGCCCTCTAAACTTTTGAGTCTAAAGGAAGAGCTCCTTGGGGATAGATATTGTTATGTGTCTTCTCAATGTCTCTGGTGCTTGTTCATATTCATTATATTAATAATTATCAATACTCAAGTTATATTCTGTGGACAAAGATGTTTACTCAGTAACACCCTATTGCACGCACGTGTGTGTGTGTGTGTGTGTGTGTGTGTGTGTGTGTGTGTGTGTGTATGTGTGTGTTCACAAATATGCATGTGGGTATACAGGAGGAAGAAGATGACATCAGATGCCCTGAGCTGGAGTTCGAAGCAGCTGTGAGTCCTGTGACTTGGCTACTGGGGAACTGAATTAGGGGCTAAACTCAGGTTCTCTGTAAGACTAGTACTCACTCTTTTTTTGTTTTGTTTTGCTTTGTTTTGTTTTGTTTTTGTTTTGGTTTTCAAGACAGGGTTTCCTTATGTAGCTTTGGAACCTGTGCTGGAACTCTGTAGACCAGGCTGGCCTTGAACTCACAAAGATCCTGCCTCTGCCTCCCAACCAGTATTCACTCTTAACTGTTGAGCCATTTTGCAAACATCTGTATTTATGGTATGTATATATGTTTATATAGCAAATCTTTTTTGTTGTTGTTGTTGCTCCTTGAGACAAGGCCTTATTGTGTAACCTAGGTAGGCATTAAAGTCAAGATCTTCTTGCTTCAGCCTGAGATCTTGGATTACAGGTGTGTGTCACCATGTCTGGCTACATATTTTAAACCATAGGAAATATGAGATGAGGCAAGCCTTGTGGTTACACTTTCCTCTCATTGTTTAACTCTCACAGTAGTCTTTTCAAAAAGTATGGAGAGAAAACACTTTACCTAAGTGATATATTCTGATCTCTGGCAACTCAACACGGAAAACATTTTCATCTCATTGGATCGGGTGCCAGGGTAGATTAGAAGGGGCATGGTTTTGAGATCTTGAGCAAGACCCTTCCTTAGCTTGTGTGAGACCTATGGTAAAGAATTAACTCTCGAAAACTTGCAAATCAGGTTTGTGATGTAATTATCTCCACAAAGGGTGGAGAGCTGGCCTCCATCAAGGATGGTGGAGAACTGGGTAGGCTGACATCCCTGTCCTTAGAGTATTGACCAGGTAGGTCTAGAAGTAATGATAGACAGTCCCTGAGAGCAGGGAAACTTTCTGTGGGAAGGGAGCCAAGCACTCTCTTCACTCCCATTAGAGGATCAGGTATTAGTATGCCCAAGTTTCTCCCTTTCTTTTGCAGAATCACATAGTCAGCTCTTCAAGGGCAGCCAACACTCAACAGTTATATTTACTTGGTACTGTGTACTAGTTACATCTCATTTAATAATCTCAACACTATGAGCTCAGAGCTCTTATTTCTGCTTTGTAGAAGGGGCAACTAAAGATGTGAGCATCCACATGCTGTTCAAGACTCTACAATTGGTAGGCAAAGGAATCACAGCACTTCATTTACTAAGCCTTTAACTTCTCTAGGCTTCTTCTTGTTTCTACAGAATTGAGACCTGAACTTCCTCAGCTGAGAGACATTCAGGCCTGCAAGCTTTAAAGTGGGTCAGAAATAATCCCATGTTCATGAGAATTACTAATAGAAGATTAACCTGGTTTTATCATCTCAGCTCTGCCCCTGCTCAATCTCCAGATATCGATTTTTCCACGTTGCCTATCAACTCAAGGCCTTAAAGGGCACCCAGCACTTACTAGAAAATCTGCTCTGAAGTAACAACTAAACTGAGATGACATTCACAAGCCACAAAAATCCACCTTTTTAAGCATGTAGCCCAATCACTTTCAGTATAACAATAAAGCCATATAACCACCGCAAAATCAATCCCCCAGTATTTTCATGACCCCAAACATTTCCAGAGGCAACCACTCCCCATTTGGATCATTTCTTCTTAGTTATTTCAAACAATTCTGCTAGAAACAAGGCAAGGGAGGTCTTTGTGTGGACATGTGTTTTCAGTTCTGTAGGATTACTGGGTCGTGGAGCAATCTGTGCTTATCTCTTTAAGGGATTGCCACATTATTTTTTCAAATCTCTTCCTAGTAGGTAGTGGTTTGCATGTAATGACTCGCACACAGTGGCTTTTGATGCTGATCTGACTATTGCTTCTTGTGCTTATTGACAGTGGAGAATATTTAGATTCCTCCCCTATTTTAAAATTGAATTATTTCTTTATTTTTGAGTAGTTTGAGTTCTTTATGTATTCTGCATGTGAATACCCTCCAAGACATGTGATTTACAAATATTTTTATCTGTGGATTATGTTTTTACTTTTTTGGTTTGTTTTGAGACAGGGTCTTTTGTCATACCATCTGGGGCTAACTTTAAACTCTTGATCATCTTCCTGCAGGCTGCTGAGTCTGGGGACTGTGGGAGTGTGACACTGCACCTCTCCGTTCATGCTCTTGATGGTATCTTTTTTTAAATGTCTTTTTTTATTAGAAAGAAAATTATTTTACATGTCCCTCTCCCTCCCTTCCTCCCCTGCCCCCCCCCAACTAACGCCCTACCCATCCCATACCCTTTCTGCTCCCCAAGAAGGGTGAGGCCTTCCATAGGGGGTCTTCAAAGTCTATCTTATTTTTTGGAATAGGGCCTAGGCCAACCCCCTTGTGTCTAGGCTCAGGGAGTATTCCTCCATGTGGGATGGGCTCCTAAATGGTATTGGTAAGTACTGATCCACTACAAGAGGCCCCATAGATTTCCAAGGTCTCTTCACTGACACCCACATTCAGGGGGTCTGGATCAGTCCCATGCTGGTTTCCCAGCTATCAGTCTGGGGACCAAGAGCTCCCCCTTGTCAGGTCAGCTGTTTCTGTGGGTTTCACCAGCCTGGTATGGACCCCTTTGCTCGACAGTCCTCCTTCTCTGCATCTGGATTTCAGTTCAGTTCAAGGTTTAGCTGTGGGTGTCTGCTTCTACTTCCACCAGCTGCTGGATGAAGGCTATACAATGGCATATGAATTAGTCATTCAATCTCATTATCAGGAGAGGACAGTTAAGGTGGCCTCTCCTCTGTTGCTTAGATTGTTAGTTGGTGTCATCTTTGTAGCTCTCCAGACATTTCCCAAGTGCCTGATTTCTCTTTGAACCTATAATGTCTCCCTCTATTTTATTATCTCTTATCTTGCTCTCTTCTGTTCTTCCCCCAGCTCAACCTCCCTGTCCCATCATGTCCTCCTCACCACTCCTCTTCTCCCCTTCTCATTCTCCTAGTTCCCTCTCCTCTCTCCCCATGCTCCCAATTTGCTCAGGAGATCTTTTGAGCAAAACATTTTAAATATCATAAGGTGGTGGTGTAGATAAGAAACCATTGCCAGGACCAAAGTCATAAAAGTTTATTTTTTATATTTTCTTCTGAGAATTTATAGGTGTGACTTCTATGTTATGTCATCACTCATTAATTTTGTGTTATTTTTTGTTTGTTTGTTTTTAAAGACAGTGTTTCTCTGTGTCTCAGCCTTGGCTGTCCTGGGGCTCACTCTGTAGATCAGGCTGACCTCAAACTCACAGAGATTCACCTACCTCTGCCTCCCAAGTTCTGGGATTAAAGGTGCGCACCACCACCGCCAGGCTAATTTTGAGTTAATTTTTGTGTGTGATGTGAAGCAGGATCCAAATTGCCTGTGGGTGTCTGGTTGTATGAGCATCATGCAGTGAAGAATCCTCCTTTCCCCACAGAGTTATCTTGAGACTTATTGAGATAATTAGCCTTAAATACTTGGGTTTATTTCTAGACTCCCAGTTCCATTCAATTAGTCAGTGTCTAATCCTAATTCTAGTATCAATGCTTTGATTGCTGTAGCTTTGTTTGAGTAAATGAATCTTTTCTTTTAAGGAATTAGGATTTGTAAGACTCAATTTTTTTGCGTTTTTTTTGTTGTTGTTGGTGCTTTTTTAAATTTAATTTTAAAATGTATATGTGTGTGTGTGTGTGTGTGTGTGTGTGTGTGTGTGTGTGTGTGTATGTATGTCTGTGTCAGTTTGTGTGTTCTAGGTGCATTGGTGTCAGAGCCCCTGAAACTGAGGTTTCAGGTGTTTGTGAGTCACCCTGTGAGAATTCCAGAAACTGGATTAGAGTGCTCTGCAGGAGCAGTATGTTCTTAACCCCTGAGTCACCTCTCCTGGACATGGGTGATGATCATGACAACGACGACGATGATGATGATGATGACGACGACGACGACGATGATGACAGGGTCTTGCTGTATCACCTAGACCAACTTTAAACTCATAATCCTTTCTGCTTTCACATCTCAAGTGCTGGGATGATAGGTGTGGTCCATGACACGGGGCTTGACAGCCAGCTCTTGATGTTGGACTTTACAGATACCTTTAAAAAATTACCTATTGAAGTAGTTAACTGTTTTCTCCTTTGCGCCTAGAGTGCAATAATTTGTTGATATTAAGCCAAAGGTAAATTCCAAGAGTGGATTGATTTTTTTATGGGGCTTGATTTTTAATTTTTTTTTTAAAAATTTATTTGTTTTATTTTATGGGTATGAGTGGTTTGACTGGATATCTATATGTATATCACATGTGTTGTGTGTGCCTGGTGCCTGAAGAGGTTGGAAGAGAGTATCAGATCCCCCAGAACTGGAGTTATGGATAATTGTGAGCCATCATGTGGGTGCTGGGACCCAAACCTAGGTTGTACGCAAGAGCAACAAATACTCCTAACTGCTGAGCTATTTCTCTAGCCCCCCTTGTCCTAGGTCTTTAAAAATACTGTTTAGTTTTTATCCTTAGATTTTTACTTAGGATTCTTGTGTCAGTGTATAGAAGTAAAATTGGGACATAGTTTCCTATTGTTCTTACATTCATCTTCTGGGAATTTTTGGAGTTAGTTTGTGCGAATAACTGGAAGTTTTCATTCCTCTTTTTGGAAAGTTTGGTAAAACTTAAATATGTATTCTTTGAAGATTCTAAAGACCTCACCTGTAATGTTCTCTAGTCCTTGAGTTTGGGGATATATTTGTGTCTATACAACTTTAAAAATATTTTTCAGAATTACAAGTTGTCTTTCTTATGTCTTAACTTAGTAGTTTATATCCTTTGCACAGTAGTGAATTTTGTCTGGATTTTCAAGCTTATTTGCAAGGCGGTAAAATTATTTGATTGTTGTTCAATATTTTTACTTTGTCATGTAAAATGTTCTGTATTTGTGACTTTATTTTATATTTTAGCAATTTTATCATATTGATTAACAGATAATGTTTATGTAATTTTCATTTTTAGAACTTGTTGAACTCATTATATGGAACCAACAGAGGGCTGATTTTTGCCCTTCCCCCAATATTTCAGGGTTGTGTGGTTTAAAGCTTTTGTTGTAGCCTGTTCCTGTTTGGCACTAAGTCCACTGACTGCTTCCTGGAGAAGGCCATGTTCTTGCAGAGTCACATGCCTTTATCAGTGCAGCTCAGAGTCTTGCTTAAAATTACAGCCTCAGGGGCTGGAACAGAACGTGCAAAAATGCTTACCGTTCTCCTAGAGGACCCAAGTTAGGTTCCTGTGACCCAAGTCACAGTTGCCTCTAAGTCCAGGATCTGATGTCCTCTTTGGTACTCCATGTACACCCACACTTGTATGTAATTATACCCACACAAAGACACACGTTTGTAAATAGTGCCAATACTCAAAAGGTATGGTCTCAAATCAGCTACACTCACCTGTCCGGGGAACTGGTGTGAAATGCATATTCTCAGGCTTTTCCCAGACTAATTGAGTCACAATCTGCATTGAAGATCCCAAAACCCTAGAGAACTTTGTATTTTAAACAATAACATTTAATTTAGTGGTGAGTGCCTGTCATGAAACACATGAACAAAGCAATTTGGGGGAAAGGGGGTTTATTTGGCTGACACTTCCACATCATAGTCCATCATTGGAAGAAGTCTGGTCAGGAATTCAAACAGAGCAGGAACCTGGAGCTGGGGCAGAGGCCATGGAGGAGCACTGTTAACTGGATTGCTCCTCATGGCTTGCTCAGCCTGCTTTCCTATAGAACCCAGGAACACCTGCTCAGGGGTGGCCCCATCCATAATGGGCTGGTCCCTCCCTCATCAGTCACTGACTAAGAAAATGCTTCACAGGCTTGCCTACAACTCCATCTTATGGAGGCATTTTCTTAATTGAGGTTCCCTCCTCTCAGATGACTTTAGCTTGTGTGACGTTGACACAAAACTCTCCATCACAGTTTCCTTGGAATCATATGTGGCTATTAATACTGCTCCTTCTAAATAAGTTGATTCTTTTATTGGAATCTAACAGAACAAGCTCTGGAAAACACCAGTGTCCATGTAAAGTTGCCACATGAGTACATCTGGGGCTGACTTCTGATCAAACTCTGACGTCATTCTTTCCTCCATATCTCCCTCCCTCCCTCCTATTGCTTGGGTACTCATCAAGAGCCAAGAGTATGGCTCTGTGGATTCTGTGGACATGGTCACACCCCCACAGAATGGCAGGATCATGTGTAATAACAATATTTTTGTCTGTGTCTTTCTGCTAGGCTCAGGGTTAAGTTCAGGGGACCAGGGAGTGATGGCAGCTGTACATCAACATGAAGAAACTAGAAGTGCAATCTCTCCTCACAGTCCAGTGATCCTAGGTCACCACAACAGAGGGAGGACGAGAGAGAACAGCTGCCTGGTGGGCACAGAGGAGTTCCACAGACTAGGACTGGGTACAAGGCACAGCATGTTACTGTGTACCTCAGGGTTAGGGCTTTTCAGGATCAATTTGTGGAACTGTTTTCCATTATTTCTGTGTCTGGCCAAGGACCTTTTCCAGGGAGTTGCCTTGTGTCTAGAAACTTTGCAAGCACTTTAGTTTTTCTACACTGTCCTGTTGTCCTCCTTCCTTCCTTCCTTCCTTCCTTCCTTCCTTCCTTCCTTCCTTCCTTCCTTCCTTCCTTCCTGCCTATCTATCTATCTATCTATCTATCTATCTATCTATCTATCTATCTATCTATCGATCCATCTATCTTTCCATCCATCCATCTGGTGTATGTGTCTGTGTGGCACTAACAGCTCTGAGGATTACGATCCATCTATCTTTCCATCCATCCATCTGGTGTATGTGTCTGTGTGGCACTAACAGCTCTGAGGATTACGGGCAGCAGGAATTGCAGTCTAAGGAGGCACGAAAGGGGTGATGGACCACAGTCACATTCTCAGTGCTTTTAGGTTATTGCTCCCAGTCAGCTTAATCACACTAAGGACTAGGAGCATGTTCAGCAAAGGTGAGAAATTCTAGCTTGTCTCAGAACAAAATACTGATTTTGACAACCAGCACCCTGGTTGAGAGTGAACTCTCACACTAATGCAGCCTGGTGGAGAAAGTTCTCGATTCACATGTGTGAGGAATTGACTGTGCCTTGTCCACACATATTTGAGACTTTCTGAAAGCAGGTTTCGATTACTTTAACTCCTTAAAGTTTTATCAACTAGGTGTTAATTAAGACGTTTGTTTTTAATTTTAATGAAAATGAATTGATTGTCTGCAGTAGCATAACATCCTTTTATAAAAAAGAGTTGTAGGGAGTAGTTTCGCCCTTTCCAACATGTGAGGGTACATCAAGAAGGTGCTGTCTATCCAATGGAAGAAAAGTCCTCTAAGACACTGAATCTGCTGACACCTTGACAAGAGTCCCCTGAACAGTGAACAACCAATTTCTGTTGTCCATGAAACATCCAATCTGAGGCTTTTGGGGGGTGAGGGTTGAGACAGGGTTTTTCTGTGTAACAGCCGTAACTGTCCTGGAACTAGCTCTAGAGACCAGACTGGCCTCGAATTCACAAAGATCCACCTGCCTCTGTCTCTTGAGTGCTTAGATTAAAGGCGTGGGCCATCACTGCCTGGCCTGAGGCATTTTTTGATAGCAGCCCAAATGGACCAATGTGACCATCCTGGTGGAAGAGAAGAGATTTTAGAGATGATTAGGCCACTCTCTTTCCCTATCAGAGTATTGAAATGAACACCCCTCAGGAAATGGAATTTCTTCAGGAATTCCATGCCTTAGGGAGGGAAAGGATAGGGCTGAAGGGTTGTTATCCTAGGCAGAGAATTCCACGGTTTTGATAATTTTCCAGATAGACTGGAGCTAAGATAATGATTGGCCAATGATGAGCAGGACCCCACCTCAGCCAGGACTACTTAGTTATGCATAGCTGTTCATCTCTAAATGCTCTCCTCAGTACCCTGGAGTCAGACTGACCTAGACTTTGTTTTACTTACTTCTCTTTTTAATGTGGCCATAGTGAATAAATGTCTTGTCATTTTTACTTGCTGCTTTACTTGGCATATTGGGAACAGATGGCCTAACTAGGTTGTTAAGGCTGCAGGCCTTAGCCTCTTAAAAACTCCAGCAATGCTAAGGCAGCCACAGAAGTTAGTGTTTTCTCTCACTCAGAGTTTCTGAGCTCCATGCTTGTATTATGTGGGGACTGGGTTTCTGAAAGTTTCTAGAGTTTAAAGTAGTATGTCCATCTTAAGTCTACATGTTTGGTTAAATTGCCCATGGATTACTCACCGCTAACACAATAAAGCTCCTCATTAGGTCTAATTGGGAAACAAGACTAAGACAGTTTTCCAAAGTGAACACTCCTTTTCCGGTTGGTCACACAGTGGGCTCTTGTTCTTGGCAGCAGCAGAGTAAGGGGTCAAGCCGGTGGTGTTGGATGCTTGGTCTCTGCTGACCTCAGATAGTGCCACAGCTCAGGGACTTTTCTGGATATCCTGGAATGGAAGCCCCAGGGAGAGAGCTCTGCTCAATAATATTATTGTTTGTTTTTGCTGCTCTCCTCCCTGCTTTGGCCAGTTTCCTCTCTGCTTGACACAACTAGTGCATCACATTTTCCCCAGCTCAAATCCTGGCAGCCCAGGTGGGAAGTTCACCAATGGAAAACATCAAGAGAACCTTTTCATTAAAAGTTCTTAAACACAGTTCAGGAGATGAAGTTCTAAAGTTGAGAAGTCAGGGGTTGACCACAGATTCTTGTTGCTATGAATTGGGGCTTCATCTGCTTTTCAGAGAAAGAGGGAGAGAAGGGAGAGAGAGGGGGAGGAGAGGGAGATAGGAGAGAGAGAGAGAGAGAGAGAGAGAGAGAGAGAGAGAGAGAGAGAGAGAGAGAGAGAGGGAGAGGGAGAGGAAGATTGGGAGAGGTGAGAGAGGTAGAGAGAGGGGGAGGGGAGGGAAAGGCAAGAGAAGGAGGCATAATGGTACAGGTAGTCTAACTTTTATGCTCTATTTACATTCACTCATTTGTTCCTTTTTATTCTCTCTCCATTATGGTTTCAAAATAAGTATTTTGATAGTTCCTGTCACTAAAATACAACCAGAACTGAGGATCCTGTGGTTTACAGCATAGCTGTAGTGATAGCCAAATATGACATACTTCTGAACCTAATGGCAGATGGCAGCTGCCGATGCAGTTGACAGCTGCCATAAGCTCCATCTGAGAGTTCCTCTCCTGTGGAGGGATTCCCCAGACTGCCTCAGGACCCACAGCAAATGGCATGCCTGGCGTAACAAGAGGATGCATGTTGGGCTGGGCTTCAGCCTATCCTCTGTCTACACCCACTGTCTCTGTTTAGCTGGTGCCCTCTTTCCTGTCCTGGTTATTATAGATTTTGATGATCACTCTCTAAAAATTAATAATATTTAACCCAGAGTATATAGTTATTTAGCCAATGGTTGGTTAGTTCTGGAATTAAACCATGATTTGAGAAGGTTGTACAAGAATCCCCTGATCAGTTTCAAGAGACTGTATGAAGTTCAGACACCATGTCCACACACATTTTTCTTAAGGCAGGACTGTGGGGTAGCTCAGGTGGTCACAATACAGACCAACTATATTACCAATGTGCAAGCTTCCTGTCACTAAATATAATCTTGAACAAACTTCAAGGCTCCTTCCAACCAAATTACATGTGAAAAACCAGCATTGTACATGGTGTGTATCCAGCATGTTACATGTGGCACGGAGAGATAAATGAGCAAAGAGCTGGGTGCTGCAACAGGGACTCTGCCTGAACTGGGTCCCCACATGGGGTGGTTGCAGGAGCAGGAAACAGCAGGAACCCATCATTGTGAATGTTTGCTGAGAAGCATGGCTCATGCATGGCAACCAAACGAATGTGGGATGAAACAATAAGCATGTGTGTGGATTATCAGGATACTGAGGAGGGAAGTGGTTTGATTTTGGGAATAAGGGAAAATTTCTTTTCTGTGGCTTAAGTGAAACGGAAGGAATGCTTGGCCTCCCGACGTGCATGGGGCAGACATTGCTGTGGGTTACTGAGGTCATAAGTCCTTGCACATTTGGGCTCACTCTCTGGAGTTTGGAGTCTGAGTGAAGTGCCTTCTGCAATCCTAGGTTAGCCCTCTGAAGAGGGTGGCAGGCGAGAGTCAGTGGGAGCCAAACATACAGAGTCTATCTGGTTGGAGGGACTCAAGGAGACTTTGGTAGAAGACCAACATGGTTCCTGGTGATCTAGCTAATCAGTCGCTTCAATTTTTCATTCATAGATGTGGCATAGAATAATACCCTCCTGTGCCTTTTCTTAGCAATTAAATTATACGATTGGTCTTTATAAGTATCAATAATAGGTTTTGGCAGGAGAACCTGGGCAAGGGAAACATCCACAGGGCCTCAAGCCTAGGAATGCACCAGCTATTTGAGAAAGCCTGCTGTGTTACATACCTTTGTTACATAAAACAAAATGAAACTCCAGGGAAATTGAAAAACAAAACAAAAAACCAGAGAAATAATTACACCTGTATACTGCCTTTCTAAATTTATCTGCTCTTAGCATGGCCTGATCCTACCCACAGCACATATAGACACACATGCTACTCTTTCCTAAGTCATTTGAAAGTAATGTAATGTCATTGTTGCTCATTTTCTGAGTTGGAGTTGAGTTCCTTGCTTCATGATCTCAAAGAATGCCGAGCAAAGACAACAGAAGGGCACACGATCAATGCATTACTGCAAAGTAAAATAGTACCTCCCAGCATCATTTGGAAAGTGGGTTGCCAAATAGTGTTTTGAAGCAGCGGTTTTTGACATCCTGGGAATGGACAAATTTGATCCCACTCAAATGCAAATTATACATCTACAAGGATGAATCTGAGTGGTGAATTTGATTGTATGTGGTGAATTCCGATTGGCTGATGAGTCAGGTGAAGGGGAGGGGGCTGTCAAAAATTCCTTAAGTCTGGGAACAAGCAGGAAGTTAAAAAAAAAAAAAAACAACAACAAAGGTTGGTGGTTACTCTATACCTTGATGAGTCAGAAAATTTTGGATACCTTAGCTTGCAGCATCAACTTCCTTGTAAAATCTCTGGTGTTTTGGGAACTGACTGCTGGTTCCACCAGGCGTATAGATGGTGTGTTTTCCTTGGGCCTCTAACTGATTACTTGTTCCTAATTCTTATCAGCCTCATGGTATAAGCACAGTGTCATTTCTACCTGTAAGGAACATTAATACAGTGATATTCAGAGTCAGGGACCAACTTCCCTAAAGAGTGTAAGAAATGCCAATTAAGTCAAGCTTTGCTCTTGCTGGACGTAGCTTTCAGCTCCTCTTCCCCCTCTGTTCTTGCTCAGAAGATCCTTGAAGTGTGCAGGTAGATGTCTTGTTGGGTTGTATTTCTGAGCCCGCACATCTATCTCTGATGTTGCGAGTCATAGAATTGGCTTGGATGCTAGATGTTTGGAGTAAGCACTTGAAGACTAGGAGCAGAGTTTTGTGCACATTTGCAGACAAACCTTACTGCATACCTTGGAAGGACTCCATGCTCATCCAGTCCCTAGTCACCACCACCTTACCCCATCCGTGCTTACTATTCACTGTCTCTGAGGTCACTTCTGAAACGCAAAGAAGAAAGAAAACATTTGTGTTTGCTTCACTTTTCCTTTGTGTTGGTGCTGTGGGCTCACTGTCAAGTATTTAGAAGTTAAAGAGGAGATTGATAGCAGATTCAGGAGACAACAGTTCTTTCTGTTTTGGGTATCTAGGAGGAAACCTTCACATTGTCCAGCCGCCCTATGGTAGACAGACACTCTTGGGAATAAATTGAGTTAGAACTTCAAGTTGTGCAATGTTGGATGGGTGGGGTAGCTGAAAAATGCAAAGTGAGTTATTATTGATACAAGTCATCTCAGCACCCACTATTTAGACAACTCCTTCCCTCTCCTTTCTTCCCCTCCCCTCTCATCTCCCTTTCTCTCCCCTCCTTCGACAGTGTCTAGTTTAAACTAGTCTGGAACTGAACACATGGTTCTTCCGCTTAGCCTCCCAAGCCTCCCACTTGGCTAGCTACTAGCTATATTCATCCCTCCAATGATCTATAATCATCAAGACTAGGTGATGAGACAGTGATGAGATGGCCCAGAGAGAGGAGTGATTTTCCATAATGCCACCCACCTTGCTGGCAGGCACTCCTGGGATTAAGGCTTGAGTCATACTTCTAATCCTGAATATTGTCTCCTGTCATTGGCTATGATAGAGTCCTTGAATTCTATGTTTGGATGCTCAAGGAAGCAGGGCTGAGAAGGCCAGATGCTGGTGAAGAAGAGAACATTGATCCTCTGTGCAGATACAAGAGACACATATCTGTCCATCCTAAGGCCGGCCTGTCTAATACACTCTTTTTTAATCTATAAAAGGACAGAGCTTATTATTTATTGAAAATTCTTTTTCTTCTGACCAGACGAAGTCACACTTGTGTGACCTTCAAATTTTTCATTAAGATAACAGCATTTAAGGTTAGGGACTTGGTGGGAGTCATGGTGACCACCATGGCCAGCAGAGTTATGATTCACACATAGGAGGCAAGAGGGCAGTTCAGTTCAACACAACTAAGTAGCATGTGTGGGTTCAAACTTAAGGAATCTGACCCTGAGTAGTTTGTTTTAGGCATATTTAAGCACAGCACAATTTGGTGAAAACTTTCCTAGTGACAATTAATTCAATCCTGTGTGCACAATAAATCTTAAGATGTGGCTACATAGAAACTCTTTTGTGAAGTACAGGTAGAATTTCCCAGGAATTTCTGGGAATAAAGATAGGCTTTATACATTGACAGGCTCACGATAAGGGTCTGCGAGAGGATCTGGTGTGGTCCCTACCACACAAACAGTGCAAAGATGGCCAAGCTATTAACCATGTCAGTTTGCAGCCTTCTGGGTGGATAACACATTGTGGATTCTTCCCTTTAAAGAGACAACCCTGTGTGTTTAACATTCCTGGTACCCCTACTGCTTATCTGTGAGCACAAGAACCTCTGTGCTTCCCACACAATGCTGTCTTGGGTTACAGTGGACTCTTTGTTCTCTAAGCTGTGCCCTGAATCACATGTGGAAATATGCTCCGTGTTGCAGCATTTTCCTTTTCTGGTAGTGTGGTGGAAGTCTCTGTTCTCCCTCCAAAAGCATATAAATATCCTAGCAACCACCAGCTGTCTGACTTTACCTGCCTATTACAGGGGCGTTTTCAGAAGTCCCAATTATATATCAAATCCATGACTTACACTGTACTTTGAGTTTAAAAATAGAATTTAAGGTAAATTTTCTCAGCCCAGTTGCAAACACTGATGTGGTCTCAGGTTTCTTTTGTAATCCTAATGTGTTTTTTTTTTTATTTTTTTTCAAATTTCATCTTTTCTTTATTCTGTTATTTATTCTTTCTTTTTAAAAAATGTCATTATTCCTCATGAAAGAAAGAGAAAAATGAAAGGAGGAAAGGAAAAATGGAAGGAAGGACAAAAGTTTCCTATGAGCTGCCTATACTTAGAATTCAGATTTTGATCAATTGTCTAGATTGTGAGCTGCCCAAGTTCTTAAAAAACAAAATATATGGGCACTGTAGAGATGGCTCAGTGGTTAAGAGCACTTGTTGCTCTTGCAAAGGATTTAGGTTCAGTTTCCAACATCCCATGGTGGCTTATAAACATCATAGCTCTAGTGCAAGGGGATCTGATACCTTACACACACTTATGCAAAACACTCATATGTATGAAATAAAAATAAGAATTCTAAGCCTCCCAAATATATATGTATATGCATATGTATGTATGTCTGTATATATGTATGTATGTATGTATGTATGTATGTATGCATGCATGCA
The DNA here is from genome assembly GCF_003668045.3 of Cricetulus griseus. Classification (NCBI taxonomy): domain Eukaryota; kingdom Metazoa; phylum Chordata; class Mammalia; order Rodentia; family Cricetidae; genus Cricetulus; species Cricetulus griseus. Next base: position 198,212,013 of record NC_048597.1, on the reverse strand, counting down.
TGCATGCTTGCATGCATATGGAGGTCATGGGTCAACTTGTGGGAATTGGTTCTCTCCTTCTGTGAAGGTCCCAAGACTGAAACTCAGGTTGTCAGGCTTGGTGGCAAGTGCTTCTTTATTCTTTCTCTGAGAACCTCCCCAGACCCCTCAAGCTCTTTTCAATGTTTATGAGACCTTAGAAACAGTGAGGGAAAGGAAGGTCAGCTAGATGCAGCCAGAGTGGCTAGAACTGGCAAACAAACAAGAAAGAAGCTCTCAAGCTGCTTTGAATAGCAAGGAAATGATTGGCTGATAGAAGCAGAGCGTGACCTGGGGTGTGCTCGTGGGAACTCAGCTGGTCAGGGCTTGAGCTCTTTCTATCTCAGGTTTCTGCCAACCACAGACTACAACTTGGTCCAAGGCTGGATGTTCTTGGGTTCAAAATAGATGCATTGGTAACTTTTGGAGCTATAGGAGTCCTTGTTTGGGGTTAGTTTCAAAGAAACCACCCTACCTGTGGTTTTTCTCTATAGTCGGGAAAGTTTCTAGAAGACCCTAGACTGAGTTTTCTCACAACACATTAACCCAAATGAATGAGTCACCTGTCCACTTCGTCTCATAACTAGTTTCTGTCACAAGAAGACAGCACACTTAGACCCAGGATCTTAGCTTATCACTCAGAAGCAAACTCTACAAAAGTCTGGTTTGAACTTTCACTGGGGAGCTTCCAGTAATATCTGGGGATGTGGGTAGAACAGGTAGGGATGAGCCAAGGAAGGGTTGAACAGGAGACCAGGCCTGTTTCATGGGGATTCTGGAGCTGAGACAGCTCCTCAGGACTGTCCTTGCATTAATAACTTCTCCCACTTTGCTTTGATCTGTCACCAAAGGGTATTGACTCCAAACATTCATGTTGCCTTGAGCAAAATGGCTTCTCTGTCTTGCCTCTCCAGGGTAACCCAGGGAACCACTGAGTACTGGGAAAATAGCATAGAAGGTAGAGCTTGAGAGACAGATCCATCACCTTCGTATGGCTGCTCAGGAATGCCTGGTCTGAGCTAGGACCTGTGCTTGAGTGATATGCTTCACATAACATTTCAAAGATTATAATGACAGATGAACCAGGGTGGTGGCATACATCTGCGATCCCAGTGCTTAGAAGGATGAGCAGGGGAATCATGAATTTCAGGCTATCCCAGGCTACAGAATGAATCCCTGTCAAAAGAATTAAAAATAAACAAGAAATGACCAAACATAGATCAAAGAGAATAGATTGACTACTGGCTGGGCACCAGACTTATACAGAAATGTTACAAACATACATGCAATCAAAACACCCATGTAAATACACAAAAGCAAACAAAACAAAAAACCAAAAATCCTGGCATTCTCTCATAATATTTAAGAAAAACAGATTCCCATGAATTAATACACAAAATATCTGAGGCACAGTCCAGAATTTCTCAGCATACAAAGAACACGATACTCTTCACTTGAGGGAAAAGACCATCAATGAAGCCAGTGACAAGATGATGCAGATGTTAGAGTTAGGCATGGATGTCATAAAAATGTTCAAAGGAGCAACCATGAGCACTTTTGAAAGCTAGAACATAAATAGAAACTCTGAAGATGAACAAGCGGAAACTTCAGAGCTGAAAAACAACAACCAAAAGTTCAAAACACGCTGAAAGACTTGGCCACAGAATGGTGAGGACAGGAGAGAACAGCATCAACTAAATGAAAAACATTATTTAGTCAGTTAACAAGCAGCAAATACTAAAACCAAAACCAAAACAGAACTTTAGGTACCCGTGGAACAACAGAAAATGTGTGAAATTTTGGTCATGAGCTTTTTCCCCCTAAGGTGAGAAGGAAGAAAGCTGTGCTGGAAAATAATTCGTAGAAGTGGCAATTCTGAGGGGGCCAAATACATGTTCAAGTAGAGCAAAGTCTAAATAACACAAAGTCAAAAAGATGTCCCTCAGACACAGCACATGCAAAGTTCTGGAACAAAAGCTTTTAAACAGCTACCGAGAAACTGTGTCTGAAGGACAGTACATTGGTGACTGATTCTCTTGTGGCCACCACACAGGTAAACAGGAAAAGCATGACCTTTGCAAGTGTGAACAATAAAGAGTTGTTGAGGTTCATAAAGTTGTTGTCACACAAATATGAGGACCTGAGTTTGATCCCCATCATACATGGAAAAAGCCAGCTGGGGTGGCATGTGTGTATAAGCCCAGCAATGGTGAAGCAAACCCAGGAGGATCCTTGGGGCTTGCTCATCAGTAAGTCTAGCCTAACTGGTGAGGTCCAGGTACCAATGAGAGACCCTGTTCCTGTCTCAAGAAAGATGGTTGACTTCTGAGGAATAACACTCAAGGTTGATGTCTGGTCTTTACATGCACACACAACCAACCGCAAGCATTACACACACTTGAACATGCAAACTCACTCACACAGAGCTGTCGGTACAGAATTCCACACCTAAAATTGCTTTCAGTAATGACAGTAAAAACAATGACATCCTCAGCCCCAGCCCCTCCTACCTTAACAAAATGTTTACAGGGGATTTTCAGATAGAAAAGAGCACCAGAAAGAAATGTAGAGCTTCATGAATGGAGAAGGCAGTGGAACTAGTGACTAATGGGATAGCATAAGAGCCTGTTACCCACAAGGTTGGAGAAACCCACAGGAACAGTTGGCCTGAACAAGGGGGAGCACATCGACCCCAGATGCTGTCTGGGGAGGCCAGTACAAGACTGATCCAGACCCCTGAACATGGATGTCAATAAGGAGGCCTATGCACTCCAGGGGGCCCCTGGTAGTGGATTAGTATATTTCCCTGGTGTAAGAAGGGACTTTGAGAAGGGAGGGAGACACTCTGGCCCTGGACACACGGGGAAGGGCCCAGGCCCAGCACAGGAAGATTTGGTGGTCTTTGCAGAGCCCCCGTTGAGGGCCCTACCCTGCCTGGGGAGTGGAGGGTGGATGGGGTGAGGGGTAGGTCGGGGTGGGGGAGGAGGGGTGGGGGTGAGGGAAGGGAGAGGAAGAAGGGACTTACATGTGAAACAAGCTTGTTCCCTAACTAGAACTAATAAATAAATTTAAAAAAATAATAAAAACTAAAAAAAAAAATAAATAAAAGAGCCTGTTACCCTATGGGCATCTTTAAAGTGTCTGATGTTGATGGCATTTGGTGACTATATAGATGTACTGTTTAGCATAAAAAGAGGGGAGGAGAAAGGGAGCTTTAGAGCTTCAGGATCTTTTTTTATTCAAAATCGACTGTGAAGACATATATATATATATATATATATCCTAGGGTGACCACTAAAGAAGTTACTCAAAGGGATCCTACCAAGATCATAGTAAGTAGGATGGGATAATAAAAGATGGTCAAATGATCACATTCCTAAAGACAAGAAAAGGGACATAGATAAAACAACAATGCCAGAGAGGTCCAACAAAAACAATAATAGAGTGAATGAATATGTAAGCATATCCATAATTTCACTAAGTCATTTTTAAGACACTGGCAGACATTGTTAAAATAGATGAAAACATACTACAATATGCTATTTGCAAGAGAGTTATTTCAAATATAATAACATTATTAATAGGTTTCAAGCTAGAATATTGAGAAAAGATATTCCAAGCAGAAACTATGCCATATTAATGATGACATAGACCTCAGAAGAAAGAAAATGACCCAGGCTGAAAATGCACATTACAAGGGAGAGGGAACTGGGATTGTCATGTAAAACAATCTTGTTTCTAATTCAAATAAAAAATGATTAAAAAAAAAAAGAAAAAGCACATTACATAACCATTAGATAAGGGTGAGAAGATCAGTTCATCAATAAGGCATAACATTTCTAAATGTGTACCTGCCTAATAGCACATTACAAAATACATGACAACAGAATATACACCGATAAGTAGACATAGAATATTCTCCAAGAAAGACTATTCTTTTGGATGCTAGGCTTAATTCTACTACTCAGAAGGCAGAGGCAGGTGAATCTCTGTGAGTTAAAGGCCAGCCAGGTCTGCACAGTGAGTTGTAGTTTTTGTCAAACAGAATTGTGATAACTTAAAAAGAATTAAAATAACACAAAAATAGACGCTTAAAAATAAAGTGAAGAAGTCAGGCGTTGGTGGCACACGCCTTTAATCCCAGCACTCGGGAGGCAGAGGCAGAGGCAGGCGGATCTCTGTGAGTTTGAGGCCAGCCTGGTTTCCAGAGCCAGTGCCAGGATAGGCTCCAAAGCTACACAGAGAAACCCTGTCTCAAAAAACCAAAACCAAAAAAGAAAAAAAAAAAGTGAAGAGACACAATGTGCTCATGGATTGAAAGATTTGACATTGAAATGATTTAATTTCTCTATAAATTTGTCGCGGGACATTTAATCAAAGAGACTGTAAGGATAGAGATAAGCACATACGAGGGTGTTCAACCTCATGAGTCATTAGGATCTGCAAATCAAACCACCACAGATTGTGTCACAATATAATGGGAAATGCTGACACTAAAAACATTGCTAAAACCTAAAACCAGCAAGGGTGGGAGCAACTGGGATGCTTACACATTAGGGGCAGAAAATGGTCTGGACAACTCATAAAGTTAAAATTCCTGCCCTATTTATTTATACAAAAGAGAAGAAGCTGTACTCAAGTGTGCATAGAAACTCTATTCATAATTGTTAGTCTGGAAGCAGCTCAGCTGTCCTTGAGTGGGTTAGTGGATAAACTGTAGGTGTGTGCACAATGGAAACAACAAGGAACAGACTGTCTGTTGACAGAGCAAGGATTTCAAAACATTAGCTAGAACAAGATGCTGCGCCCACAATGTTACACAGTGAAGGATTCTATCTATGTGGCATTCCTCCCCCATTGCCTGCCTTGTCTAGATAAGGGCTCAAGTAGCACAGGCTAGCCTACAACTCTCTGTAGAGTGGAAAATGACCTTGAAATCCTGATCCTCTTGCTTTCAACCCAGGAAAACTGGAGTTGCAAGTTGCGCCCACCACCCAGTTTATGAGGTGCTGAAGACAACAGGCATGCTAGGCAAGAACTTTACCAACCAAGCTACACTCCCGCCTCAAATTTATTTTCTCTTAGACAACTCAAGGACACTGCTATTGCCCTCTAGATTGGCAATATTATAGACTGAATTATCTGCTCATTCTTAGCTTCCAGGAGTCTATTTCCTGAAACAATGTGTCACCTGTCCTCCCGTGTGTTCCAGCAAAATCCAACAATAGCTATTAGATGTACCAGATTATTATATGCTTTAATTTCTATTTATTATTACTCTCTGTGTGTATATGTATGCATTGTGTGTGTGTGTGTGTGTGTGTGTGTGTGTGTGTGTGTGTGTGTGTGCACGTGTGTGAGTGTACTCTCTTGTGCATATGTGTAGGTCAGAGGATAACTTTTGGGAATTGGTTCTTATCTTCCACCATGTGGGTTCTGGAGGACCAAACTCAGTTTGTCAGGCTTGTGTGTCAGGCACTTTTACCTGCTGAGCCATCTCCAGCCCAGGACATTTTGAATAATTGTAGTAGTCCCAGTAATTTACTGTCTCCTGTGTGTTTTCTTTTGTTCATTTGTTTCTTTTCAGTTTTCAAGAGTTCCAGGATGAACTTTGCCTTCCAACTTGAAAAATCCTCAACACTTAAGTGTCTTTAAAGCTAAAGTTATACAATAGAAAAAGGAAAGCATCTTAAACAAATGGTGCTAGTGAAGGGGCCAGCTCCCCATTTCGGCAGCCATAACAGCCGAACATGTGCTTGCCATAACCTTGCCTTTGTCACTAAGAGGTTAGGTGCCTGCCTCGTGGCAAGGAACCAATCAGAAGTTAGCTGGTGGTGCTATGCTTTATGGCTCTGGGTGTGCTTTATGGACAAGCGCACAAAAATGACGCAGAGAGCATAGCAACCACCCTGGGAGAGCCTATGGGCCATAACAACCAGTTGACCAATCAACACAGGGCAAACCCTCCAAGCCTGGAGGCACACCAATTCTGAACCTGTGCGTACCCCTAGACACTCCCCTTATGCTGCCCTATAAAGATCTGTACGCAGCGGCTTCGAACTGTCTTTCCTAGCCATCCAACTTGGGGGGTGGATCAAAGACCCGAGCTAACATGGGGTTAGCTCGTTAAACAACAATAAAGCCTCATACAATTTGCATCAAGCTTTCGCCTCCATTCTGTGATTGGGGTGGCCGCGGTTCTAGGCTAAGATCCTGGAAGCCTGAGCTTTCCGGGGGTCTTACACTGGCATAACTGGATGCTGGAGTGCAGAAGACTGTAGATAGATTCATATCTATCACCATGCAGAAAAATTAAGTCCAAATGTATCAAAGCCCTCAACATAAATCCAGCTACACTGAACCTCTTAGAAGAGAAAGTAGGAGGTACCCTTGAATTAATTGGTACAGGAGACCAGACACTGAGATCAACAATTAATAAATGGGACCTCCTGAAACTGAGAAGCTTCTGTAAGGCAAAGGACACAGCCAACAAGCCAAAATGGCAGCCCACAGAATGGGAAAAGATATTCACTAACCCCACATCTGGCTGATCTCCAAAATTTACAAAGAACTCAAGAAGCTAGTCTCCAAAACACCAAATAATCCAACTAAAAGGTGGGGTACAGAACAAAATAGAGAATTCTCGATAGAGGAGTCTAAAATGGCTGACAGACACTTAAGAAAGTGCTCAATATCCTTAGCCACCAGGGAAATGCAAATCAAAACAACTCTGAGATACCATCTGACTCCTGTCAGAAAGGCTAAAATAAAAAACACCAATGACAGTTTATGCTGGAGAGAATGTGGAGAAAGCAGAACACACCTCCACTGCTGGTGGGAGTGCCAACTTGTACAGCCACTTTGGAAATCAGTATGGAGATTCCTCAGGAAAATGAGAATCAGTCAGCTATCACAAGATCCAGCAATTCCACTCTTAGGCATATACCCAAAAGAAGCACATTCATACAAAAAGGACATCTGTTCAACTATGTTCATAGCAGCATTATTTGTAATAGCCAGAACCTGAAAGCAATGTAGATGCCCCTCAACTGAAGAATGGATACAGAAAATGTGGTACATTTACACAATGGAATATTACTCAGAGGGAAAAAACAACAACAATGGAATCTTGAAATTTATAGGCAAATGGATGAAACTAGAAGAAACCATCCTGAGTGAGGTAACCCAGTCACAAAAAGACAAACATGATATGTACTCACTCATATATGGATTTTAGACATAGAGCAAAGGATTACCAGCCTACAATCCACACTGCCAGAGAACTTAGGAAATAAGGAAGTCCCTAAGAGAGACATACATGGTATCCTGGAGAAGGGGAAAGGGCCAAAAATCTCCTGAGCAAATTGGGAGCATGTGGGGAGGGGAGAGGGAGCTAGGAGAAAGAGAAGGAGAGAAGAGGAGGGGAGAGGAGGACATGAGGGAGCAGGAAGATTGAGTCAGGGGAAGAATAGAGAAGAGCAAGGTAAGAGATACCATAACAGAGGGAGCCATTATAGGTTTAAAGAGAAATCTGGCACTAGGGAAACTTCCAGAGATCTACAAGGATGCCCTAACTAACAATCTAAGCAACAGTAGAGAGGCTACCTTAAATTCCCTTCCTCAATAATGAGATTGATGACTTAGAGCCTTCATCCAGTAGCTGGCGGAAGCAGAAGCAGACACCCACAGCTAAACACTGAACAGAACTCCTGTAATCCAGTGTCAGAGAGGGAGGAGTGATGAGCAAAGGGGTCAAGACCAGGCTGGAGAGACCCACAGAAACAGCTGGCCTGAACAAGGGGGAACTCATGGACCCTAGACTGATAGCTGGGAAACCAGCATAGGACTGATCCAGACCCCCTGAACTCAGGTGAGGAGGCCTCGGAAATCTATGGAGCAGTACTTATCCCTAGCGTAGGAATGGACTTTGGGATCCCATTCCACATTGAGGGATACTCTCTCAGCCTAGACACATGGGGGAGGGCCCAAGCCCTGCTTCAAATGATGTGACAGACTTTGAAGATACCCCATGGAAGGCCTCACCCTCCCTGGGGAGCAGAAAGGGGATGTGATAGGGGGTTATTGGGGGAGGGGCAGGAGAGGAGGGGAGGGAGAGGGAACTGGGACTGACATGTAAAACAAGCTTGTTTCTAATTTAAATTTTAAAAATTACTACAAAAAAAGAAGTGTCTGTAAATTATTTTCCTGTTTCCTTCCTTTTCATTTCATTTTCCTCCTTCTCTGTAGTTTTTTGTATGCTTACTATTTCATTTAGTTATTTCTTTTCTTCAGATAGGGTCTTGCCATATATGCCTGTCTGGCTTAGAACTCATTACATAGTTTGGGTTAGTCTCCAACTCAGACCCTTGAGACAAGGTCTTTCATTGTTCCTGGAGCTAGGCTGGCAGAAAACAAGCCCCAGTCACCTTGCAGTCTCTGTCCACCATAGCACGGGGGTCACAGTCACACATGTGGCCATGATCAGCTTTCTACATGCTGGGGATTCAAGCTCTAACCCACACTTGTGCATCAAATGCTGGTACACAATTCCTAGCTCCTGGAAAAATCCTTTTCTTTTTTTCTGGTGTGCAGACTTGAGAGCATTTTGTCTTGTCTTCCTGCCTTAGATGCTACAGAATGGTAAGGAACAGGATGCTGCTAGGTGAAGCACCATTGGAGGGCAGGGAATCAGAGTAGTTCTCTGATTTCAGAAGGACACTTGTCAAGAGGGAAGGTGGAGCCAGGTGTTCACCTTTAATCAGGAGGCAGAGGCTGACAGATCTCTGTGAATTCGAGACCAGCCTAGTCTACAAGAGCTAGTTCCAGGACAGCCTCCAAAGCCACAGGGAAACCCTGTCTGGAAAAACAAACAACAAAACAAAAACAAGTGTGAGGTGGAACAGACTCCAGAGTGTCTGTAATACACTGTAATACACTGTTTCCTGGTATTAGTTATCATCATGACCGATTCTGGGGCCCATGACTCACCAGACATGGACTGTCCAAGCTGGAGACCTGAGTGACTACATCATGCTATCAGTCCTCAGTCCTGCTTATGACTTGAATTCTGTACACGTAGTGCTTTGATCACATTTTAAAATATGACACAAAACAGAGCTGTTATCATTGTTTTCCAGGCTCTTTCATAACTCATCCAATGACAGGTAAGGAGATAGAACGTTGTCTGCTTTTTTATTATCATGAGCATTCTGGACATATCTAGCAAGAACACTCCGCAGTTGAGATTGACCTTCTTAACCCAGCCACAACAGTTTTATGGCTTGATTCATTTACAGTTGCCAACTTCTTGGTTTGCAAATATATTTTTTAAAATTTTATTTATTTTGATTTTATGTGTACTCGTATTTTGGCTATGTATGCATCATATATGTATAATGTCTATAGATACCAGAGAGGGTGTTGGATCCTTTGAGCCTGGAGGGACAGACAGTTGTGAGCTGCCATTTGAGTGCTGGGAATCAAACCCATGTCCTTGGAAAGAACAATCAGTGCTCTTAACCTCAGAGTCAATTCTCCAACCCCTGCAGACATTTTCACATTGCTTCCAGAATGAATCTGCCTTGCTAATTAGATTAACTGATTGACTGAAACTTAATCTGAACCTACCATTTTATGTGTGTGTAGTAGTGTGTTATGTAAACTCTGGCAAGCCAAACAGATGTAAAGACTGAGATAGAATTGCTTTGCCTGGCCCCTCCACCAACTGCTGTTTTTCCGTTTAATGGGGAGGTGAGGAAAGGGTGAGGAGTGGGTAATTTAAAGGATTCAAGGTCAGACTCTCAGGTCAGCTGATGTTAAGGCATCAGGTAGGGAAGGGCAGTTGGCATGCCCCCAAGAAATGTGAGAAGTGGAGCCCCCGAGGTTGTATGAGTCTCATAATTTGGAAGATTCCCCAAACCAACTTTCTAGTGTATCCCAAGCTCGACCTGTTATATCCAAGAAATTGTGTACAAACCAGAAAATGTCTTTATTTATAATAGAGTGTGCTTCCTAATCTCAATTCTTACATCTATACCCAGGTCTCCGAGGAAACCAGGTGTTTTCAGTGTAATCATTATTTTGGTCTGATATCAGTTACCTATTTGGGATATACAGATGTTTTGTGTTGTGCCGTGTGTCCTCAGGAAAAAACACACAACACAAACCAATGTGTATGAGGCGATTCGGTGAGATTAAATGGAGGGAGGAAGAGTTCAAGATGTTTACTAGGATTTGGGGAATGGTGTGAGCAAAATGCTATAGATATGTATGTGTAAGGCAGGTAAGAGATGATGACAGCCGTGTGTGTGTGTGTGTGTGTGTGTGTGTGTGTGTGTGTGTGTGTGTGTGTGTGTATGTGTCTGTGTGTCTGCCTGTCTACCTGCCTGCCTGCTTGTCCTATTTTTAGTCTCATGACTAAAGTAAAACGCATGCCTAGAAACGGGATAGTCACTTAGAACACAGGTGGGCACACAGAGGTTATTGATAAATATTCATCAAATGAAGGAATGAAGAGTTGTTGGCATGAATTGTTTTGTAGCCAGATCAGGCAGGGATGGCAGGCAGTGTATGGTCTGGCTGAATAGGAACTGAAGGCTCTGAGTTCCTAAAGTCTTCCTCACACTCAGGCTGGGCCCCAAGGCCTCTACTATGGAATTCCTCAGGGTACATTCTCCTTCCTCAGCATAGGAAGGGAAAGCTTTGTTTGCCCCAGGCTGGCCCCGTTCTGATATGTTTTTGATGAATTTAGCTTCTTTAGTTTCTACTGTATCATGGTGGTGACTTGCAGGACTAAAAGGAGCAAAAATGGTCTGTGAGACTGCAACTGTCTTCTTGTAGGAGAACTCTCCAGTCCTGCTGTGGTTTAGGGTCATTTGTGGTTCATGGTTCAGTTATACTGTTGGTGCTAGGGAAGGAAACCAAATAGGAAAACTTTATAAAGCTTAATCAAGACACTAGATGCATGGGAGTGGACAGGGACTAGGAAACACTGGGAAGACTGGGAGCTAGAAACAGCCTGGATCTTCAGGGAGAGGTCAGCTCCACACAGGCTTTTGGAGATGCCATCGTGAGAGAAGCTGGAGCAGGAGGCCATCCCATAAGAAGCAAGTTGAGATAACAAATGTCTACGCCTGGCTAACCCGACCTCCTCTGATTCCATTAGCGCCCCATTTGCCAAGTCTACTGCAAGCTCTGCAGAGGGCAAGTGGGACCATTGATGGGCAGAGAGCAGGATTCACAGCAGCCAGGGGAGCTGCTGGTGCTCACACTGAGATGCTTCCTGTTGGCTTCTCAGTACAAGTAAAACCTCCGGACTCATCTGGAAGAGGTAGTTATCCCCCAAAGAGCACGTTAAACCATGTCAAGGGTGGGGAAGGGCTTGTCCCAGTTGGTTTACATCCACCTTCCCATGTTCCATAATGGGTAATGCTTAAATAAGCTCATCATGTACAGACCTTGTGTGCCGAATGTTTAAGAACTTCCATGCAAGGGAATGTTATGCAGCCATTTGATGTTTCAAAGCGTTTGACATTGTGGAGAAATAAATGTAGTCTACCACAAATAGTGTAACACTTATATTCAGTTTTGATTCCAAATTTGGGAGGGAGGGACACACACACACACACACACACACACACACACACACACACACACACACACACACGACGAGGGCAGAGTTTTTGGGACATTCAGACTTTCAATGACAAACAGATTGTCATTTTGGAATAAACATGCAACATAAACGGCAAGACCCTGGATAGCCCCTTTTTATTAGCATTCTAACAAGAGTGAGATTAGGAAACCGTCACAGCAGCTCTCTGCAGATGATGTTGTTCCAGGTGATGCTAAGGGCGTTCACATGTTAAGGTGTGAATTCACGAGGAGAGTAACAAGGCCACAGTTCTTATTGCTGAACTAGTTTGTGTTCTTATAATGTAAGGTGAGCCCTTCTGGGTTTGCCCAAACCATACTTTCTCAGAGATACCTTTTATGAGAGACTTTTTATGTTTTCTATAACAGGGCCAAATAGATGGTGCTTTCCTCATGTCGGATCTGTTTCTTCTTCCTCTCCTTCTTCCTTTTCCTCCATCTCATCTTCTTCTGTTACTATTGTGCCTTCATAAACATCAGCTAACACACACACACACACACATACACACACACAGAGAGAGAGAGAGAGAGAGAGAGAGAAAGAGAGAGAGAGAGAGAGAGAGAGAGACAGAGACAGACAGAGAGAGACAGAGACAGACAGAGACAGACAGAGACAGAGACAGAGACAGAAAGGCACACACACAGAGAAATCCCTGAAAATAAAACACCACAATCTCTGGTTTCATCCAATGGTGGCCAAGAGCAGGCAAGCAAGCCTCCACTTTTAACACTTTATGGCTTCCAACCACAATCAAACACACCATCATTTGAACAGAGGCGGTAGCTAAACATTGCTCATTTCTGTGTGATCAAGGATGCTGACATGGGTGTTTAATCATCTTCTTACTCATCCAGGAAGAAAGGGAGATCAGTTACGACTGTACTTTGTGTTCAACGCAATCATCATACTGCAAAAATAACAAGCTGCCATTGGACAGGCTCCTCTGTCCAATACCAGTTAACATCAGTTCACCTCTGTCTAGAAATGCCATAGCTATAGCTGAAGATCATTAAGAGCAAAGAGACCATGGCTGATGTGTAACCCATTGTTCTGGCTGACCTACTCCTAGCATTTTCTTCTTATTTTTGATGTTGCAACTGATCATAAAGATCTTTTTAAAAAGATTATTTTCTCTTATATGTAAGGGTTCTGTCTTAATTACTCTTGTATCGCTGCAATAAAACATCATGACCAAGGCAACTTATAGTGGGAAGTGTTAATTTGGTGCTAACAGTTTCGGAGCATTAGAATCCATGACCATCATGGCTGGAAGCATGGCTGCAGGCAAGCAGGCATGGCACAGGAGTAGTAGCTGAGTGCTCAGGTCTTGAGACACAACCATGAGGTACAGAGATCTAACTATGACTGGTGTGGGCTTTTGAGACATTCAAGTCCATCTCTAGCGACATACCTCCTCCATCAAAGCCATACCTCCAAATCCTTCCCAAATAGTTCCAGCAACTGAGGACCAAGAATTCAAATATATGTTTTGCCTACATGTGTATCTGTGTACCACATGCATACCTAGTGCCCATGGAGGTCAGAAGAAGGCATTAGACACCCTGGAACTGGAGTAACAAGTGGTTACTAGAAATCAAACCTGGGTTCTCTGGAAGAATAGCTGGTGCTCTTAACCACTGAGCCATTTCTTCAACCCCTAAAGGTTTGTTATTTTAATTACATATATGTTTGTGCAGGGGAGCGCTAGTGTTCTTGGAAGTCAGAGGCACCAGATCCCACTGGAGCTGAGGTTATTTATATGCAATTGTGATCTACCCAACATGGTTGCAGTGAACTGAACTCAAGTCCTCTGGAAGAGCAGTATTCGGTCTTAACCACTGAGCAATCTCTCTGGCCCCTGAGTATAAAAGTCTTTAGGTCTAATTTGCCTGCATTTGAGGATGTGCACATACTAGTGTTCAAACATTGACGATTCATGACCACCAATGGAGCCTAATATCATGTAGAAGACATACGTTTGCAAAGCCTCACTAACTGGTGCAGTAGGTGTGTCAATATAAGATGCTATCCCTTCCTCTAGAGATTGAAGATACACAAGGGATGCTCTAACAGAAGAGAAGAGGCAACAAATGGGGTCTGAAAGTGGGTGGTTCAAGTGGAGAATGACAAGAAGTAGCAGGGTGACTAGGGGCTGTCTCCGAAGGCAGAGCTACAAGGGTCTTAGGAGCTATTTATGTCTACAGGTGAACTAGCCATGTACCTGGACTTCGTACAAGTGTGTTAAACATTAACTTAATGAGACCAGCCTGTCTTTAGAAAGGAAGTTTTCAGATTTTAAATCCCTTGGCTTTTAGTCCCCCCTTCCTTCCAATTTGAGTTAAAGATGTGTATAGTTTTCCCCTTAACAGTAACAAGGGTTTTCCAATTTTCCCCGTAAAGTTTTTGTGGCTCACTAAATACACTGTTTATTTTTAATTCACAGCCACATGCTTCTATCACACTCAAAGGAATGGTCTGAAATGAAATTTCGGGGATTGTGGCCTGGGAGGATGTATTGTTTTAATTTAGAGAAACAAATGAATGTTTCTACCTGGACTTGGCATGAGGGCTTACTGTGCCCAGTTTGTGTTGACACCTGTGGTTCATTGGCTTGACTGGGAAGCCCCAGTCTGTTTTCTGAGAGCCCTTCCTGGAATTTGTTACCAAACTTCTTTTGCCTGGTGTAAACAAAAGGCTGACGAGAGTGACTGGTTAATGTGACCTACTTCAGATCACACTGGGACTCCACTGGGCTCCCCACAGCTTTTAGGTCTCAGGATTCATTCCAGCTTGGAAGATAAACAAAAGAAACCTCCCTGTGCCCGAGAGTGTTCCTTATGTGCACGGTGCAGACAGGCCTCATCCAGGTTTCCTGAACCATGGCCAGCCAGATCGGCTCAGTTCTCCCAGGGATGCTTCCCACCGCTGGTCCACAGGACCAACTGAGTGAACACAAAACATCACCTTGCTCTCTCATCTTATCCCTAGACTTGTGCTCTGAATCTCCAGCCTGCCTGCTACATGGATCAAGTGCACTAAGAATAAACATTGATATGTAAGGTTTTAAAAATACATTAAATGGTTTAAATTTAAATATTTAAATTTGAAGTGGGCCCACGACAGGAAGCTCACAACTGCTTTTAACTCCAGTTCCAGGGATCTAGTTCCCTTTCCTGGCCTCCTCATACACAGAGACACACACACCTACACATACGTGAAAAAATAAGATACTTTTCTTTTAAATCAGGAAGTGTGATCTCAGGTATGCTACCCAAAGCTGGGTTCCCAGCTTGCAGTTTTACAGACTTGCCTCAGAAGCATTCCCCAAGATTGGTTTATTGAAGTAAAAAATGAAGACGCTGTCAATTCCGTGAGCGAGGGCTCTGCATTAGGCAGGGTTACCCCTTGCTTGAACAGGCAGCTGGGCACCGCCGTTGCCCATGTTGAGCCAGTGACTGGGCACACTCTTTCAAGGCTTTGAGTAAGCGTGTGGTTTAGCGCTGCATCGATCCAGTGGGCTAGCTTCACTTCTTCAGACTTTCCAGAGACTGACTTAGGCAGACAGCTGTCGTTTCCGGAGGAGGATGTGATTCATTCCGGAGGAGGGTTGTGTCCCCTGCAGAGCTGAGAACCTGAGACCAAAGTTATATCTCTGTGCCTTGCTCCAAGGCTGGCCATTAGGATCTAGTGACACACCAAGGAGACTCTCTGTAGGGCTAGAAATCCAGTCCCCTGGCTGTCTCCCTTCTTGTTGAAGTCAGTCCACTCTCCTGTTGTTGTCGTTGTTGTTATGCTGAAGCTTCTTCAGTTCCTGGCACCTCACTTGAATGGTAGGGTATCCCTAGTCTTTTGCTTAGAAAGCATGCCAGCTTTGTGAGGAGCCTCTGTGCCATAGAGTCTTTTATTTCCTCAGCTTCAGGAGGTTTGCTAGGGGACATATGCCTGGTGCTGACTTGCTGATTTTGACAGTCTGTGAGAAAGCATGATTCGAGCCCTACCTGAACTCCAGCTTTATCTGGCAACTCACACAACTGCACTCTGTTCACCCATATACTAATTTTTCTTTACGTCTTCCACCAGTATGTTAAGCACCAGCTATATGCCAAATATTTGCTCAGTTATCCAACTGTGTGGAGATATTTTATTCACAATAATTATCGACAGGAGTGGGCACAGTAGGGGCTGGCTGGTCCCTAGTGTAGAAGCAGGTACTGGACAACAGGCTGGAGTGAACCTCCTGATGTGTGTGCTGTGTGGCTGCTAGTACTGTAGCTTCTGAATACTGGAGCCTCAATTTGGGGCTCAGTTTTTAAGGAAGCAAATTATGGGGATGTGTTGTGCTGGGAAAATGTCCCCCAGGCAGACAAGCATAGGGAATAGTTTAGAGCCTGGGACTCCTCTTGGTTAGGGTTGTATGCACACCTATTTCACAATAGTAACAGGCTTGGTAGCCTGATACTCTTATCTGCACATACTATACACTGTACACCCCACTCTGAATAATGTACCTAGCAATCTGCTAGCAAAACAGGGACCCCACTTGTTTCTAGATGAATACACATTCCTCTCTGAACAATGGAATAGATTTCTCCTCCCTTTAATGGCCATCAAACGTAGACAGTTTCTGTTCATTCACACACTCCTTATGTCCAAATAGGAGACCAGAAAGGCTGATCTGTCCTGATATCAACCAAAACTTTATGAAGCAAAGCAAAACAGTGTCTTCAAGTGAACTTTTATGGAGATCCTCTTATTTGCCACTTTATGTCTATGCATAACCATGTGTACACATGATTAAAATGAGATTAATCATAGGAACAGACATGTGCACTTGAGAAATGAACATATAACCTAATCTATCGGCCAGAATAGGGAACCACACAAGGTATGCCCAACAGTAAGCATCCCTTCCTTCTTTGTGGTCTGCTGTTCTCCTATGTATTCTGATCTTTCCCATAGCTTTGTTTAGAATGAAGTTTCCTTGCTACTTTTTGTTTGTTTGTTTGTTTGTTACTGAATTAGAGGCCAAGAACCCAGAACCACCCAGCTCAGATTCTGACCATTGGTAACATTCCCACTCATAGGGCCCTTACTCAACACCTACCTACAACCATGATCACAATGTGCCCATGTGCCTAGGTTTCTTGTGAAAACAGAGAGGGGAAGGTTTGGGGTCTATATTGGCCTAGACAGAACCTGTTTGAAGAAACAGGGCTAGAAAGGAAAGTTTTTCAAGGATGCCAAAAATCTCACTCGAAAGATACGGTACTCATCCAAAGTGATACAAATGGGATGTTTGAGCCCCCTACTTCTCTGTGTCTTCTTAGGGAAGGACAATTAGAGAACTTTTTCTCTTATGGACAGCACAGGCCAGAGGATCATTGGCTGCACAAAGAAAATCGGCTGTTGTGGCAGAGAAAGGCCTTGCCTTGGTGCTATTGTGAGCCTGGACTTGAGCCTTCATCTGTTCCCTCTATTAGTAACGATGACTCTGACTTCAGCATGCACGCTTACTTCACCAATCTGCTTCTCATCTGCTGCTAGACATGCAGTTATGAAGGAGATGGCTCCAAGCATTTCCTGGTCACCGGCCAACACTCTGCAAAATTGTCCATGTTGGGAGCTAAGGTTTTAGAGAGTGTTCTCTGTGGTCATCGCAGCTTGACAGCAAATAATAAACATCTAACTTGTGAAATTGCGTGTGCCTAGAGTTCGTTTATGAGGGAAAGATTGCAGTAGGGTTCCAGGTGGGAGTCACAGGGCATGCCCCTACACACCAGAAAGTTCTTTTAAGAAGACACTTCCAAGGAAGGAAGCTGATAATAGTATAAGGGACAAAGGTAACCATTTAGCAGGTACCAAATAAATAAATAAATAAATAAATAAATAAATAAATAAATCTCTTACACTAGGATCCTAGATGGTGAGGAGAGGAAGCTCACAGGAGCAGGAACCACTCTTTCAGAAGCGGGGAAGAGACTGAACCCTTGACCCTCCCCTCAGGCCGTAGTCAGCTTCAAAGTCCTATAGGCTGGGATTGCTTGAGGATTGCTTTTGACTTTCTGAGAATTCAGAAAAACCCCTAAACGGGTATCTTAGCCATTATTAGTGACTTCTCACTTCTTATCTCCTAAGCAGAAAAGTCCCTCTGAAGTACAAGTTGCTGGTATAAGATTCCAAGCCTGTTCAACTCCATCTTTCCTTTTAGTGACCACAACTTCTAGGAGTGGAGGGTGGTGCTAGCAATCCAACCCAAAGCTTCCCACACTGTAAGCCTGTGTTCTATCACTGAACTACATCCCCACTCCACATGGCTGTTCTCAAATTCTCCCAGTGACATTTCCCATGGACTGTTCCAAACCCTCACCTGGATAGCATTAGGGTCTTTGTCAATCTGTGTGAGGGACACATTTTTTTCTGTGTGTTTTTATTTCTTTCTGCATGTTCTTGGGCCCTCCTTCTTCCCACTTCTGTTTCTTTCAAATGGAGCCAAGGAAAGACAGAGCTTTTGGTGTTTGCCTGAGACTGGTAGGTTGTCTGGTGGCTTTGAACATTCTGTCCTTTATAGGTAGTTGTAAAACTCGGGTACTGAGAATATTTGGAATTACGTACGTCATCTTATATTTGTGAATCATAGTAGTATTAGAACATAACTTACCTCAGTCAAATGATATAGTTTAGCACCATACTCAAGACAAAGGAAGGACACCAGGATGGACGAAAAGAGGGAGAGATGTTTACAGGGAGGGAGACAGTTCAGGTAGAAATGATTTTATAGGTCTAATATTGAGCAAACTTTTGACATTTTAATTTGGCTTTGGAATATTTACTCCCACAGATTGCCATTTTTGGTTGCGACCTCAGCTTTGAGACTATCCACAATGTCCCCAGGACCGCTCATGCTCACTAGAGGCTTCCTTCCTTGTTAAGCTCATCAAAATGTAATGACCCCTTAAGGGCTCTGAGAGCAGTCTGAGCATCTTTGTTCTAACTTAAGGCATTGAAGATATATAGAACAACAGGACAGGAATTGGTAGGAATTTATAAGCAATTCTGGTTTTACCAGGGCACTCACATCTCTTTGTTGATATTTAAGTAGATCTTATTATTACTACAGAAGAATGTAAGATGTGGAGCTTGACATCACTCTCTAAAAATTCCTGTGTGAATTGTGTAGCTTGATTAGAAATGATAGCCGTTGGCATTCAGCTTCTACGCTTTTACCACCCCCGATGCTTGGGGAAAGTACGAAGGACCGAGGAGAGTTATGTTCTTCCTGGGGTCCCAGAGTGATGTCTCTCTAGAAACACACAATCATGGTACCCACAGGAAGAAGCTCCATCTTGGTGGAGGCACTGTGGAATGGCAGTTGGATGGGGCGCCAAGATGTTGGCTGGATAAGTACTCAGTTCTTGTCTCCATTCACCAGGCTTTTGAAAAACTTGGGAAATTCCAAGTTGTTTATCCAGGCTGAACACTGACTTACTCTTTGACCTTGGGTAAGTCACTGTATGACTTCTAAAGAATTAGTGAGAATGGCTGGGTAGGTCAGTGGGCAGTCATTATGGTTTACAGTCCCCTTTTGCCTTTTACTACAATCTGCAAACATCCACAGTGTCTCAAACAACCAAACAATAAAAGGATCATGATTTGTATTCAAGAACACTTTGTGTTGCAGTATAAGCAGTGTTTCTGGCCTCTAACCTCTGACTTTCCTGCTTCAGACTCAGGGATGCTGGGATAATAGGCATATGCCACTATGCTTCTCTGTCTCACTAGCACCCCCTCTCACTTTTAAGAAAAACACCATAGCACACGTGATGGATAGCCCAACTTTGAGGCCACCTGCAGCAGAGGTCTCTAGCGCAGACAGACTGTTCATTTCTTCATGTGTTCTCAACTCTCTGTTTCTTTCCCTGCAACCTAAAGGGCAAGCTTAGCCATGAGCAGGGAGGGCTACCAGAAGCATCTGCGATTGGTGTTTTAGGGACAGCCATTACAGAGTGCCATCCTCAAGGTAAACAGCACCTCTCTTCATCAGGTCAGCTGTACCTCCTGGAAAGACTCCATAAGGAGCCAGCCTGTGGACTGTTGGCATTTCCTCAGATAAAGTGGGTAAGGAGAGATACCATACCCTCATCTGAGTTCCAAGCCACTGTCCTAGCCATTTATATGCAACTGAGGTGTGTGTGTGTGTGTGTGTGTGTGTGTGTGTGTGTTAGTGTGTGTGTGTGTGTGTGTGTGATGCTTTCTGGAGGGGCTGGAGCATATGAACCAGGGAAAGTGAGGGCTCCACCTATATAGCCATGAGGAAGCTATCATCCATTTTGGGAACATACCTTCTAGTGCAGCCGCCTTAGGGTCATCTATGCTCCTACCCAGAATGCCTCACCCGTACTCTGTGACTAAACCCAATAAACTTGTTGGTTCCTCAGGGTGAATTGTGGTGGAATTGTACTTAGGTTTGTTTTGGAGAACTTATGAATCAGGTTAGACATTGTTTATAGCTCCTTAGGGAAGAAATGAAGACTTGAAGGATGGACTGGACTTGAAACACTTTCCTACAAGTTTCATAAGTTACCATGGAACCTGAAATCTTGGGCTGGCAAACAGATTCTTGGTTAGTGAAGGAGGGGTAGAAAGGAAAGAAGGCCAAGTAAAGTTCGTTTACTTGGTGACACAGGAGTGTCAGTGCTTTGTAGTTCTAATGTGGGCATAACATTTGGGAATGAAAATTCCCACTCACTGTTGCATCATAAACTATACAGATGTTGTTATTATCCCAGATAAACACACGAGATAGATCTCACTATGCAAAGTTGCAGAACAGAAATTTGAAACCCAGAGAACTGAGCTTGTTGGTTCAAAGTGGAACAGGTAAGGATTGACATAAGGTTTAGGATGCAGAAAAGCACGTGGGGTCAATCCTGGGAAAGACTTGCAAACACAGCTGGTCCAAGACTGAAAGAGCCAGCATGAAGCATGCTCCACGGGCCTATGGCATTCCACAGGAAGCTTATCATCTGCCTGCTTCGCTCCTCACCTCCTGCCATGCCCTGGCTGATTGCTTGACCAAATCAAGCCGGGAGACAAGTAGCAGGATTCTACAGCAGATGAAGGGTCCAGACTGAGACCAGACTGAGAACTGAGGCCACCAGTTCTAGGATGCTGTGCTCATTTTTTTCTTTTTTTAAAAAAGATTTTATTTATTTATTATGTATACAACATTCTGTTTCCATTTATATCTGCACACCAGAAGAGGGCACCAGATCTCATTACAGATGGTTTTGAGCCACCATGTGGTTGCTGGGAATTGAACTCAGGACCTCTGGAAGAGCAGCCAGTGCTCTTAACCTCTGAGCCATCTCTCTAGCCCCCTCTGTGCTCCTTTTAAGATGGGGGAATGGTCCATTCCCATCTCAGTGGGTGCATAGAAAAGTAGAACTTCCGTTTATCTTAGTTTAAATGGACATAAGAGCTGGCACTCACCAATTCATGCCTGTGTTCACAAGAATTCTTCTGCTACTATCCCATTTCATCAGTGGGTACAGTGGATTTGATTTGGTGGGGCTGATTTATTTGATGAACTTGGTCCTCGGGTCTCATGTTAGCCCTCAAACAGAAAAGACTGACAACTGTGACAGATTTGCGGAACAATTAGAATAACCCTCGCGGGGGGCGGGGTATAGTGGGTGCTGTTCAGAGTAACACAAATTGCTTAATATGTATTAAATAAACGCAAAAGGCTAAGCTTTCCTCTGTTAATTTGGAAGCCACACACACACACACACACACACACACACACACACACACACACACACACAGAAGCCAAGAAGGAAGGCAATACGTATGAAAGAGGGAAGGAAGCCAGAGATTCTCTCTCTACCAGCAGTTTCAAATTTTATTCTTCTTTGGGTTTTCAAATGATTTCCATTTGTTTTTTTAAATGAGTTTAATATTGATAATTATTTGACTAGAGACCTTGCAATTCAAAGGATTCTATCTAATTAAGAATGAAAGGAACAACTTGAGAGAGTTAGAATATTAGTTCTCCCCCTCTCTCCAGTGCCTGTGGGAAGGGAGTGAACGGAGAGGAAGCAACAGAGCAGGGAAAGGCATGAATGAGGCTCGCTTTCGGTGTGGCGGGAACACTTAGAGAATGAAAACTAATAACAAGCATTTATTGAATTCCTATGTGGCCTAGAATATCTTCTAAGGGTAGGATATGTGTTAAGCCTCAAGTGGTTCTGGGATGAAACCAGCCAATCAGGCTCAGAGCACACACTCAAAATCTCAATATTTGCTTGCTTCAATAATAATAATGATAACACGTACTTAAAATTCTTCAGTTTACTGTGTGTGGAAAGTCCAGCTCCAGTTTTTCAGGCCTGGTATCTCATGTCTAGCAATCACAGTACTTAGGAAGGTTAAGGCAGGAGGATAACATATTCTGAGCTGAGTGAATTTAAGGCCATTTTGAGCTATTTAGGAATAGACAAACAGGATTGTTTGTAGACAGATCGATTTTATAGACAAGAATGCTGAGTCTTGGGAAAAAACAGATCAGACAATGCCGATGGTGAAACACAGACTCAGGCACAGGCCTAATTCGAAAGCCCGCGCCTTATGTACGAACAGGTCAAAGTCAAAGTGATTACTAAATTGCTTTTCCAGAAGGAGGTTTGGTTAATTTAGCTATGCAAGTATGAACAGGCTTGGAGGGCATGGGGGACTGGCCTTTCTCCCTCATTTCCCTAGGTCCCCAACCCCTGTGTTGCTGGTAACAGTAATTTTGAAGTGAAAAACAATGGCAGGCAAAGGAATGGGAAACAGTTGCTCTTCCTTGGGATTCAAAAGACATGTGAAACCCTGAATGGAAGAGGAAGGAGGAAGGCTGTGTTAGACTCAGTCTCCTCCTGCTAAAACATGGCTACTTTTAGCTCATTTACTTTTTCTTTAATTGTTCTTAATCTATTTTGTCACACGATTTTGGTCAAAATAATGATCTCTGAACTGTATCTCTGACCCTGAGTAGGAACCTAACTTCCCGAACCATCATGAGGTTCATGGGATTTTTATTGGGAGGCTGTCAATCACCCAGACAGGAGAACACCCCTTAGGAAAACTGTCTGTTCCAGAGTCCTTTAGGGAGGCCAAAGGGCCCATTTCTACTCTCACTCTTGAGGTTGTTTTCCTGAACAGTGCTCTCTCTGGCCACTGGCCACTCTCACCTCTAAGAATATTTTCCTCTATAATGGCCCCAGTGGTTGTTGGCTGCCCCTGCCCTTGAAAATGCTTCATGTTATTTTGCTATAAACTTTACTTATTTCCTACATGATGGTGTGTCTTGTCTAAATTCATCTGATGCTGATATCAAGGCCATGGAGCCAAGGAGAGGCCATCGTGAGAGTTGGCTTTAGAGTGTAGTCCTAGTCTCAGAAGGCCTGCTTTCTTAGCCAGCTTTCTGTTACTATAATAAAAGACTCATCAATTGAAAAGAAGAAAGTTTACTTCATCTTACAGCTTTGTAGGCATCAAATGGTCAGTTGGCCTCATTGTTTTAGACCTGTGGTGAGGCAGAATGTTATGACAGGAGCTAAAGAAAAGGAAGATGGTCATCTCATTTTAGCCTGGAGGCAAGGGAGGGAGAGGAAAGGGGTGAGGTCCTAGAATTCCCTTCAAGAACATGCTCCCTGTGATCCAACTTGCTCCAACTAGGCACCACCTTGTAAAGCTTTTCATCACATCCTGTGATGGCTAAAGAAACTCCATTTTATGCTAGCCATCCATCTTGGTACCCACTAGCCATCCCTGGAAGATAGGCTCCCAGTATCCCTAACTCAGTGACCTCCACTCAAAACTGTATAGCCATGACTATCTACATGTTATGATATGATACTAACTGCTTTTGGTTTCTGTAAGCCGCTTATGCAGACATTCAAGGACTATTTTGAGGTTGCCTTGTCTAGCTAATCTTGGCAGAGCAAAACAGCTCTTGGCTTGCTTGTACAGATATTGAAGGCCTTGTGGCTTTGGCTTTTGGGGAGAGACAGCTGGAAAAAAATTCTAAAATTTAAAGAGAATTTTAAATATTAAATTAAAATAAAAATCCTTCTCTCATTCCCTCCCCTTTGGTTTACAATCTTAAGTTTGGCTCACAGATTGTTGTCCTGCTAGCAGTTTCAATAAATTTAACTAATTATAATCTGGGATGAGGCTATGGGTTTTTCCTTGGAGTCACAAACTCTGTAACAATCTCAATGGCACCAGGCTGAAAAACAAGCTTCTAACATGTGAGTGTGGGAGACAGTTAAAATCCAAAGTATAGAACTTGGCT